>NC_054746.1:25587480-25913735 GCF_018143015.1 Lytechinus variegatus | reverse complement strand
TTTAACAATTGGCTTAAATGTATCAATAAGCAGTGGATATTTCATTATAAAATATTTGTGATGGCCAAAGTTACAATGTAAAAATAAAAGTCCTATATACATTACTTTAACAAAAAATGTACAGTGAAAATTTTGAATCAGAATATACTGCGTTATTAATGAAGTATAATAATTTGATTTGGAAAATAATCTAATAATGCTTTTTTGAAAACTGTGTCCAAATAAGGATAACGTATTTGTGATTTTAGTACATGTCTTTTATCATTAGGCCAACATAAATAATGAATAGCAAAAGCTTGTTTTACGTGGAGCGGCAAAACCACACTCTTTGCCCCAAGAGAGGCCAATACTGCTTCAAAAAATATAATCTTGACTCAAACCTTGGATTGTTCTTTGCTGTAACAATACATTTTTCTTTTTTGGGGGGCGGTTATATTTCCGATTTTCCACTTGGATACAAATAAACTAAAAAAAGGCAAACTTATTTTCGGATGACGTTAGATCAATTCTTGTGGAAACAATTCTGTGGATCAACAGCAATAAGCGTGTCAACTCTGCATGCACTAAATCTTGTCGGATATATTATCCATGTAAGAAATACATAAGTAAATAAGAAATGATTTCAGGCAAAATGTTATGTCTAAATGTCTGGGATGAATCCAAAGAAGGCAACATTACTCTATACTTTGTTAAGCTGAAAAGGTGCCTTGCACTCCTATATTTATTTTCCTTGCCTCTCCCGTTCTACCCCCTTCGTCTGGAACAATATTTCCCCAATCTTAAAGCCAAGCGAGAGCACTGTTCACATGTGATTTTAAAGATAGATCATCACGAAGCATAACAGGAAATTGGATTTAGTGAAGACAACAACAACTAAAACATCCATAAAAAATGGTGATATTTAAAATGTGTTTTCGTGCTGTGGCATCTTAGATCTAGATGAAATAATATAGCGCGATGTAGATTAGTCGGATGTAATTCTAGTTTTGTGGAGGGAAAACTCGCTTCGTGTGAATAGATCTACAGACGACGAATGATGAATGGACATGCAAACGAAGCGAGTATGTGAGCCTCTTCTGGTATTGGCCCAAGCGTAATGTTACCAGCATACAATAAACAATTCGCTTAGATCGAGGAACAATTTATTGATCTTTTCCCTACCGGGACTGTACTTCCTCACTCTCGAAATGATATTTCATATATGTAATCACTCGACGGCAATCACATAAACAATAAATATTTGAAGTCATGTAATTTATATAAATATATATATATATATATATATATATATATATACGTATTAATATAATGCTCTTTGATTTTTTATGGAAATGTTTTCAGAATACGATGGACTATACATTTCCAGTTAAATTCCAACCATTCAAACACGTCGAGGAAATAACACTGGGAATCAAATGACACTAACAAAGCGGAGTATATACGAAAACCAAATAGGAATAGCAGGAACGAACTCCAGCTCTATATCGAGTCTAATGTTATGCAGCGTTACTCTGATGAATACAAAGCTGAGTTCTTCTCCAACGAAAATAACATCGTTCGTTTTCATCCATCTCTTTATTGTTTATGCAGTCCATCACTCTTATAGTCAAGCAACTTATTAATATTTTTGATTTATATATTTTTAAAAATTATTCCAGGGGTCATGTTTGACCCCGAATGTTGAGCATTCAATGTTGACGATTCAGATGGCATTTCATTGCCAATTGATGTATTATTACTAACCATTCGGATATGACTGTGAAAGGCTTAGTTAGATCTTGCAAATCCACTGGTTGATTAACTTGTAGCCTGTTGATTCATTTGAAAGGGAAACTATTGTACACACATCCATGCCATAACCCACACTTTAAACCTCTCGCGCACACGCAGACCGTAGCACACCGTCACACAATACCCCCACATTTAAAATAAGGGTAAGAGAAGTGCGCATGGCTAGGTAGAAAAGACTTTTAACCTTTAGAATGACCCCTTGAAAATGGGTAAATAAGTTGAGGGTTGGAGAAATCAGGTCTTCACGTGCCCCTTCCTCACTGCCAAACATCACTTGTGATGAATGAGTGGGGCCTGTATAGGTCAACATCTTAGGAAGATAGCAACCTGTGTAGAGATTCCACTAGCGCAACTTACTCTTTTTGCAGAAAAACAAATGGAGCTTTCAACGGTTTAATGGTAACGTCATCAACTGTGGGTGAGCCATTATACATACACACATGCATATAATTAGGTTTATGTGTGTTTTATATGAATGACGTTGGACAGAGAGAGAATGTGAAGAATAGAATAATGAGAGAGGAAGGTAAAGAAGCATGAGTATAATAATATCTTTTTTTATTATCATGTGATATGTCTCTCTATTTTTGGCGGGTATAATGCTAATCAATTTAGGTATTAATGAACTTATGCTTATGCATGGAAACATTCGACAACAAGTTTTGAAAATTTAACAAAATTATTTTTTTCTAGGCTGCAGTTTAGAATGTAAACAAGACGATAAAGAGGGACATAAACTTGCATCACTTTACATGCGCAACTTATATAGGCGTTCGTTGCATTCAAAATAGTTTTCGGTATCGGTACACATCGAAGCTCCAGATTGCCTCTTGGTTTATACTGCATCAAAGGCCAAAGGAATTACGACATTCTCTCTTTTTGACGCAAAAGGGGGTGAGCATTCACAATTATTTACATCGCTAATGAAAATCGGCGACAGAGATACTTCTTGAGAATGGAGGAGTATAGCAAGGTGGGGAATAGAAGGCGACCCTATCGCAAATTGATGGAGAGTGGAATAAAACACGACAGAGGAAACCATAAGTGATGTTAATGCCGCTTTCAATTCTTGCTTCGATTATTTATTCTCCAGTAATCTAGGGTTTTCTTTACTCACTAGGGGTGACGCAAAATCGCAGAGGTCTGACTCTTGGAAGTGCTGTCTCCCACCCCCTCTCTCTGTATATTTACATAAATAGATTTACACACATATATACAGTGAGTATGAATTAAAGTTTACAATTTGAAAAAGTCCTTGGAATCGAAAAATAAACAACACAGGGATATTTTTTCACATACATTCTTGGGTCTTGGTCTCATCTATCAAATGAAATTAAAATATTGTTAGAATGTTTAATTTGAGTGAGCAGTGTCCATTTTTGTAAAGCTCGCAGAAATTTGTTTGCGCAGAAATGCTCATTTTCACGCTGTGGCAAGGAAAATAAACTTACCGTGCTGTACGTGCGATCCACATCTCATACATTTCTTTTGTATTTTTAGCCAATTGTAATAAAACAGATGAATTCAAACATTTTGTAACAACTTTGCCACCCAAATTAAAATTTTAACCCTCAGTAAGCACAACCTTTCCTTTTTTGCCAGCTGGATCTGAGGACATAACTGAATGTAAACAAAACCTATTTCAGACATCTCAAGTATTTTTTTCATTTTTTCACGTTTTTATCATTTAAAGTGGGCTTACATTTTACTTAATACTTGTTTCTCCATACTTTTTCCCAGCTTGACAATGATTTACAGGAGGAAAATGAAGCCTAAGCCATTTCATGTGAATAACTGCTACATGTAAAGCAAATATCATGATGACCTCTGTGTGCGGGAGGGGGGCGCGCAATGTCGTCATCTGCTTAAAGAGATCTGTACCAACGTCTAAGAGCTTCAGGTTATTACAAATATATGATTTTACAGCATTATTTATAAATGTAAATGTATTTTTTTGATACGCACTGTATACATGTACATGTGCTACCCCTTGTCACTTTCTCCTTCTTTTCATCCTGAATTAATTAATCCCATGGTACATTTATCATCTTATTGCTGTATTTGTACATATCATCAATTCATTTCAGGGACGTTTCATACTATTAAATAAAATAGAAATAGAATACTGTATAAACATATAGATCCTTCTCGAAAGTACTGCACTTACGGAAGACAATTTGACATTTACATTTCACTGCCATTGTATTGTCACATTCTCAGAAAAATATTAGTTTGCGTCTGGCAGGAAATGTCTTAATGTACATGGTATAAATTCTGATTCGTTGTGTATATCAGTAATGATAACTCCTGCGATTCTTTAAAGTACTAATGCAGATCAAATTTAGGCACCTTTCCGCTAATCATAATGGTGTAGAGTCGCTGAGGAACTGATGACGAAATCATAATGGAAATTCGGACAACCAACCCGCTGGGAACACACCGTCGCGTCGTTTCGGTTTTTTACAATGCAGTGTGCCTTTGACTATATTTCGTGAGAACAGATGACTTTTGGAGAAAAAACAAACAAATAAGTTGCTAAGACAAACAATGACGACACGGCTTCCTGTGCTTTCTGCGGGTAAATGTATAATCGATTTAATTTATGAGGGATCCCATGAACGGATGTATTGTCATTACAAAGAAGTTACTAATCTGATGCGGCCTAATCGCGATGGTTATAGTTGTTTAGATTATCAGAAAGGATGTACTTCAGTTAATGTCTTCCTTTCTATGTCAATTTACAGTATAGGATAAATGTATTATACAGACAATGTGGCGGAGTATTTTGGTACTTTACTTTATACTTTACATAGACAAATTTATATAAAAAAATTGTCTGTGCCAAGGCTGCTTCCCGACGCTATACAAATATAGCCGAATTTCTGAAAAGTCCACGGAAGACTCAATAGGTGGGAAATAAAGAATTTCTAAATTGGAGGTTCAAATCTTCAATGAAAACCTGTCAAGGACATCCCAAAAGAATAAGTTATATCAGGAGACCAAACTCAAGCAATCTCATCTAGCAGATTGATTTAAATTGCAGCTCAGTACCATATTTGACTTGCACTGTAAAAATATTGGGTAAAATTTTAACCAGCACGAGGGGAATTATGTGTCCAACCAATTTTGGGCAACATTTTACCCAATGTGGAAGCATATTGTACAGTAAGGTTAAATAAGCAGCAAATACTATAGAATGGGCAAAATTTTCATGACACTAAATAAATTGTCCAAAAGAAATGTCCAATGTTGGTTGGACACATAATTATCCTCCTAGGTAATCACCCTTTTTACCTAATATTTTTAGAGTGTAGTTCGAGACATATCTATTGAGAAGAAAACCTAATTTCAATCGACATAATTAGCACCAATTTCTTTTAGAAGAAATCCGTACTTATTGAAGGCACTGAATGCAAGGTCCCAACTAACATGAAGAATGATGTGAACAGGAATACTTAGATATCTACATAAATTACATTTGTTAAGAAAAAACTTATAATGTATAAAGTTAGTCATGTAATTTTCCCCCTATTTAAGTTCAAATAATTAGATAAAGCAATCACAGATAATCAAATGAGAATAAAGTTTAAAATAAACTAGGCGTGGGCAAAGTCGAGAAAAAAATGAATAAAAGTATGATAAGAAAAAGTTTAAGTTCTGACAATCGCTCCCTGTCATGTAAACCTATGAACACGAGTACGTTGCAGGTTATTTTTCTTCTTTAGTTGTCATGGTAACCCAATACGAGTAATCCTATCCCAATTCCGTATATATGGCCGTATCATTAATCCCCAAACCTGTATCAATCTTATTTGCTCCTTGGTTTGTCATGGTCGGTGTTGTGTTTAAAGATTAAACATAACGGAAATTTGATATGTCACCAACGCTTACCATCAGAAAGAGTGCTATACAAAAGAGTGGGTGAAAAAAGTGGGAATGGGACTTTTGTGCTAAGATGTTAAGTTGTAAAATATCGCCTCGATCTGTTATCGGTACCAAAGAGCGCTACACTATCGGATTTCCGACCGTTATTCTCCCTTTGCTCCGATAGGGTTTAAGCCAATAGAACCTGTTGTTAATATGATATGTGTGGGGTGTTGAAAATTGTCTATACAAATTAATACTTCGAATCATCACAGAGATAGACGATGAGTGTAATACAACCGTTTTTACCTTGGGCTTACACCGAAACGTGTATGTCATTTCCGGACGCCGCCAGAAAAGTTACAATTTTTTTTATTGGAAGTATGACATCAACAAGATCACATATCATTCCAGAAATACAACAAATTTCGATTTGATTTGAATTATGGGATTTTTTTTTCTTGGGGGCACAATATGAAGTATGAAGCCTATATTGTAAAAAGCAGAAGCTTCTATTGTGCACAAAGGACATGCACACACACGCGCGCACACCCTCACCACCCAACAGAAGCAACAATTATGAGAATTTGGATACTCTAAAGGAATGAACATGGACGAAAAGGCACATCATGCGTCATACATCATGTGTGGCTTAAACAAAATCTTTTGATGGTCTTTAAACGCGTTTTAATAAATCATCGGTGCATTGTGATTGAAATCGCACGAGTGTTATTGTGGTATAGTCGTGGCGGGCTTTTGAAACACCTTAGCTATAAGAATGCGGTAGGTGAGTAGCATCCATCAACCTCCATCTTCTTATCATCCACACGCACAACAGAACGAATCGCTTCATCTTGCTAACCTACCGCTATAATCGTTTATCGCGATATGTTGGTAATAAACACTTTCTAGGGAGATAAAATCACTTAGCAGATCTCCTCAGAAATGTATGATTAATGCGAGGGCTTTTAGAAATATGGCGGTCTGGTGTCTTTCATAATTATGATACTAGTGAGTTAACAACCTTTTGTTTAAAGTGATTTGGTTTGATACAAATTTATAATATAAATGCCGGGTAAGAATCGGTGACAAGAATATTTACCCAAACTTGTGATTTTAATTTCAATTTTATTTCTGAAACCATCAACCTATTGGAAAAGTAATAAAGTTTGATGGGATAGTTCTTCATTCTACTACCTTCTTAATTCTAAATGCTAAATCGACTTCCAGTAATAAATCATTTTGACTTTTAATCTCATTTATCAAACAATGCTATTGAAAAAAAAAATACAAATTATAAACAGTAAAAGAGCGATCTTTTATTAATGCAAGCTCGCATGAACTGTTAGGAAAAATTAAGAATAAATGGATATACAAATTGACTCCCTGAAGAAATAGAGCACGAATCATCATTGCCAATTACCAACTCTCATAAATTGCTCTGCATGGGTATATAGCCCATGGCTGGTGTAAAAAAAAAGGTGAGCGACTATTGGTTCAGTATGCATAAGGACACATTTGGAAGTGTCATGAAAAATGACTTTATCCTATTAGCAAATTTACCATAGCGTCCTTAATGGTGAATGTTATTGTAATGTTGGGAAAAATATTGACAACTGATGGTTGTTCACCTGTATAGGTGCATGTTTGATTTTAGGATATGGAATGACAGATAGAGCTATCCCGTCAGAGTTCAGAGTGATGTTGGCAAAACAGCATATTATTTTAGGAAAAGGTCGCAGCTCCAGCAAGTGTAAAGAGAGAGGGAGAGAGATGGAGAACGACAGCATATTTACAGACAGAGAGAAAAAAAAGAGGATGACAGAAAGAGAGTCTGATTGCAGGGTTGATCAACATCGTTATGAAGATAATGCAAATTTGTGGTATGTTGAATGATGCCTAATCAATTTGGAGCCATTTTTAGATTACTTCGTGAATACAAAGTAAGATGAGTACATAGATCCCGGTTGATTACCAAAGATCAGATTAAATATCCATGCTACTCACATTCTATATAGAAGTTAATATAACGCGTTTATCTAAAATAAACGATCAATATCTTATACGCTGGGCAGATTTTTTTCATCATCATTTCCCCCGAAATTCTTATGAAAAGTAAAAAAAAATACTTTAAATAAAAGACCAATCTTATCAACAGGGTTAAATAATAGAAATCGTTACGAAACATTGACAGAATTACGTTAAATAAAGCGAGGACTTCTTTCCATCCGAAATTATTTCGGACAGTGTAAACGAATTTTCACCCCACGATGCAGAGCGAATGCTAGAACACATCAAATGCTTTGGCAATGCACGTCAAATCACAATGAAAAAAGCTGGCAGGCATTTTGTCAAAATTGGTGAATCGGAACAGTAATTTTGTCCGACGTTTCGGAGCTGACTAAAAATTACATATAGGTCGTATGTCCAGATTCATGGACGCTGTTTCGATTCACCAACCCTCGACAAAGACTTCATTATCATGAAGTACATTAATCATCTATGTTCCCGAAAACGTTCTGCGCTGCGGTTGCCAAAGCTCCCTATTTACTTTTATGAACGCAGAATTGATTCCCCCCATAGTACTCTCCACAGGTGAATGTGTTGCAAGTATCATTCAGAAGTAAAGATTTGCTTCTGTTGTATGATGACCCAGGGGGCCATCGTGGCGATCACAACCGAATGTTATTGCCATCGATCCTCAGATCAAATTGGATTCGTTTCTTAACATTAATGATATTTTGTTTGATACTCTAGGCGCGGTATTGATTCTGTATGAACTCCTTTAGATCGGTAGAAGTGAATGAATTGGTAACGAGTGATGGGTATAGCGCTTTGCATTGCTGATCAGATTAGCCGACGGGGAAAACTTCTTATGGATTCGAAATCAATCAATTACGAGCTCAGAATTCACATTGGAGGAATAAGGAAGAGATGGGGAAAATTATATTTACTATCAAACGTCATACATGAAGTCAAAAATAAAACACCCCATCTCGCTGTTTAGTTAAAGATACTGGACGTATTTTACTCTGTAGAACTAGAAAATCTCTCATTTTTGCTCACATTTACACGCATATACGGAGGCACACGGTGCTTGCTTTCACCATCTCTTGGACTAGTATATTTCATGCCAAGCAACAAAATCGATTATTAATAAAAATAAATATCATGAAGTTACGTGACAATATTCCTGCAACTACAACTTGATAATTGTTTTTGCTATTCTTCTTATAAAGCAAATGAAGTATTACAGTCGCCATTAATTTTCAACAAACAACAACAGTCAAATTATTTCATTTCGCAAAGCCGTCACTTTCAACAAGTTTTTTCCATGTGTTCCTAATTTTTTTCATCCAATTTATGACCAAACTCTGAAAAGCTCTTGGTATTTCTTTAACTCACACCCAAACATCGTTATATATATTAGATGAAAAATAATCCCTTTGAGCATTATCGATCCATCAAGTCACATTGATCGATTCTCACTGCCCAATGCTGCATCTTAAAAAGTGAGAGAGGAAGAATACATATGGATTTTCTGGAGTGGAAATCCGTGATGATTTCAAGATAACGAGGAGTTACACTGCGCAAGACGCAGCGACTCTAGGCAGCGATCGATTTCACAGGATTACTTTTGAGTCAAGGTGCGAGAAAATAATATTTATATTTGAGAATGATGCTACATCGAGACAGCTCTATTACTAGACCTTGGGTGTGTTTCACAAAGATTTATGTATGACTAAAAGGGAGTTGCAAGGAACTTGCAATCAGTTGCAAGTCTTAATTGCGATTTGTGATTGATTTCTCGTCTGCTTCTGAAATATGCAGTTTAATCTGATTTTCTACAGTTAAAACTGATCTATCAATTGTAAAACTGCGACAGAAAATATTTGCAACTGATTGCAAATATTTTCTTGCAACACCCCCTTAGAGTCAGACTTAAATACCGACACGTACATGATATGCAACGCGCAATCTTATTGGTCAATACGCAGTAGAGCGAGTCCTCATGGCATGATCTGACCAATGCGGTTATGCCTATTATAATGCACACAACTAGGCATTTAAGCGTGAATCTAAGTCAATCTTATATCTTTGTGGAACAACCTCTTCCCCCAATCTTCACTATACTATTTCGATATCACGAGCAGTTGCTAAGGCATCAATGGAAAACATGCACCAATTTTAGAATATGTAGATTAGAAGACGTCAAAACATATTTGAGTCAATTATAAGAGGAGCCAGTCTGTGTCATTACGATTCTTATCATTATACTTGATAGTCGTTTTATGATTTAAATGCAAACAATCGAATTTACATATACGTATTACGTAAGAGAGACATATAATCATTGCCGTCGATTCCCGGGTCCTACCAAAGCAGATATAATCACCGTTTGATAGCACCATCCTTCACTAATTAATACATATCACGAATCAATTAGGATAATCTAATTTGAATTTACTCGATTATATTTAGTAAAACTGAAGTCATGATAATACTAGTTTGCTAATAAATATAGCGACATGAATTAGTTTTTGTAAAGAATATTTGTTCGAGAAACGAGATAGATCAAACACATCTTATGTTGCCGTCTGCTGACAAATGTCCAGATACCTCCATTAGAATTTCCTGAAACATATTGCAAAAACAGAATCAGAATCCTACAGTGTACATGGTGTAGTTCAAATCTTAGGGAACAAGATGAGATGGTAAAATAACATTTTATTTCGTTACCATGCATGATATATTCTAATATTCATCTTAACCGATACATTCATAAAACATGCTATGGATTTTATTACAAAAAGCTTACGCTTCCAAATTTCCTAAAACGATATCCTTAAATGCTTCGAATTCCCAATGGTAATTGAATATTTTGTACATCAAAAATAAAGAGTGCAAATGTTAAGCGGTGTTTAGTTTAGAAAAATAAAAATAGCAAGAAACAATGCTAGTTCTACTCACCAAGTACCATCAATATTTAGGCACAGATAACAAAATATTCAAGAATTGAAAGTGGACAAACGGTAATTTTACTGCTACATCTCCAAAATCCAAATGTTTAATATACGAAAATAATTTTCTTGTTGTCAGATGAATATTTCACGAAGTTGGTCAGAGTAAAAACAGCTCGAAGTGCTAGAATGGCCGCTGTCCGACTTGCTGGTTGGCAAACTGAGAGAAGGGGATGTTAGGTGTATTCCTTATAACTGGGACAAGCGTGAAACAGTTTTAAACGATGGTAATCAAACTGCCAGGTGATATCTGGAGCAACTCGCTTACGCTCCCGCGTAATTCAGCAGGAATCGAATCCGCTCTGCTCCTCCTTCCAGCTCTGTGAGCGAACGTTGTGATTTCAGCGGGAGCAATCCGCAGAAGTAACCTAGGTGTTGCGTGTGTGCGCGTGCGCAGTGAAATTACTGAGAGAGAACACCAGTTTGATTGAAGAATACACTTTTTAAACATCTTTTTTTGTATCATTCACAAATATACTTGCAGTACGCTCTTTATTTTTTTTTCAGCTTCAAAATCGCAACATACAAAATATTCGATATCACCCTAAAAATAGGAAATTATCGTAAAAGGCTATATAAGGCCTTTTTTCTGGAATTTCGTTTACTTAAAATATGATGTCATCAAGTGAAAAAGACGCGATTCCGATAAATAAGTACCTTTCTCACCGTGTCTAATGAAATGACTTTATAATAATACCTGAAAACTGATCGTGTTCACCTCAACTGATATTTCGTGTATTTTAAATAGAATGCTGTCAATGTGAACAGTACATAGTGACGATGGTCATTGGATTCAGGTTCCACTGATGAACTGTAAAAAAGATTAGTGGAACGTGGTAACAGGAAATAGAAATGCCTTGAATTTGCAGTTATATTTCTCGTGAGGATCTACATTCTACAGTATATTTTAATTCTACTTAACTATGTTGACTATACCTCGTATCAATGACCATAGGTGCTGTTGGGTTCGGATCATTTTCAATGGGAAAAACACAAATTTCTTTTAATTTTTTTGGTACTATTTTAACAATAATTTAATGTAAGGTACTATGTATTCGATATCAAATCATGCTTGTTGGTATCATAGTCTACGGTTTCTTGTCCACATCATGTAAATTTTGCGTGGTAACTGAGCCATTTTACGACTGGCGCATCCACAATTAAAGATAATGACATGAGATATGGGAGAGAGAAATCGAAGGAGTGAACAAGCATGGCAATGAGGTTAGAGATAATCATCACAATGTGCCCTCGCGTGGCAAAGATTCATCAATGTATAATGACCGAGATACCAATTAATTAGTCCTGATATCTGAATCCACCATCATAATGACACACTCATTCGCAAAAATCCGCTAAAATCTAAACTATGACGTCATGCGTTACCATGCAAACACGATTATACACAAATGCCAAAAGTATCAGTTAAAATTTGACATCCGTCCCGTTGGTCTCGGGTAAACGGTTGGGGCAAACGATTTAAACCATGCCATTACTATTTAATCGGTTATACTTGGAAGTATACAACCACTGGCCAAATGCTGTAAAGTAAGCATTGGCTTCCGATTTGGTTTGAATAAAATTCGTTGGATAACCTGTATTCAAAGCAAAATTTCGTTAGCATTTTTGTTCTTAAACTGAAAAGATTGAAACATGAAAATAGCCACCAATACGAGCAGAAGTCGATGTGGATGATATTAGATTCTGTACAAAAAACATGTACAATTAGAAATGGAACAAAATTAGAATCATAACGCGATCGACAGCAGCATCCCGAATATAAATCGATATCAAAAGACTGAAAATAACTCATCGATCTAGAAGGAATGGCAGTATTCTCCAGCTACAATGCGTTGATTTTTGGGCCATAGAAAGAAAAAAAGGGAGCTATTCACATAGAAATAAGACAAAGAATGCTTGATTTTGATGTAAAGCTAACCTAAACAAATCTGAGTAGATACATAAGTTCCATTGAACGTTATCGTTACTTATTTGTGTATCGTCAACTATTGCTATATTTACCCGAGGTAGACATTTTTGATTGAAAAGCGTCCATCTCTTTCAGATTTAACAAGATAATCATCACTGTGAGATAAAACCGACGATCTGTATTAACCACATTCACTTATAAGATTGGTACACACTAAGTGGAAAGTTGATAATACATCACAGTTTGTTGTCTTGATGACCACTTTTACGTGACATATTATACTATTTAACATTTTTTAAAATCACATATTGAATGACTGATTAGATAATAGCTTAACTGTTCAAAATTTTGTAGCGGATGTAATTTGATGACGAGAAAATGATCGGTCAGGTCCATTGAATTTTCATTAAACGTTAACGATAGTGCATACGCATTGTTAGCCCAAGTTCCTCAAACATATACTACTTAAACTAAACTGACTAGCAAAAACTGCCAGCTGGTAGTTGCAACTATCGTTGAGTCATTTACTCTTTATCCATATTTGAACTCAGTCATTCCATTGACCAGAATGTGAAAATTGTTAGGAGCAGGAAATTGTTCGGGTTTTGAAATGAATGACGATTACAAGGAAAACAGATTTATTGAGTCGGTTTAAAATCAAGACATATCATCTATTGCCAGTTTCAATATCAATGAAAAAAGATTGCATGTCAAGAGAAAGAACTCAACGACAGCCACTACAGCCAATATTGCAATAAACACGTCAACCATACCACTACAACTTTTAACCAATACCAATATACAGTATTATTCCAAGTACTATCACCGATATTTACCTATTCCAATACCCATGCCAATAAAAATACCAGTATCGAAAATGTCATGGCTTGTGCTTCTACCACACGCACCAAAAACTAATCCAAATTCTAATCCCGTAGTTATAGCAATCTGATTAAACGCTATTCATGAACTTTTAATATGAATATAATACGGGCCAGTATATATCTGGTTGTTATGAGGGGTACGTGTATATTAACGTGATGTATGAGAGTAATTTCAGTTCTACCTTGCTGACCTTTTCAAGACAAGTGATTGGTTGATGGACATATTGATGAAGGCAAAGCTGATGGATCAGGTGTGATAAAAACAAAAGATCACCTGAGGCTGGGAGATATATACTACAGAGGATGGTGATAATGATATCATATAGCACCAACAGATCAATACCAAAATGAATCATACGTTATTCTACGAGCATCGTATATCCGTCCCGTAAACCGACCGGGAGAAGTACATTTACCTTCAAATGAAACGATGACGACGATGATGATGATGATAATGATAATAATAATGATTATGGTGATGATTTTATTACCATTAATATTATCTTTTTTAAAAGTGCTGCCTCTGGGTGCTTATTCCAGCTATCGATAACACCTTTTCCTTACGTATAACTTCTAATTGATAGGTCCCTCAGAAAGGACCAAAGCAATTGGTCTTTTGGCTGCTTGCTCACTAATATTCCTTCTATTTAGCCAATAATCATTGACGTCTAACTTTATTGAGGGACCGAAAAGACCTTAGAATAAGTGTCAAGTCCAGCGCCATGTTTGAACCAAATGTTGAGTCCAGGGTTGCCATTTTGTAATTTCAGATATGTTTATTGGAAGCAAAGCTAGGTACAGCGACAATGGAACAGTTCATGGTTTCCACCCACACTATACCTTCAAATTAAAAAACACCGAAGAACTCTAATACTAATCTACAAACACGTTTCCCCTGGGTTCATGTGACCTTTATATTGAATGAATCGCACATCGGATGCCTTTTCATACCTTAAGTCAATAAACTAGAACATCATCCAGTAAAGCGTGGTGATTATATGATCGGCTTCATCAAGTCACGTGAGCACGTCTGGACCTCATTTCCACACAACTTCTTATGAGGATCAAGGCATCCCGGCCCTACCTGGGATGCGCGAGGTGCTCTTCTGTCTCCATTTAATGTCTTACCAAATATTGGGCCGACTTTAATTGTCACAGATCGGGAAGAGGTAAAAAACATGCGGCTAATTCGAGATCCAGATCACGTTTTCTCTCTTGATTTCTGTGTGCAGTCTCTCAGAAGTGTAACAGTCTTGGGACCTCGACTTTGAAGATGGCGGGAAACTATTTTTCTTTATTAAACACGTAAACGTGTTCGTATTTTCAAAGTCGAACGGGAATCAAGTTCATCAAGAGACTATATGGTCGAACTAAACTACTTGCAATTAACTTTCGAGAAATACGGATCATAATTATCTTCGTAAAAAGGTTGCACAAAGAATGAAATGTTGGAATACTGAGACTAACCAACGACAGAGAGGGGTGTGCTTGTGGGTGTGCGGTAAGGCGTGCGTAAATAATGACCCATATATGCTCGGCGAATGAATGAAATAATGAGATGGGGAGATCGGTCCAACGTAGAAGTACACGTAAAAAAGTCAATAATTCTATTTGCTAAAGAAGTAGAAGTTGAATGTCATTTTCAGAACATAAGTACACATTCAAGCACTGAAAATAGAACTTCGATTATAAGTAGATTCCTCGATCACTTGACAAAAGAGTTGGCGCCAGAAAAATCGATTATGGTTTATACAATATAAATACGCGATTGAGAAAATTGAATACTACACGATTCTTAATTCGTATTCCATAAGGTATGCATTATTTTTTAAGAGAGTGAACGTTTTGAAACTAATAGCAGGTTTATCATTTTGAAAATATGGCAAAATGGGTGACAACTATACTCGTCACTGTGTTTTTGCATGGAACGCGCGAGGAAAATATAAAAAAACCCATTCAATTCGACGTTATGAATTAAGTTCCACAATGCATCGCAGGTCAAATTACTGTAATTCAATTGATTTCTCCCCATAGAACAAGCAAATGCAGAAAATGAATCCAAGCAGAATAAACGCCCACATATCAATGAACATATATTCATTTCGAACATCATACACTGTGTCCAATATTTTTCAAATTAAGGGCAATTTAGCTGTTCATCGACGGCCAGTAGCAACGCACAATGTGAATATTGAATTTAAATTTCTTACAAAAGGGCCACATGGGATGGCATGAGAATAGTGTTTATATAAACATTTTGTATATTTAATAACTGATACGGATACGTCAGTACTCTATGTTATCTATTTGGATTATGCACGGCACTCTCATGTCCCCTTTGGCCCTATAAGTCATACACAATATGCAACAAGAGCACAGTGAGAATACACTATAGACTACTACAATTATTGCAAATAATACCACTACTGCTGCTACTTATACTACTATGTCAAGTACATTCCTGATAGTTAATAAAATAACATCGATAACAATACCAGGATGTTTGCTGCAGAACTTCCAACATATGCAATCACGAAGAGTATACATTGTTGAAAATATTCGAACTTTAGATAAACTTGCAAATAGGATAGTAGAACAATCAATTTCGTGGTAATAACAATACTACCATTCACAGGAAGGAAATCATGGAAATAGGAAGTTACTTACGTGTAATATCCATTATTCGGGGTTCATAAGGTCTTTTAATTTAATTTTTAGGAATTACATACTATTACGATAAATTGAGTTTGCCATATAAAAGTGGCGGTTAAATGGCGATTGGAGACGTTTCACTGGTTTTACCAAATACGGAAATATTTTAAATAACAAGTTCTAACAAAGTAATGATGAAAACCTCCAGATTATTTATTTTAATTTTAAATGAGAAAGTCATGAAATATGTTTCTAAGATTTGTGTTAAGCTTCATGTGGAATGCTGTTATAATGATATGTTCATCAACCCAACTTTCCAAGAGGTAAGCCCATCAGTTTGAAGAAACAAACAACAACATAGGTTTATTTTGGGAAAATAACACATGAATCGAACTTTTTTAAGCTCACTTCGAAGATTAAAGACATGTGACAGAAAAGTGTCGAAAACAAGACCGACCTCGTCAAGTTGATTTATATTCAGTAGTTATTTCTTATACCGATCAAGTGAATAGATTCCACACTGTACCCAGGTACTCCTTCAATCCCGTAATCACATGGTATCACATATAGTACGGGAATCCAATTTCACATTTCATGTATTAAGATTGGCATAGCTCTTCATCTTGCGCTCTTACTAGATTCCTGCGAACGGTTAGCACAAAGATCTTCAACCTTCTACGCCATCTCATGGCAAAATCCCTGGCAAACGACGCACCTTGTTAAATGTTTAGTTCCATCAGATTTTCGAGGATTTCTGAGGTTTTATTATGTTTTGACCCACATCACCCCCTTACGAAATTCCCAGGCGACCTTCTGGCGGTATAGAATTCTGGATAAGTTTACTGAAATGGAGAGGAAAACGTGATGAATTCATAGGGTTCTGTATCGGGTTGCCAAAAATTATCACTGTTTCTCGAGTTGTCCATTAAATCACCCCGATAATCTTGACGCCATGGAGAGTAAGAAAGCTTCGTTTTATTCACCTCAGTTTTTATTTGACCTAAGAAGTTGGGCAAACCACGTGACCTTTTTCAAAAACTTCAATTTTTCGATCGAAGCAGGTTACATAATTAAGTTAGCAATAGGATCTCAGAAATATCGGAATAGAGAAAAGGTTAAGAAGGTGCAGTAGTAGTCATAACACAAAAAAGTTGTCCGGTAAGATCTTGAAACTAAAGAAAAGATAGAGAGAGAAGAGAATAGCCGTGGTAGCATTTTTGTTTCTTTTCGTGTCCAGCTAGATCATGGGAGGGACAGATCCCCGCCTTTTGCGACCCCAGGGGAAATCAGAGGTATTAGGAATAATATCAAGTTCGAAATTGATATTGATACAGCAAATACATAACGAGTTCGTGAAAAGCTGTTGTCAAAGTCAAGTAGCTTTCAAATGCATTTCAAATGTTTGCGACGCATCTATCTGATACGTAGTGTATCAGTGCTGTCATTGATATTGGTCAGAATCTAACATTTCTGGAATGATCAATCAGTCCAAAACATGCTCTGCATGGTGTCTTGTCTTTCTTTTCAAGCTTCAATCGCTATCGTATCTTCCTTGGGCTTTCATTAAACAGACATCTTCAGGCTATACGACGCCGCTCCGAGGATAATATTTAAGGAACCTCCCTGGAGGAGACAGCTTATGCTTATGCGATAATTCTTGAATTATGGCTGTCGTAAACTTCTCTGAAAGGGTACATCATTGCCGATTTTAGATAAACATTGTGTCGGATTACGAGGGAGTTTGATTAAAACATCGCTAACACGAATCTCCCCTGGTAATATGCCCCTGACTCTGTCCTAAATCGTAAATCAGTCTTGTCCTTTTTACACTTTATACCCACCACCTGTTCTGCCAACTCCCTATTCAAAATGAACAACTTGAATGATTTTGAGCAATGCTAAGCTCTTAACTCCTTGTGCTTCGTCCAAATTCATGTTCTTCTTCATTTCACACGTAATCGTTCGTTTTCAAGATTGTATTTGATGAAAATCTATTAGTGTAAGTTTCTTCCTTTTCATCTTTTAGGGTATTGCCTGTTCTTCATCTTATCATGACTGTACTTCACATGCGAATAGATTTTGTCTCTATTATGACCTCTCGCAAATCCAACCTAATACCCTTGACCAAGCATAAGAATGCATATGCTTATGATGTTAAGGAAATCTTCTTGAATTACGATTATCTGTTTCACAGTCATATTTAAGGTGTTGCCACGGGATAAAAAAATTAGTTTGATATTTTATCTTTTAGAAATAAATTCCAATAAATAAGTACATAAACAAGTACATAAATGAACAGATGAATAAGCACATTGGGTAATGATTGCAAAGTATATGTGCCCACACTCAACTTGAGTTATCATTAAACTGGCAAAATTTTGTTAAACTTTTAAGAGACATTTAGACGCTCCATTTAATGTATTTGTTTGAAATTTCAACTCGAATAAGAAATATGTTGATATGAATAAAGTTTACTTTTAAAATACAATTCTCAATTGTGAGTAACAATATGTTTTTCAGAGTCAAAGTACTTTTATCTTCCTCAACGTGTTTTAAGAGTGTTTTTTTCATTTACATATCAATTAAAATAGCCTGTATATCAATATGAAATGTTTTAGCTATCAGCAGTAGATAGCGGTGATGTGATAATAATTGGATTATAGAAGTCTCTAACCTTTAAACTATTGCGCACGTAGGGAGGGGTATTCTTTGGAATGAATTATCTTTTCAAATAAGGATATTTTCATCTGAAAGAGTATTCCAAGTGAAGTTTGAGTTTATGTTCATCAAAAGTTTGCAGTTTTTATCAAATGAGTGACGTTGAAATCGCCAAAAAATCTCTTTTATGTGAGCCATATCTCATAAATGTACTTTATATCTCGCACTTTTTGAATGGGTCACTTTCTTTTCTGTACTATGAGATCAGATCTTTTTGACTGATTCTGAAAATGCGGACAGTTAATTGATGTCTACAGGCAAATGTCATTAATGGTATCTGTAAGTCACAAGAAATCGGTGACAAATACAGGTTCTTGCAGAGATGCTTAAGAGACCATCCTTTTTGTTTTGTTTTGTCTTCTTATCGCCACCATCAATCCTCTTGATGCTTAGTATTTAAACGCTGACCTCAGTCTCTCGGTATCGCTGAGATAATGGTTTTGGTAATGGCGGAAAAATCGATGAAGAAATAGGTAAATTGCAAAGGTGATGGAATGAACTGAACATGGTAAAGCTAAGTTTGAAAAAACTATTAATGTGAATGGAATTTTTCACAGATTACTTACTTAATTCACTCGATGAAACTTTATTGGAAAGTACCATAAATCAAACGTTTACGTTAACAACTGATTTCCTTGAATGCTAAAAAGCGTCTATGATAAAAAAAATTAAGATCACTTAGAAGAACCAAATTTCCATTTGTTTAAATTCAACTTTTCCAACTTACAATGTAGTTTTGTTTAATGAGGAAAAACGGCAAGTGGTGAAATATGAACAAGAAACTTCTGGCATCTATGAATATTTTTTTAAATGTAGAAGGTAGCATCGTTCCGAAAATATTTCACTTTCTGTGACGCACAATATTTATTCTATCGATGAATAATGCAGTCAATAAGCACTACATGAAATCTTCCGGACTTTCTGCTGCAGACGCTCTAACCTCCCCCCAAAAAAAAAACCCACACACACACTCAGTTGAAAAAAACACCACTTCTCTGCTTTAAGCTTGCATTACTTTGTTTATGAGCACGTTCATCCAACAAATGTGATATGAATATTTGAAAAAAATATATAAACCAGTCATTGGCTTAAATCAGTCATCGAGCTTTGATGCCGACAAGTTCAAACAAAGCCAGGCCTTGGGGAAAAATTGCTATGATCACTGTTTGATCTTAATGCTTGGATCAATCGTTGTCTTAGACCGAGTTTCAAAGTTATATTACAACACAGCCATATCTAATCTATATATCACGTGATGGATGTCAGCTCCCTGACTGAAATCCTTTAAAACGTTTCTTCTAATCCTCATAGCTTCTTACTGTTGATCACCATCGCGTCATAAATGCCACTTTTTTTCTTTTTATTTTGGCTTGTTTATTACCTGACTAAGTTGGCTTGAGGCAAGAACCAAAGACACCTGCAGAGAGACTCTTGGTGTTAAGAAAATCAATTATGTTCCCATACGAAGGTAAGGAGGTAAAATAGATAATGAGGACACGTATTCAGAAAAATAGAATGCAGACAAATAAAAGCCAACATACAAAATCGTATGTCTAATATTTTTCTCAAGAGGGGGAAACATCGCTCACCAGAATAAGTTCTTTCACATAATTATGTTTATGAAGTAAATCATATGAAACCTGATGAAAACAGATGGTAATCATTAATGTTCGATCGGCTCTCGCGTATCGTATATCAACTTCATTCACACCTAAATTATTTTAATCAAATATCATAATTATTGATTGATTTATTTATTTACTCATTATAATTTCTCTCCCTCATAAAAAGCGCATGGATCCGGTCACAACAAAGAGGATAAATTTGACGATGACAAAAGTCAAAGAATAAACATGGAGGTCTTAAAAAGAATAATTTCAATGACTGGCAAACTGTTATTCTTTATCCAAATATTTCTCAATGGACGTCAATTTCAATGATAATTGGCGAAATGTGCTTTTAAGTACACTCGAGATTAATTACGTCTGATTCATATGTTCATCAAAATGAACTTGGCGAACTGATTACACGCCCTATGAGAGAAGAAGAATAAGTACTATATGTCATTACGGTAAACGTGCAGAGTGTAATACTTTCTAAGAAAGCAAGTGCGACCGTTTTGTTCGATATTGATTTGTTACGTATTCTCAGAAAACCCATCAAAGACTTTAAAAAAACGTGCCTGAATTTATAACACCTCTCTAATGTTCTTCGTAGTTATCTCTGATAGCTTTGTATCGACATGTCCTACCGACATGTCCTTTCCTTGGGGAAAAGTCCTTGATTTTCCTTTGTCTGAAAACTTCCTCTCACTTTGGAGATGGATAACAGTTACTTCCTTTGATCATCTAATTGCTACTGCCAGAGGTAATGTTTGAGTTGCGAACGGTGTTTTAAGCTTCGTCATTAGAAATACAGATAAAGAGAAGTACCAAAGAAATGGACACATTATCGTCCCCTACAAGAAGAGTACAGAATGATATCTGATTTAAATCAATTGAGAGAATGTGGATGAATAGAGTGTCCCCACAGAACATTTTTTCTTCCTTGACGCTCCGCCGAAGAAAAAACATCCTTGACGCTCCGCCGAAGAGAATTAACATTTCAAGTCTTCGTGGAATAAAAAAAAATCGATGAAATAAAAGTGTGTATTCTAGTAAGTTTTGAATGGGACATCATCTTTTTAAAATAAAATTGCTTTGAATCAATGCAATTTTATTAAGAAAAATTAATGGATAAAAGAAGATTTATTTAAACAGAGACGAAAATTCGGCAGAATTAAAATCGTAAACTCTATGGATTGTGTTCCTTCCTAAGGTGGATGAACAGCCGGGTTAAAGGGATAGTCCAGGCTGGAGATATTTATATCTCAATAACCATTCACAGAGCAAAATGTTGAAAATTTGATAAAAATTGGATAACAAATAACGATGTTATTGAATTTTAAAGATTTGCGTTATTCCGTTGAAACAGTTCTAGGCATGTCTTCATGAATATTCATTAGGTGGGCTGATGATGTCATATCCCACTCGTTCTTTTGTATTTTGTTATATGAAATAAGGTTTATTCAATTTTTTGACGTTTGAGGAACTAAAACAATTGGATTGACAACTGAGTAATAAGTACATTAGTTATTTATTGCAGCAACTAATTACATCACAATGATGAAATTGATAATGGAGACACATCATTTACACATGGACAAATAAAACAATCATGATTTCAAGTAATAACATACGAAAAAGGAAAGTTGGGATATGACATCATCAGCCAAACTAATGAATATTCATGACGATGTGCATACAACTGTTTTCACAAAATACTGATAAGCTTTAAAATTCAATAACTTCGTTATTTTATTGTTGTCCGAATTTGATGAAATTCCCAGCATTTTGCTTTGTAAATTTTTCTCTATTTATTTAGATATAAATATTTTCATCCCGGACCATCCCTTTAAAGAAACAACTACGTGTACTGTATTTTCCCCAGACCGTATACATGGTATAGTGAAAATAGAACATATAGAAAATACACAGCGCGCTAGATCAGTTTCCAAACAATAGTGAATTATTACAACATTGCACCTCATACCTGCCATTACCGGTGATTTATTCTTTGAGATAAAATTTGACAAGCAGTGTTGCTCTACTTCCATTTTAAATTATTTCAAATATGCCATTTTTACGTCAATTGCGATACAAATTTTAAATTTCTTGAAGTAAAATTGGAATAGACAACTGAGAACATAAATATTTTTTAAATCATAGTACATGTCTGGAAATCACTTGGAATCGGTCTCTCACTCAGGCAGAGCCATTCAAAACAGCAAAAACGGTGCGATGGGTAGAATTCCATTGCAATAATGATAATAATAATAACAACAACAATAATATGAATAATAATTATAATAATAATAATCCGCTTTTATTTAGCGCTTAATACATCGGATCGACGTGTCTAAGAGCTTTACAGATATATTATTACCCCGGTAATCGGATTCAATCAGTCATTCCCGCACATAATGTGTGCACATCCTCCACTCGCTGGGGAGTATTCCAGTCAGTTGCCGGTAAGGCGCACAAATTACTGGACAAGCTACAATGACTTTCACATCTTACCGGGTACCCATTTAGCACCTGGGTCGATAGTAGCAAAACGTGGATTAATGCCACGCAAAAGTACGCCAGACCATGGTGGGATTCGAACACACGACCCTCTGTTTACAAGGCGGGAATCAGAACCACAACACCACGGCGTCTCCGCAATCTTGCTGTTGCGATGATATCAATGTTGCTCTCTTTAGCGTTTATTCCTTACCTAAATGATGAATTTAACCTGATTCTAAAAATTACGATTTGATAAATCCTTCTTCAACGTATTAATCCGTCTGTGTCATACCAACGAATACAGGCTCTAAATGGGATGAATGCTATTCCATTAACAATTAGGTTTAACTGAAGACCTTCTCGTTTACAATTAAAACAGCAAGTTTTAGTCTTTGCGTGGAGACACAATTGTTGATCCAATTTTTTATCAGGGCCTACCTGATGGGCGTCCATTTTAAGACTATATAAAAATTATAAACATTTACTTACCCCACTCTGCCGTAAGTTGAATTGGCAGGGGTTGGCCAAACATCCAGTCCCCTGCCATCGTTGACCTCGGGTACGTTCATTCCTGGACGTGGCTCCCTGTAAAACAAGAGCAAACGTAAAAATATCCTGTAAAAAAGCCCTGTCACATACAGCAATTTAAGGATAATTACGTTGTTAGACGAAGAAGATTCAACACTTTAAATAATAATGAATAAAATGATGTAGGGTTTGTATAGCGCACGTACCCACCTTGTTAGGTGCTCTAGGCGCTCATATACATTACCCCGGATAACGATTCCGGTGCTCACAGCTTTTTGAGGAATTACTTCCTGCCGGTACCCATTTACCTCACCTGGGTTAAGTGCAGCACAATGTGGGTAAATTTCTTGCTGAAGAAAACACACCATGGCTGGGAATCGAACTCACATCCCTCAGATTGACAGACAAGAGTCTCAACCACTAGACCATGACACCCCCACATGTCCGAGATTGGGAATAAAATTTGGAAATGACTGAACGCCTATATTATCCATATAAGAGAAGACAAAGCAGTGTACAATAAACCTCTACATTCATTTATTAAACTGTGTTATTAGTGGGCGCCACGTGACAGAGCCTTTAGTAATTATGCCTAGACCATTCCAGAAAGATATGTCAGTAGATTAGAAACAGAATGATTCTCACATGTTTTTTTTATATAAGATTTTGGAAGCTGTCTTTAATCATAATGATAACTTCCTTGACCACTTGATGACATCCTGTCATATTTTGTTAAAAGAAACAAACATCAACCACTTACGCATATTCCTCCTTACCCAATATAATTTGTTTTATACAAGAGCAAACGATAACAGAATAAAAGCTGTCACTTTCTTCGGTATAAAGCTAATTAAATCATTAATAAGACCTAACGGAGTAAATCTTAATGACGTTCAACGGGTGGGTGTTTAATATCCTTGTTCGACATACAGTAAGGTGTACTTAAACTAGCTTTAAGGGCATTGAAAATAAACAATCCTATACGTCTCTTATTCTGCCTTTCGAAATATATGATGCATCATCATTTGTCGCGTGGCACCGTTTTTTTGCGGGAGAACCTCGGAGTGTTTACCATGTTATCTAACGAGCCAAACGAGTCTGACCTTATCTGTATTAAAGTGAAATGATTATAAATCAAATGTCAAGATCTCGACATTGTTGTTTCCTTCATGGCAATGCAGTGTCCATCTAATCAGACCCCTTCCTTTCTTTTTCTCGGCCAAATTGAATCGGAATTAACCTTCTGTGACGTAATTTGGGGCACGCGGCGCTCGCATATATAGCGAATCAAGACGTCCTCCAAAGAAGCGTTAAACTTCTGTTGAAGGGTGCGCTTGGGTAGCTAATGTCATTTATTTTGCCTTTTACAATCAATATTTGCAGTCCAATAATTTAGGAAAAACCGTGTTACTGATGATGATACTCATAAATGCCAGAGTCACTTTGACAATTACCGTGACTAACCCATATCTCCTTTCGCGCCCATTATCTTTAATTTCGTCAGAGGTTGTGTGCCTAAGATAGAGTCATCCCAGCTTCGGTGAGTTGACGTAGACGATATTTAATTTCGCTCGTTTCCTCTCCAAGAACAAAAATGAAATGCAAGGATATGCGTGCGTGTTACAAGTATGTTACAAAACACGGGATTTTTAAAGCTTCGGTTGTAATTAAACAACAGCATCAATGTTATTAATATCATATGTTGAAATAAATACAGTAAAGCGCAATAATAGACATGGTGCTATTTAAATTAGCACACTAAGAAAGTCTATCTAATTATGTGATGTAATATCTCCTTCACAAACTTTAATTATGGGGATAACATAGCATATTCAAAACCAATTATTACCTGATAATGTCTGATAGTTATCTAAACTGATATGAAACCTGCCAAAAATCCCTTTGAATTTGAAAGGCACGTTGAATACACATAGCCTAATATAGAAAATCCAAGAATAAAATATCAGAGAAATCCTGGGTTGTTATTGTTTTTCATTAATTCTAAGTATTTCTATTTTGCAAGTGCAGCAAAGCGACCAAGAGAGAAACAACCCCAAAGAATGAAAATACGACGACTCCTTGGATATTTTACACATGTGAGTCACTTAAGTGTCACAATCCTTTCAGTGAATATACCCCCTGTTTGGGATTTAATAGTACTTATTTTCAATAGGGATGCTGTAACACATTATACAAATACAATCAGTTTTAACATGTTTACAGTTATTGTATTACAGCTTCCAATAAATAAGTTTTAAAAACGTGTTAAAAATCCTCTAAATATCATGAAATTTCAGCAAGACTGGTAATTATCAAACTAAAAATAAACCATATTGAATTGAACTGAATTTGAATTGAATTCATTCGTTTATTTCATTTCTATATCCATTTTCAACATGTAAACCAAATAATATATTTAGAGGATGATTACACACTTCGGCATCCCATACTATAGGCATACGCCAGTGCAATTTGATGATTGATTATGGTCACATTAGTCAATTCATTTCTTTTTAAAGAAAGTTCACATGACAGTATACAACGTTTCCTCATAAGAAACATGGATCTGTGTAGAAATTAACGTTCTTTATTTAAAGCCGATTCATGAAACTCTAACATGAATGACACTCAATAATGCAATAGACTGAGCTGTATTCGTGTTCTTGAAAATATTCCGAGGAATTGAAAACGAGTTGAAATCCTCCACGATAAATGAAGACTAAAGAGTTGTCATCTTACAAGTCTTATAAGCCTCTGAAGATCGTTGTGGATGCTTTGCAGGGATACAATTTTTGACCCTATTAAGCTGCAAAGTTGGCACTAAAGCGAAAGAGGCTAAAAACCTCATGGAATTGTAACGCAAACCCTTTTCTTCGATCATCAGTCTCAATGACAATGAAAATGTGATAAATGTGCGGAGTTAATGGCCCTACCGTTGCGTATTCGCCTGGAATGTGATCGTAATGTGCTCCTCTTTGGAGCATCGCATCGGGAGATAATTCTTGCCTCTTATTTCAACTTTGAAATGAGCAAAACGTGACGGGAACTGCCAAATATATATATTTTTTATTTGGCAGAAGGTGATGAAGTTGTTGCAAAGCTTGAAAGGGTCGTGTGATCAGTGAACGACTGCTACGGTGCATCGCATCTGATCAGATGTCTCAACCGAGATGATTCCTTAGTTGGCGCTCTTGAATTGCTGAATCGATTTTTGGCGGGTTCTGAAGCTCTCGGGGGTAGAGTTCGTGATATAGAATGTGAATGCTTGACTCTTGAGGGAGAGGGGGCTGGATATAGACGTGATACTGAAAAAATGAGGATTTCTACACGTCATGGTACTCGGCTATTCACTCCGGGCGAGTAAGGTTGGACAATTGAGGTTAAGGACGAATCGGAGAGAGAAAGAGAGAGGAAGATAAATTTTCTTTCAAAGAAAGTCTTACAGAACTTACGCCATAATATAGAATAAATTAACAGTTTAATTAAGAGTTCCCAAGGTCAGAGAGCAGAAATATGATTATCAAAACAGTTTTATTGTTGTGATTGAGCTATTTTTGCCGTAATAACATTGTAATGATCGCCTCTGAGTAGAGAAGACGACCAAAATCTGAAACAATGTGAATTTGTGGGGCTTAAGAAACATCTTAACTTTATTAGAACGGAGAATACTCATTTTCAGTTTGAAAAGGCACCGAAAGTTAAGTTAAATGCTTCATCAAATATTGAAAATATAGATGAGCTATATTGGCATACATAGATTACAATGACAAATCAAGCTTTTAGGCACCATCGGAGGAAATGAAATACAACTTATTCATGGTACATCAATTGATTACATTATTGGTGATTTTACTTGCCAAAGAAATGAACTGATTTTATTAATTCATTATTTTAGAAACATGTTTCACCAAGACTTTGTTCTTTCAAAGGAGGGTGATCTCTAGTCTTCTTCTAATTCTAACGGGCAAACGGAACAATGAATACCGTCCACCACTGATGTACTCCGCTCACCTGAAAAACATATAAATATATTGCAGTGCAGCGAGTGAATATTGAACCATAAGTCATAAGTGATTGCTTATGCTCAAAGAATGCAGTTCGTTTTTTGCTCTTCCCGACGAAATGCCATGAATCATTGTATGCACATTGACAATGCGGTCCCCTTCTGTCGATACATAACTTGCTTTACCATCTAATTGTCGAACGTCGTGACAGGCGTCACGCAAACACCAAGCCCAAATCGATCAGAAAACGAATTCCTCGATCCGTGATATTTTCACTTTACTTACACCCCCTGAGCTCTTGGGGTCAAAAGTCCTCGTGTATTTGTGCCATATTAAGCCGATCCCATCAATTTTCAACCTATTCAGACGGATAAATAAATTCTAAATACAACCTTATAGACATGCCTCCATATTTCAAAAGAAGAGAGTACATACGCAATCTCTTGATGGAAGGAACATCTTCCATCAACACAGAAAAGGGAAAAGTCAACAAGTAAAACGAAACGGATGAATAAACCCTCCTTGAGCGTTCCAATTGTTCACGTACAACATTCATTATTTTTCTGTTGAAAGGACAATCTCTTGTAACTATTCATCTGAATGTTGTTGCAATTCTCCCTTCAATAAGGTCTAATAAAAAAAATTGATGGTAAGGAATGGTTACTAAACAATGCCTTGATATGGCTTCTCCTATGTGATATCAGTCAAAACAATAATTTTTAGATAAATATGAACTTTACTGCCGTTCATGGGCGGAAATCCCAGGGGGGGACGTGTCCCCCTACTAAAAATAGTAGGGGGACACAATATTAAATGTCCCCCTACTATTTTGGGCCTTTGGTGATGCTAAGAAATATGTCACTATAAAACGTGCGTTTTGGGACGAGATGGCCTTTTTTTTTTTTGGCTTGTCAAATATATTTTCGTCCGTCGAAATGACCTTAAGTTTCAGGTAATAGCCTTTTTTTTGCTTGTCAAATTTTCCAGACCTTTGTCCCCCCCCCCTACCTTTTGGGAGAGATTTCCGCCCCTGCTTCCGTTAATCAATGGTACATTGGCTGTTATTACAACAATGAAACTGATGTTTCACCGCTTTTCTTAATAGTTGTACAAGTAAAGAACCCATTCGCAAGTGATCTTCAAACAGTGAAGTGGGCCTCGTACTCAGAGATGATTACTACGACTGATACTCCAAACAATACAAAAATAAAATAACAGGAAATGAAGAACAGGCACGTATTGAAAGTACTTTGAAGATGTTCATGGAGGCAAGATTATATTACTGATATCGGCAATCAGGAAATCAATTTGAAGATACCGTGAAGACGATGTCCCTTGAAGGCAGGGCAAAATTGTGAAAATGCAAACCCCCAGTCTGGAGCTTCTATGTCGGTATCACATTACATCAATGAAATGAGAGAATATTGGATGAACAAGGATCATGTGACTACTTTTAGCTTCGAGGTCCCGACCGTGAGGAAGTTGGGCAAACCCTTCACTCAACTACCAGGTTTTAGGAGGATGTTTGAGACACGGTGTATGCTCGTTTTTACCATCATTAATAAGTGCATTAGCCTGGCTTGGGGGTTTATGAACTTTCAAGAAGAGATCTTGGGAGGGTGGAGAGATGGGGAAGGGTGGTAGTAGAGCATATCGGTATTTGTATAGATGATCATGTGGTCGGTGTTTACGAAATTCTACATCCTCCATATTATTATTTTACGATTCTTCAGTTATAAACTCAATATAAAAACCCCTCTTAAACTAAATTTATATGAACAGGGGGTTATCTACTCACTAACAAACAACACAGATATGAAGAAAAAGAGATGAAGGCAACCAGAGTGCACTTAAGTTTATTGATGTAAGACAGGCGACTCTTTTAAACCAAAATATTTTATACTAGGCTAATTGATTACAATCTGTTCAAACACATTTTTTCTCTTTCAAATACATCAGTTTTATGATGGCCATTGTAACTTTAACTTTATATTTTACAATTATAAACAACTGCATAGAGAATTCCCAAGAATTTAAGGGAGCATTCCGGAAAGGTTTTTCTAGGGAATTGGAAAGTACACAGTAGTAGATGTAAAGCGAGAAATATTACTATGCCTGTCACATGTTCCAATTCACAACATTCATCCATAACCGAAGAAGCGACGAATCAGGATATTTGGTAGCAAGCAGAGAGAGAGAGAGAGAGTGAAATCCTTATACCTGAACATCATCTCCACCATTGGGACATTATCAAATTTACCCGTGCTTACCGATGAAATAACCTAGAAAGTTGTAATGGATGAGCCGAGAATTACCAGCGTCTTAACCCCGTTGATGTACGGCGAGGCAATTAAGGAAGAAGGCATCAAAGACCTCATAACCTCTGAGATTCATCTCTGATTGCTCGATGAGCATCTAGTCTATCAAAGAGGCATGTCAATTTTAAGTAGCCGTGTCATACTTTCCCTTCGATAGTGAAGAGTGTGATTTAGAATTATGAAGCCATGTAAAATTAACTGGTATTATCGCAATTATTTATTGATTCCACATGCCATCTCTTTGCGTTTTGCTCATTTCGTAATTATAACCATTAGGATAAGGAGTGGTTTTTCATCATCTTACAGGAAAAGTAAAAAGCAAGATAAATCACTGAATTACCACCGGCAATTGATTGTAGCATGTGTAGTGTAGGCCTAAATGTAAATGATTGCAACCCTACCACCAGTGGTGTAGAGAAGTAAATGATTTTAAAGAAGGATTTTTTTAAAGAGGTTGGCATTATTATAAGAAAAAAACTTCCCACCTTTTTAAAACGAACATTGAAATATAACAAGAATTGAAAACAACATTTCTAGCATAATTCCATATTTAAACTTCTTCCATTTAAATGAGTTATCTTCTTATTCTTTTTAAAGGGGATGGGGGCCCCATCGTCTTTACTCAAGTGATTTAATTTGGGTCCCTTTACTAATAAATCTCCCGACAAATTCGCATATTCACCTTTTCCAAATAATACTCGGTAGATTTCTTCTGGATATTACCTTGTAGAACATTTCTGTCTCTTTTTTAAAAGAAAATCCCTCAAGCAAACAAATTAAGGTTTGTGGCTCATATAATTGTGAACGGGCTGGAGAAGAAAGGTCTCCGCTTCTTTTGTATTGTTCCATTGTGAATTTATCCACCCTTAGGCAGATTGCTTAACTGAAAAGCAGGATGTTGTGTCTCATTCACTTCATTTTGTAAGATCGGAAAAAGAAAGTTGTATTCGTTGAAAAGAAATTTTCAGAATGAAAATGATATCAGGTTGACACTGTTGTAATTGAAACGTTCTTGAAATGAATAACGAGAGACTGGGGCTTAATGATGATGTCAAAAGTGTCAATGGAAAGGACCTTGGTATTTTGACAGACTTCCGATCTAGCCCGGAGGTATTAACCCAGTTCTATTCACATTGTTATGTGACGTCATAACAATTTATTATTATAAGATGTTTTAATGTCTGATCGGAGTGTGCTGGTTGACAAAGAAGGCTCTATTGGAAATGTTAACAAAATACATGTACTAACCACTGCTGTAATTTTAAAATGACACATATTCATGCTACTAATAAGGAGGCGCGATAGCTCAGTCGGTAGAGCGGGGGTTTCGGATTCCGGTGACCCGGGTTCGATTCCCAAGTGGTGCGCTAGTGCCCTTTGGTAAGGCATTTATCCTCATTACCAGGTCCCTCGGAGAGGACCTTAAGCCGTCGGTCCCCTGGTTGCTTGCTCACAAGCATTCGTGCTTTCTTATCAGTCAGGTAAAACCTCGATATGACTACGGCAATGAATGTTTTCCTGTTACAGATTTAATGAAAAATAGAAAATATACATCATATAATCAGAGAGATCATCTGATAAAAATATCATTATGTCAATGACATTTTAGGTTGACATCTTGCTACATTTTTCAAATAAATTATGATATAAATGATAATAATATCAATATAGATGAGAACTGAATTGAAGTGAAAAATTGAACGCATATATCATTAAACAGCTAAGTTTTTGATCCAGATGTAAAAATGAATTGAATAAAACTCAACTAAAAAAACTGAACCATTTAGCCTTTGTGTATATATATATATATATATATATATATATATATATATATGCATAAGTATTTATCTTTTTGCACAAAATGCTAATGTATGTATATTGATATTAAAAATAAAGGTATATATCTTAGGTAGATGTGGACGTATTTCAGTGCGAAGATTAGTGCAAACCGCCATCATGATTAACTCCACCTTATTACTATAGTAACAAGTTTAACTATATATTATTCATCATGCATGAATTTTTCATTTACAGTACCAGCTATCACTGGATTGCAAAGAATGAACAGAGATCTACGGTAGATGTCAAGTTATCGGGCAATGACATCTATGCCATAAAGGGTTAGCATTGTGACATTGTGATATTTTAGTGAGGGTTGAGGTAGGGAATGTGTCAGCGTGTGTGTATGCGATGGAGCGTGTGTGGGTGTGCGAGTGGGTGTGTGTGGGTGGGTGCGGGTGTGCAAGAAATATGATAGGTAGGCCTGATTACATATGATGAACGGGACCGGTATTCGATTCGATACTTCTATATTCAAGTATTTTACTCAGTATTTTGCTTAAGTAATATATTTAACCACCTTTGTAATATTCATTGTATTTTTGGTTGAACTCTGGTTGAATCTAAGTCAGCCGCCTAACTGGCTTAAGTCTGAGTTGAGTGCAGTTTACAAACGTCCATATGCACAGTCATACATACTGCACACAACCGAATACATACATTGCACATAAATTTTTCTTAAACCTGATGACGTCACAATGCTTATTTTCAAGCATTTTGCTTAAATTTGGCTTGATGAGGTAAAATAATTAGATGTAATATGAATACGAGTTCAAGCATTTCGCTTAGCCAAGTATAATGTTGAGTAAAATACTAACTCAATAGATACTTTCAATTGAATACCGGCTTGAACTACAATAAAAAAAATATAAATCTGTAGATCATTCTTTTATCTTATTCTCTATTGATATAAAATAGTCTCTTTAATGTCATTAAGCTAATATAGATGTAAAAGGTTCTTCATAGACTGCTAATGGTAGAATTCGATGCAATAAGTCTTCTATCCATGGCAATGCATGTTGATTTGAATGTCCATTAGTAGCCTTTCAAACAAATCGTTTAATGTCAGGATTTCTACGGGAAGACAGACACTTCTGAAATGGTCATTGGTCATTCTTAATCATGGAAGAGGCGGCGTAACAAGGCGGTTCTGGCGCCTGTTTGTATCAGGGTATTTGTGTCGTGGATTGGTGCGCATGCATGGATTTTCCATCGTGGTTTCATTAATTTGGTTAAAGCACGTGATTGAAAGTAAACTTTTTTATGCGTCATTTATGCATGGGGGATCATAACTGAACAGATGTGAATAGAATCTCTTCCCACATTTCAATGTGATGTGTATGCGGTAGCTCATTCAATTCCAATTTTTCTTTCAGTTATAGCTAACTATTTTTTAACATTTGAGACAGAAAATGTTCGGAAATTTCAAAATGTGTCATTGGGGTTTACATAATGAAAATCAACTACAATTGTCCACTTCTACTTGAGTCCGTTCTACTTAATAGGTGTGGCCGATCCAACGCAGTATACCCTAACCCCACCAAACATTAACGGCTCTTAAGAATAATTTCGTATTTCATAATGCATACAAATCATCAATCCTAACCCCATCTAAACTTAACGGCCATTAACGCAGCATTTCGTATTTCATAATGCATATTAATCATCAACCCTAACCCCACCAAAACTTAACGGCCCTTAACGTAGTATTTCGTATTTCATAATGCGTATAAATCATCAACCCTAACCCCATCCAAACTTAACGGCTCTTGATTATTACTTTAATAGGGAACGTTGTAAACATAGTAAGGGGTAGTACACCCAGCCCTTCCCCTGTATTTTAAGGAACAGGGATAGAACCTTGAACATAATACTGGATGGTGCATGTGATAAGATTAAGTTTCACGAGATAGGACTGATGCCCTGATATGCGATGGTTCACCGCGTGCCTACCAATCAACAAACGGAATAAGAATTGAATGCAAATAAAACCAACACGACAAAAGTGACGTAAGTGCTAAACGGACACCGTAGAAGAATCCTCATGAAATCAAATACTGTCTTCAATTTCAGCAATGGCCTGTGAGAAGGAATATATTAATTGTGTGAGGTAATCCGCGTTGGGAAGAGCCGTTTCATAAAACAGGTCTGTTCAACTGCTCATGAGACATTAGACAATGGCATTATTTAACATTCATTTTAATTGCCCCCTTTTCTGCAAGCAGGCATCTTTCAAACGTATGCCGTTTTGTTGACATAAACCTTAAAAAAATCAACTAATGTATAGTCAAATTATTATAACCATTAATCAATGAGAAAAAAATGAATATGGATAAATAAAAATTCCATTCGAAGAATAATCATTTCGAATTTACTATCCGTCTGTCTGTCTCTCTGCCTCTCATTTTAAAACAGAAATAACAACATAAAGGATACGTTGTGCATATTGTTCCTTTTCTCATTCTCAAATCTAAATCTCAAAATAAGAAGCAGATCTATGTTGATAAAACAAAAGGCCCACAGTAAGTACAACTTATTTAGTAAGAATAGAGCAAGGTTAGATCTACAATTATTACGACAATCATAATTGTCATCAATGACATAAAGAGATCTTATCATAATTAGGTTCAACCTCCCATCATCTTCTCATCTCATGATAATTCTCATCCAGAGCTCTACAAAGAGACGGAGCTTGGAGCTGTAGACTAGCTGGCGACCTTGACAGCTAACAATCCAGAATCAATTCCCATCCTCTTGATGTCCTCTGATGGCAGGAAGAGTTTGGTTTTCGGACGAACATCCTCTTAAGGAACGGGGAGTCAAGACAGAAAACAAATAAGGTTTTGTTTGAGGATTTCATCGAAGGCTCAAAGGCGATCAAGGCACGTAGGATAGCTGTCAAACTTTCAAGACGCGCGGCAGGCGGACGGACGGGATATGCATGGCTTGCGCGAGATCACTGGTTGTCCGATTTGTGTACATATACACACGCGCACCCACGCACCCCCACTCTCACTATCTCACATACAATCAAACACACATGACGAAGTCAGTCGCCATCGTTCCTCCTTAATGTCATTTATACGCAAGGGTTTCTAGCAAACATCTCAGAATGGCCGTTGTTTGAACAGCAAAAGACCGTTAACCCCAAGCTCGCGGCGACATCATTACCGTCATCAGGTTAAAAACAAGAAAAGGTTATCGGGATGAACGATTTCTAACAAATTTAACCACATTTTTGATCTTAAAGAAAATATGGGTATAATGTCTAAGATTCCGTAAAAAAAAAATCACGATCAACATAAAGAGTGAATTATCAATATGCAATGGGTTTAAACTTCAACACATTTCCAAACTATTAATGTATAGCGCTTTTATATGGGATGTCAATATAAATACCTAAACGAACGAAACCTTGTGTTATCCGTTAATATCAATGCATGTGTTGCCTCTAGAGTGACTGTATTGCAATATAAGTTTCTTTTAGATTTAAATTTTTATGATATATGGCAGTGTTGCAGTCGAGGCATAAGCCCTCGAGGCCAAGACCAAGGCATTTCAAACTTAAAATGTACAGAACAGGGGTAACAAACAGAAGACGATCATGTTCAAAATATGAATTAAAGGTGAAAAATTAAATTAGCCCGGGGCGGGGACGGATCCAGGATTTTCCAAAAGGAGGGCACATTTTCGCGAGGAAAAAAAAGCGTTTTCAACCAAAAATTAAGTACATTTCGTCCCCGAAAAAAAATGACAGGCAAAAAACAAACAAAATCCTAATTTTCAAGGGGGGGGGGCACACTTGTATTTTAACTGTATTTTTACATTACAAAATTTGATTGTGCCTCTCAAGGGGGGGGGGGGTGGGGGGGGGGGCACGGGCCTGTCCCCGTGGATCCGCCAGTGGCCCGGAGTGATATTCATTTTAAATTCACGCCCCCCCCCCCCTGTTGATCCACGGGTGATCCGGAGTGATATATATTTTGAATTCATTATTTAAAAAAAAAACTTTATCGGTCGTAAAAGCAGTGAGAAGATTGGATAATGCGAGTTTCATATCGTCCCAGATACATCCTGGTGTATTTCTTCATTTATATCTCATATGCTCTCATATCTATGTTTCATGAGCTAGATCGATAAATTTTCAAAGTTATGACAATTCCATATATCCCCCAAAGTGGTCAAAGTTCGTTGACCCTAAGTGGCCTCTGTCATGTGACCTGAAACTCGGGCAAGATTTCAGTGATAAACTATTACCCTTATGTTTATGTTAAATGAACTAGGTCCACTTACTTTTCATTTTATGAGAACACTTCAAAACTTAACCTTGTGTAAGATTTCGATATTGATTCCCCCAACATGGTCTTAGTTCATTGACCCTAAATTACCTTTGACCTTAGTCATGTGACCTGAAACTCAGGCAGGATGTTCAGTAATGCTTGATTATTTTCATGTCTAAGATTTATGAACTAGGTTCATATGCTTTCAAAGTTATGATGACATTTCAAAAACTTAACTTGGTTAAGATTTCAATATTGACGACGTCGGAAAAGCGGCGCCTGTCTCGCTTTGCTATGCAGGCGAGACAAAAATTACATACATGACATTAAAAGAACCACGTGATCAACTTTAAAAGATAGACCGAATCTCGAATCTAATGTTTGTTGTTAACTTGTCCAGAGAACATATACACAAACAAACTGCTTTCTTGCAATTCAGGTTTCGTTACATTCATATTGTTGTTTGTTTTTCTTTGTATTCATGTTACTAAATTATGTAAAAAAAATCTACGTAAAACAAAAATGATATACGAACCCAGATGTAAAACTAAGCGTATGTGGAACAGCCCAATCCCTGATCTGATCCGTTTGTACAACAAAAACCCTTGAATGATTATGCTTTTGGTATTTGTATATTACTGTTAGGATTATTTGTCAAATTCATTGCCGTAACTTGCCCTTTCTTTTTTATGTATTTGTTACGTGTTCTTGTCAGGGTCAATCTTACCCTCCCTGATGGTTTTTCTTCTTCTTCTTTTCCTACCTAACTTCTCTAACCCTGTACTCTTTCCTTGCCTTCTTCTTTCCAGAAATCTTTCTCAGTGATCCTGACAACACACAGTTATGCATGGATGTATAAATTTTAATTGTTTTAATTGTATCATAAGATCAATGGTATACAGTATACTGTATTTTATCTTCTTGCACACTTGAACATTGTATTGTAAAATGTATTCAATGAAATGTATACTTGTATTTTTAGCTTTGTAATTCACATGCACTTCAGTTTGTTAACTGCAATATGTGGAGAATTTTAATAAATACCATTTATCTATCTATCTGTAATGAAATATAATTGTTTCAATCAGTCAATACAACGCCAACAAATCTTTGAAAGTATAAAGGTTGTAATAATATCACGTGTTCTTAACCGTGTCAGTGATTAAATTATGCCAACTTCGTTTCAATAAATGTTCATATCAAGACGTAGAGGACTGATAAAGTATTCTGTTGTGTAAAATGGCAAGGCACGGCTCTGTTTTCACCACAAATAAGAACCTATTACAACACTTTTAGCGAGAACGCCTATACAGTGCGTATCAAAAAAAAGTTTACACTTTGAAAAAATCCTGTAAAATTATGCATTTGTAATATCTTGAAGATTTTGCCACATTTTAACATTGGTACAGGTCCATTAAAGCAAATAACGATATAACTGTCGAAAAATAATTCCGCTTGAGTGAGCACAACTTAATTTTGAAAAGTTAGTGAAAAATGATTTGCGCAGAACATTGAAATAGTTATGCGAATAAAAGTAGACCGTAATTATGAAGAACACATGTAATTTAGCTAGTAAAATTAATTTGAAGATATCTTCTACCTTGTTAGACTTGTTTCCTTGCCCAAAACACTTCGAAGAGTGCATTTCACCCCACCCCACTCCCCCACACACCGAGCCCATCGTGACGATAAACACTGAGGTGTGATTTACATGGAATGGCTTAAGCTTGATTTTCATTATGTTTATCATTGCTAAACTTGAGAAAAGTTTGGAGAAACAAGTATTAAATGAAAAATGAAATGTAAACCCACTTTAAATGATAAAAACTTAGTGAAAAAATGCTGGAGATGTCTGATATAAACTTTTCTTCAGATTCAGTTATGTCCTCAGATCCAGCTGGCACAAATAGGGTAAAGGTTGTGCTTAATAAGAGTTGAAATTTCACTATGGGTGGCAAAATTGTTACAAAATGCTGGAATGTATTCGTTTTATTTCTATTAACTAAAAGTGCGAGGGAAATGTATGATAAATCTTTCGTAGGGTAAGTTTGATTTCGCCCTTTCCCCTTGACGCAGCATGAAAACGAGCATTTCTGCGCAAACAGATTTCTGCGAGCTTTACAGAAATGGACAGTGCTCACTAAAGAGTAACATTCTGACAAAACTTTTACTTTCATTGGATAGATGAGACCAAAACCCAAGATTATATGTGCAAAAACTACCCACATGTTGTATATTTTTAAATTCCCAGGGCTTTTTCAAAGTGTAAACTTTTTTTGATACGCACTGTATATTCCAAATATATCCTTTGGAATTCATGTTGTAACGCGATGAAATGGAAATACTTGCACTCTCATATTTCAGAGGTATAATTATAAGCACGATTCTCAGTCTTTTACGATGACATGTAGATTCAAATTCAGCATAAATAGAGCTTGTTTGATAAAATAATTGAATTCGATCTTCTAGATATGGCAAGAATATTTAATTCAGTTATAGTGACATACAATTTCAATAATATCAAAGGCAAGTTTAATAGAATCACGAACATTTTATTATGGGAAAGTGGTTGGGTGTAGAAACAACTAGGAAACGATTGTATCAATAATTTTACATGCACAAAAATCCACCCATTTTCGGCATAAAGGAAACCTAAATAATTCATTCTCGCTCACCTTTTCAACTATCAGCTAGCAAATCTTTTACTCTTTGACAGCAAACATACGTCATAATTAGGTAACCAAACAGGCCACCTATTCCCAAGAAATAAAAAATCGAGTTAAGAACGAAAAGCCGAAGAACGTGATAAGTTATCGTCTACACGAATTCCATGCATGACTCGCCTTAAGAAAGCTGGAGGGGATTTACGAAATGTGTTTGTTTTCAGTCCACAGTTTCCCCTTCCGCGGCTCCTGTTATATTTCAATCAGTAAATTAGATTTTTAGTCCCGCAAGACTTGGATGGAGTTTCGCCTAAACAATACAAACAACATAGCTCAGGGAGTGTGTTCTATTCAAAGCAATCGTCTACCTGAAAGCTGCTTGGATGTAGATGGAGAGAAAGATGAAAGGAACGCGTCACAAAATACAAATGTTTTATATTAGTTATGTTATGTTCTCAAATCGACTGCCTCTATTCGGTTTCATTGTCTGGTTTAAAACGCTTTTATTTCTATCAATTATAATTTTTGATTAAAACACAACCGTATTTTTTTTGTAATTATCAATATTAATCCTGTTAAGATTTAATACTAAATAGACAATTTATGCTGATATAATATTCAACAACATTAAAGTTTCAAAACCAACTGATATGAATTGGTTATTCATTTTTACAGACGTTCCTTGCTTGACAGACTATAAAACAGACAAGGAGAGATGTTCTTATACTTACGGAGGAAGGTTCGCACTATAGGGGGCGCTCTGTAGGGCTTCCATTTCGCTCCTCACTCCAAGCACGTCTGGTCATAATTATCTGTGGTAGTTGAAAAGCAAGATGAAACAGAACATCATTAAGCAGGTGAACTATTCATGTCATTTTATTTGCAGTATTTTTAGGCATTCATGATAGTTCTGAAAATAAGCATTATCATAATTATAAAGTAAATATTCGACAGAAAATTATCCTTATGACTTCCGTGGTGTAAATTACAATTGTCGATGTCGTTGTGTGATGGGTTCCCTCCCGTCACTCTCTCCTTTCTCTCTTCTATTAACTCATTAGACGGGACCCAGATCAGTTAATTGTGTCATTCACTCACGTGATCAGCTTCCAATACCAGATCTCTCCCAAAACACATCCATAAATACAACCAACGCATATAAATTATACTTGAAATCAATCTTGAAGTTACAGCACTTTATTTCCGGGTAACTTACCCTTATACTAATACAAAACACTGTGTCACACGAGCGGCACCTCGAGATCATCTGCAGCGCCCGGCACGTACGTCCTCACGCAAGGCCTCATAAACCGCAACTAACCATTTTCAATGGACCGACGGACATACGTGCCGTGCGCTGCAGCCGTCTCGCCACGTGCACGCACGTTTACAATAAACTGACTTCGTTACAGTTGTCATTGCGATGTCTGTTATCTTTTGTTTGACTTTTCGATACAAACTATAATTCTCCTGGTTATAACAAATTGCCCTGCGGCATCAAATCAATGTGAATCAATATTTATGTTTTAACACCTTTCTGTGACTGAAAGAACAAAAACCTGTTGCCAAAAGTGCGGGCAATCAAACGCAACTCCAAATATCCTGTGTAACTTGCTTTTTAGCAAATCAGAAGAAGGCAACTGGGATTCGATTTTTAAAATTGCGTCGAGAAGTCAATCTTTCTGCAACAGACCGCGGGAGAGCAGGAGAGAACTTGAGCCCATTTGATAACGACTAAATAATAACTTTGCAATTACCGTAATTAGCATGAAGGCCTTGATTGTGATTGGCTGCTGAGCCCTGTTACCATTGTATTTTCCATAATGGCAAAGTTACAATATACATGTAGCTGCTACTCTTTATGAAACGGGTCCCAGAACATAGGGTTTCCTCTCTATTTCGATTTGCTTTCTTTCCTTTTTATGAAGCAACCACATCACGAAATTACGAATTACGGCGAGGAGAATCCGTCTAATAGAGGAAGTATTACTTTATAACCAGTGGCCGAGTTAAAGGAAGTATCACAAAATACTGAATATTCGACTGGGGATATCTGGTGGGCCTGTATTTTGAAGACTATCAACACGACAAAATTGCATGAAACCGATACCACCTCCAACGCGCCAAATATCGTCGAGCAGCGCGGGAAGGTAAATTGCGGTGAAATTCACGCTTTTGAGAAATCTTGTTGTTGTCGTTCGTCGGTCAAGAATTCTTGTATAACACGGGTTTGTTTTCATTTAGCACGTCTCTCAGGACGATCCATTATTCAAGAAAGTGAAAAGCAACTCAACCAACCGACCAACAAGGAATAGAGATAATTAAATGCACTTCTAATGTCAATGCCGATGTGACACTTATTAAAGTCGGTCCCTCTGAATTTCGTTTTAGGCAAAATATACTCGTTGAAAAGTTATTCATTTTGAATAAAGAGAAGAGAAACGAAACAATGCAGATAAACAAAACAGGTTTACAAATTTGAGATTACTGTGGGTTATTACCTCGGTTAGGAAACAAAAATGTACGTAAAGGTGCTATGAACATACGGTTTCGTTAATTTATATTATTAAATCTAAAGTATCTCTATATATAGTATATCTATATTTGCAAACTTACATGTATCAGTCAGTGTGAGTAAAACATATCCATGTAAAATCTAGATTCGTACAGGAATTAGTTGAAATTTCAGTTTATGCTTTGTGGTAAAGAGTATGTATAGAGATAGTAGAGTGCAATCATATTAAATATTTTCGTATCAAATATTGCAGACAGAAATAGCAAGTTTAAGTGTAGCAGAAATCGACTAGAAAATAGAGTTAATTTAACACGATTCGCTTCGCAATTCATCCCTACAGTACGATTATATTTTGAATGGTTAAACTATGAGTTCAAGTACAGGGGCGGATCCAGGATTTTCAAGAGGGGTGCCATATTTTACTAGCAAAATTTTCCAAGCAAAAAAAGGGGGCAGTTGTAACCAAGAATTAAGGATATTTCGTCCATGAAAAAAATGACAAGCAAAAAAAAAAACACACAATAAATGAAGGTCTTCATTTTTTAGGGGGGGGGGAGGGGGCACACTTCCACTATTGTTTAACGTCATTTTTATATTACAAATTTAAATTATGCCTCTTAAAGAGGAGGGGCACGGGCCGGCATTGCCCCCCCCCACACTGGATCCGCCAGTGTGCAAGCATTTTTTTAAGACAATCTATTAATTATAGGATTTTGTTACATGTATATCTTCGATTTTATGAAATCTATGCCGCCCCATTTTGCAGCTTTTCTGGAGAGAACGCGTACATGCACTTTTCTTTAGTGAACAATGATACATAAAACGAAAATCAATAGCATCTAAATTTTCTATCGTTCTTTTGACATACCCCTAGGCTAATAGATATAGGTATAGGTAAATGAACATCCGTTGTCTATATTCTGTGCCATGCCTAGCCTAATTCATGGACATAAGTATGACAAGGAAAGGGGAATCTTAAAATAACAGACAATTAGGTAGGTAGTCACGTTTTTGCCATGCCAATAAAATATTGACTGATTTTTTCCTCTTTCCAGAATTCTGTCCGATTAGCCAAGAGCAAAGGAAGGGAGTCGTGCTTAAACTGGTTTTGACAGTTGCCCGCTATCCCATGTCGTCATCCACTAACAAAAAGCGCCCGACAAGTATGACATGTGAAATAAAAAAATATATACTTTAAAAAAGAAGTATTGTAAGCATTTTATCGATGCAATGTATCTATTTAGTAATCATCATAAAGTGATGATCACTAAATTCTTGCCAAATGAACGTTTTATTTATCATATCTAGGATTTCTGTCTTGTTCAAGCGATGCAAAAATGGTGAATGTAGAAAAAAATCCGTTACAACAATCAAACTGATGTTGTTGTATGCTTGTGTTCTTAATGATTTTCTGGGCTAAAAATATTTATATCTATAATAATAATAATAATAATAATAGCTGTATTTATAAAGCGCTTTTTGCCAGAGGATACAAAGCGCTGCTATTATTACCCCGGCTTTAGCTCGAGCTACCATCACCGGCGCTCAGTGCATGCAAGGAATTACTCCTGCCGGGTACCCATTCACCTCACCTGGGTCGAGTGCAGCACAGGGTGGATAAATTTCTTGCTGAAGGAAAATACGCCATGGGTACGATTCGAACACACGACCCTCTGTTTCAAAGGCGAGAGTCAGAAAAACTAGACCACGACGCACCCATATCTACATCTAAATAAATGTAGCAAGATACTGAAAATTTCATCAAAATCGGATTAAAGAAATAAATTTTAAAGTTTATCAATACTTTGTGAAAACAGTTAAATGCACATCGTCGCGAATATTCATTAAGTAGGCTGATGATATTATATCTCCACTTTCCCTTTTCTTTTGTTATATTACATGAAATCATGTTTACGATTAAATAAGCTGCGGCAATAAATAACTAATGCACTTAATCACTTTTCAATCCAATTGTTTTAGTTCTGTTTTAGTTTTGAAATAAACCTAATTTCATATAATAAAATACAAACGAACAAGTGGGGATATGACATCATCAAACCACTTGATGAATATTAATGAAGACATGCCTAGAACTGTTTCACCGGAATAATACAAATGTTTATAATTCATTAACTTTGTTACTTGTTATCCGATTTTGATCAAATTTTCAGCATTTTGCTTTGTGAAATATACTCTATTTATTGAGATATAAATAATTCCAGCCTGTACCATCCCTTTAATATAATAACGATAATTTATAAGGAGAGAATATTCGACGAAAAAGAAGTGTCTTAAAACGAGTATCCTCGGATGAAAATAGTCTTTCGGCATCAAGTACTAGTATTCTTAATGATATTCTTTGTTAAGGTACATGTCTGGAAATTCACCCTAAAACTTAATATCTCCTCATACATGTTTCTTATTTAGGGTAAAAGGCCAAATGCTTATAAATTGTTTTGTAGTCTCTGGAATGATATCAATTTATTTATTAACTATGTATATGCTCTATAAATCATACAGTTGCGTAAGCTAATAAATTCCGATATGGACATCTATCTACACCTCTCCGGTTTCATTAAACAATTCAGAAATCTAACGCCAATTCTTTATGGTGAATAAGTAAAATACGCAAGGAATCGATTATAATCGATATGATAACTTCCATTTATGAAATCTGATACTAACAAAATGGACATACCAATAGCGATCTGCATCCTCACAGTCTGCGCAACATAATGCTAGCATTTCCACAGGGACGTTTACACTTAAAACCTCGGTAGGTATTTCAGCGCAAAATGTACTGCACGATATTAATCAAAGACATTCGTTGCATCAACCGCGCCAAGAATTACAAACGCCATCAATCGATACAAGGCGTTTAGTTTCGTTTATAGTTTACGATACCGTACTTCCAATCGGCTATCTGGGACAAACTTAATATTAAGTTTATTTGAAAGCACAAGGTTTTTAATGTCTATTAGAAAATGTGTCTGATAGGGGTAGATGGTAGACAGATTTCATGACCATTATGGCTGCCCTACAAACGACCTGTATCAAAGAGCAAGTGTATACTTGACTGGGAATAGTGATCAAGAAATGACAAATACCAAATTGTGAACAGGGCGATCTGAGCACAATGAAACTAGTTCTTTTCTATGCTTATAATGTTTTCTGTAGTTGTCGGTGGTTTACAAGCATGCATAAACCTGATGACATGCACTTAAATGCATGGATATTGCTAAATGAAATATCATCAATGTGGTCAACACACTCTTAAAAAAATAAAAACTATAAGTTTTCTTTTCCGAAAAACTTTGGTGTACAAATCGAACTTTTTCTAAACATAATCTCAAATTAAGAGGAGTACTTTGAATACATTTAGGTATTTGAATGTCCAACTGCTTATTTTGGGATAATCAACATTAATTCCTGTTTTGCAATGTGAATGGGGCCTTCAATCACCCCTTACTAATCCTCTTCCTGCCATTGAACTGAACATCAAACAAAGACAAAGAGAACGTGCTACTCTCCATGCTTGGAGAATGAATTAAAATTGCATTGCTCAATACTCATCAGCAGTGCTCTCGGTGAAATTTTAATTGATTTAATCGCGCGTTTCGCATGACATTTATGAAATATTCACGATCGAAGCGTAATTACGCGAGCACTACCAAGTGATGATCCATTGATATCGTTGAATACGCTATGAAACATATAATATGAACTTTATTTCACATGAATAGTTGTCTACTTTCTTTCAGTTTCTCCCTTTCTTTTGATGATGTCCACAGACTGTGTTTCACATTTTAAAGCAAAGCATTAGCGCTTCTCTGAATTCTGACTACCTACAAGCAGGTACGTGCAGTTTGTCGAGGAAATTTCATAGAGGCGTTAAAGAGCTTGTCATATATTTAGCATGATCGGTATTGTTGAGCGAGATATCAAGAGAGTTTGATTGATAATGACTCAAAGCGTAGGTAAAGATCACAGAACCGGGTCAGAAACACTTAATTATATTAGAAAAAACATAAAAATGGGAAATCTGTCAGGACAATGAGTATGTTTTGTGTGTAGAAGTTATAACCAGAATATGACATGCAATCTTTATACTTCTTGATGAGCCATTGATCAAACGCACAGTCAAATTCACTTGCATTACCTTTAAAATATAATCACCTTTTGCATATTTAGACGATATAGATTTATAAAATTATAGAGCATATTTAAAAATGAAAAGAAGGAGAGAGATGTTGTGTATTAGAAACTTTGTTGCGTTTCAGTGATTGTGGTATTGCTGAGGGTGAGGGTGTGTGTGTGTGCGTATGTCGACATATACTTGATAGCGATGTGTTTATTTTAAAATAACCTGAACAAGAAAGTCCGACAGTCAAAAAGTGAAACACCAACAAGTGTTCCTGGGATCTGAAATCCATTTCATATGGAGAAATCATATTTCACAACCATTTCAAAGGCCATCAACAAGATAGTTCATTCTAATAAACATCATTCACACATTTTCAAAAGAATGAAAATGGGTATTACTATTTGTCTTCATGCATCAAGGTCACAAGCCGTCAAAAGACTATTACTCCATCACCTCTCCTAGATGGAAAAACTCTCAACTTGCCAAAATGGCTGAGGTCTCGAGAGGCCTCTGAAATTGTACTCTTTGCACTTTGCGATTTGATGAGTTTTAGTTCCATCCCATTTCACGTTGATTCCACGGGGAGTGAAACCGCTCAATACCCGATCAAACTACCAATTAGGGCAGAAATAATTATCATTCTCTATAACTGCCATCGACCCGGCTTAGACTGGACACTGACCGAACTACAAAAAAACAATCAAACAACATCAACAATCACAGGGAGGTAATGCGCGTATATGGATCTAGGTGTAGTATCGGGTGTACTAATTAAAACAATTAAACATATGGAATATTTGTATATCTTTCAATCTGGTAAAGGACTTTTCCACCATTGGGTAAACTATCTTTTTAATATATATAATTTTTACCACTCTCATTAGGAATGCAATTTACCATTGGTGTTAAAACATATCAAAGTTAATTTTTCTTTTTAATATTCACATGTCTTAACAGTACTACGTCCTTAAGTGTCTAAAATAGTGCAATGATTTCAAAAGTGACAATGCACATAATGAATATTAAGTCCCATCTTCTAAATTTACGCTTTAATTTTATCAATTGCACAAGGTAATGAATAACATTAAGAGAGAGAGAGTTCTCATAAAAGAGCCTTAGCTCCCCTTTAAAAAATTCATTCTGGTTTGTGCTCACTTCCCCTTTAAACAAATTTAATCAGTGCATGCATCATAAATTTCACAATGTGACGTCCAAATATTAACGTTTGCTTAAGTATCTTCTGACAGAGCGCTTTGCGACGCAATTACACTATTAAAAATAATGCGAGCAACTGAAAAAGCCTTTTTATTATTATGCCTAGGATGATTTTGATCGAATAATGACTTACAATCACGACATAAATGTGTCAATCTCTTCATATTACACGAGGCCACGCAGTTAAGTGAAACATTTTCCAGCGTTTAATTACCTATTGAAATCAGGATATGCATTGGGAAAGGGAAAGTTCGCAGGGATGATCCAAAACTCCACAAGTGTATACAGAGTGGACTTTTGAGTCAAGTGTAGCATTTTCAGCAATAAAAAATACCTGTATCGTAAAAACATGAACAAATTTGTCGCTAGGCAACAAGAAAATGCTTCTTTATTTGTGCTCGCCTTCAGAAGTGTCATCATTCGCCATTATGATCCTCACTAATGTATTTGGATAGTTGAGTGAATGGACATGCAGACGAATGCTTGAGAGAAGTGTCAGGTTAATTTCACGCCCTTCACAGAACATTCTGTATAGTCTGAATTAGGAAAAATTGTAATAATGGATTCGATACAGCGTATACTTATACAGTAAATGATTTCGGCAGTCACTATATGGCTTACTTCTACTACCTGAAATATGATAGCAAAATTATTCATTAAATTTCTTTTGATCATCATTAATTCAGAATAGCTATATTAATCTAAAATGTGTCTTAACTTTTTTTCCAATTTAGTGCGTACTAGATACACACTGACCTTCGATCTCCTTCACACACACTTTTCCATCGTACTCACATCACAAATAGAAAGCACACATACGTAATCTTACTGCAAAACTTATAACCCCCTCTTTCCCACCCACACCCACACAAGCATAACACAACCCCCTTACGCATTCTATCACCAGTACACATGCACACACAGGACCTCACTTTTAAAGCGGTGGACTTTTGCTGGGTTTAGTGTTTGAGGGTGTGGGCTTGTGTGTGTGTGTGCGCGCGCGAGGTTTTGGATGTGTGTGTGTCTGGGGAGGGGGTGGACAACCTTTTAGGACATGATCTTTACAAACGAGACGTTCATTTCATGATGATAGCCATAATGCACCATGGAAATACGATGTAATGAATGAGAAAAGCGGCTGTGTGCTATTAGCCTGTCTGCATTATTTGATATTATCAGTTTCATATTCTGAGGCAGTCTCCTACATTATAGATTTATTAGAATCATGGAACGGCCGAGCAACATGATTTGATTTTTGCGGAGAGAGGAGGGGGGGGGGGGGATTGGGAGGTCAGATTACAGGTATCATTGACGTAGGTAGCTTATAAAAGAAAAGTCAAGCGGATGTACATGATTGTTTAAATGAAACTTACAATTTGTTCATATGTTTCCATTATTCAATCAACTACAGCGTATGTCCAATAGGTTTAAATACATTTCTTGGTTAAGGCTTGTGTTATTTATTTATTTATTTTGGGGGAAAGATTTTAAATCTCATATCAACGAAGCAGTGATCCCGTGATACTAATTATGGGGGTTATTCTGTGTCATATTTTCCTTTGCATTCCTTTAAAGGTCAAGTCCACCTCAGAAAATGTTGATTTGAATCAATAGAGCAAAATCAGACAAGCACAATGCTGAAGATTTCATCCAAATCGGATGTAAAATAAGAAAGTTATGACATTTCAAAGTTTCGCTTATTTTCAACAAAATAGTTATATGAACGAGCCAGTTACATCCAAATGAGAGAGTCGATGATGTCACTCACTCACTATTTCTTTTGTTATTTATTGTTTGAATTATACAATATTTCAATTTTTAAGAATTTGAAGATTAGGACCTCCTTGCCTGAAGCACAAAATGTTAAAATAATGGAATTCCACGTGTTCAGGGAGGAATGAAACTTCATTTCACATGACAATGACGTGAAAATCAAAATATTTCATATTTCAAACAATAAAAAACAAAAGAAATAGTGAGTGAGTGACATCATCGACTCTCTCATTTGGATGTAACTGGCTCGTTCATATAACTATATAAGCAAAACTTTAAAATGTCATAACTTTCTTATTTTACATCCGATTTTGATGAATTTTTCAGTGTTATGCTTGTTGAATTTTTCTCTTTTTATTCAAATCAAGTTTTTGTTGGGGTGGACTTGTCCTTCAAACAACAAACACATTATGGAATATAAAAAATAAACATTTTGCTCGTTAAGACTATTCCATAATTAGATACTGTTTTAATACAAAAATATCGATGTACGGCTAAATTGATTTAACTTTTCTCCATGATACTAGCCCATATTAGCTTATGAGAATAAGCCCTTTAATACCTATCATATTCCAACTTTGAAGAAACAAAAGGTCGAAAGCAGGGGAAAATGTGAGCATATTATCCTTTTGCAGCAACAGGGGAAATGAAGTATACTGAATGAAAATATGTATTTCCTGCGCTCAGAATGAAGTGTACTATACGGAGACAAACTAATTTCCTTGATTAATGTTGAAGAATTATTTGGAAGACATCTCTATCAATCCATTATTGGAGGTACATGCTGGCCTTTCCCTGCCATCCAAATCAAGACGGTGAAGCATTAATAATACGAGATACATATCTAATCATAGAAAGAGACAAAGCACAGATCATCAAGACTGGAAAATGCAATACCTGATGACAACCTCTAATCACATTACGATTATACAGGCCATAATCAACTCACTTGTCTCATGAGCTCGCCACATACAGATGGAAAACTCGACAAAATTAGCTGCATATCATATATGTCAACAAATGTTCAACCTATCTACATAGCATTTAGTGTCTTCATACATGCAGCTCCTAATGAAATGTGTTTAATGCAGCTCATTTTCCAAGTAATCTCCGCTATGTTTTTGATTTGGCATATACTGTCGTTGAAATAAGTTACTCAATCTTTGTCATTCTAGAGTGGAATTAATAAAATATTGATTATTAAGACCTTGTAATAGAATAAGCAATTACCCAGGTGCTCGAGGGCAGACTGTGTTACAAGAATTCTATCCACCCACACTTATCATGCTTATCATTACTTGACATCAATCTTTATAGTACAAATTTCTCGATAAAAATAAAATAAAATATTTTTTAACCCTAAAACAAAAAGTGTAATGACCTCATCGCAAGGATACTTGGACTATCATCTTAAAGCAAGCTACTCATCGCATGCGATTAAACTGACTAAACAGAGAAACAGAGATACTTTTCAACAAAAAATTGTATTTCTCTCTCAACATTTATTGTTTTTATGCTTCCATTCAGAATGGAACCTATATGAAACGTTGAAAATGCACCTCAAAATGAATGAAAAAATCCTTACTTCCTGAACTTAATATTGCCGACAGTAGAAAGGACCATAATTTTCCTTCACTCAAAGGCAAGTTACCTATAACCTAGTTCAGCAAATTTTATAAAAAGATCACCCTATTGATAGGTTCTTCTGACCTTCCCGTATTCTCCAAACCTTAATTAAGGTTAAAATTGCAATATTTCACACATGCCGAGCTGGACCGCGGTGATTGATTTAAATTGAACCCCGGCAAGCACGTACGCATTCAACCATTTATCAAACGAAAGATCTTAAGTATTCTGTGTTAAGAAATTCTGAGCGCACCTCGATATCAGCGAAACCCTTCGTTACAAAGTGGTAAGCGTCAGCAGACAAAATTCAAAGCAGTTGGAATACACCTCTACATACCAGATTTCAATTCATAAACAAGAACAAGTTTGATAAGAAGGGGAAAACAGATCTGATGAGATTGGTGTGAGCGGGTGGATAGCTTTTACGCGGACACCGCCACGGGCTGCGTGCAGATTACAATTCATATCACCCACATGTCCGATAAAATAGAGGGGATGGAATAGCTTAAAGGAGGAGAGAGATGCTCTTAAATGTTTGACCGTGACATACTTAAGAAAGATTTGCAGGTCCTTCAATCCATTCTAGATAACAAGGGCAGCGTACTTTACCCGGGAAGTACAAGATATGTTGTTCTCTTTGTCTTATTAACTCCATACAAATACGAGTGTGGTAACATAAACCAGACAAGTGCGCTAGATTCCGAGCAGAAATATAGTCCTTTCAAAGTGACAACCTAGGGTACAAAGAAACCGCCAGTTCATATCTTTATCACCAACACCATTAATGCTGTGAAACATTAAGCTCTTAAGTGATGTGAAAAATATGAACTTAATAAAAGGGAAACTTCAGTATTGTATATCTCTTTAGGCCAGAGTCCAGTTTTCTTTTTTCCACAGTAGCACGATGTAAAAAGAACTAGCAAAGTATCATCTTTGGAACCTTATCACTTGCTATAATGAAATATGCCAAGAATGATTTCTTGAATCAAATTTTTTTTCATTATTATTAGGGGGGGTCACTGATTTACCTTCCATAGCAATGGGAACTTTAGCTAGGAAATGATCCACCAAAGAATATCACGTTTGTTCACAATATAACTAAAATACATCATTTTCAAAATCTGATAGCATAATTACTGTTCTAGTCAAAGTTGACGTCAGAGTGACAAAATTACAGTTGCTCGGAGTATGATGATTATTTTGAAACCAATATTTTTGAAGATGTTGAGGATATTGTTATCGTGTAAAGTTTAGTTTTCTTAAAATACTGCCTCTGTACTAAAGTGAATAACGATATTTTGATTTAATCTCATCGAACACCACGGAGTCTAGACTGAAATCAATATAGTTGTAAAACGAATCAATGATCATTATGGAGGTGTAATCATCGTGTAATCCATGTAAAGCATTGAGGTAAATTCTAAATGAGACGCCATATAATGAACGAAATCGATTCGTATGCACATAATTGTATATTAGCTTTTTTAATTGTCATACTGAAATTGAGATTACCAAGGGAAATCCAGGAACTCTTAAATATAATTATAAATGTATATAAATCTTATCACCAGTGCGCATTTGAATTCATCTGGGGAGCGTTTCATGAAAGGACTTGTCGGATGTTTTATCCGACAAGTCCAATTTTATTCGACAGTTACCATAGGAACAGTGCCTCTCAACAAATCAAAATCATGGAAAGTTGTCAGATCTGACAACTTGTCGGATAAAAATATTGATGAAACGCTCCCCAGGTACGCGTACTTACTTTTCTTTATCAATTACAATAATTATTAGAAAACAGCGGTTTCGTTTCTTTAATGGAACACACATACGTAGGACATCAGATACGAGAAGATGAGGATATCCACGAAGCATAATCTAGTCATAAACCAGATCCCACGGCAACTAGCTGGATTCTAGTCAAAGTGAGTTTCGGAAGGATCCCCACAAGAAAACACTCTCTGGTAGCATTCATGACACTTTATACGAATGTAGTCTCCTATTTGATGCTGGCTTGAGGTTAATCAGGTTACCTGTACCTGGTTTTTCGTACTACTTAAGACAGTTAGAAAAAAAGGTAGGAGAAACGGCTGTACAATACTAATCAGTCAAAATGTGACTACATTTGATTCTTTTCACAACCTGATAAAGAAGACGATTAAACACAGGTGTTAATTGAATCTCTCTATTTGGCATCATTGATCACACGTGATTTTAGCATCAAGTGGGACGAGAGTAGTTATGATTCTTATGACACCTGTACCCTAATGACGTCATACAAATAAAACAAATCGTTAATGCGAGCAGGGAAAATCCAATTTTGCAATTAAGTTAGGGGCTGCGCAAGCGAAAGCAAGGCACGAAGTCAACGATCATTGTTCAAATAAGAGGCAAACTTTTCTGAAGATATAAGCATTGTACCATGCAGTCTGTATTAGCACTATTATAATTTTTTGTCAACAACAATCATTCAAATAAAAACACTTTTTAACATTTATCATATAAAGATCCGATATTAGATTTTCAGTTACGATGCCTTATACCTTGTAATAATCAAGTAACAACAGGGTGACCAGATTTCACAAAATGAAATACGGGACAATCGACAAAAAAGATCAACAAAGAAGGCTACACAGTGTTACACCTGTGAAAAATTGAAAAGAATGAAGGAGAGAAAGAAAAGAGATGAATTGAGAAGAAAGAAAGAAAAAAATAAGGGGAAAATGAAGGAAAAAATGAAAAAAAGAATAAAAGAAAGTTAGAATAAAAGAAAGAATAAAAGAGAGAAAAATGTTTTTATCATTCTTTGAATTGAATACAGAAAGAAAGGAATGGAAGAAGAATACAATGTGTGAAAGACAACATAGAGAAGAGAAAGAAAAAAAGTAAGAAAAATGAGGAGGAAAGAAAAATGTTTCCTTCATTCTTTGAAAGAAAGAAGCAAACAAAGAAAGAATGAAAGCAGTAAGGGAGGAGGGAAGGAATTAAGGGAGGGAGGGAGATAAAGAATAAGGGAAAGAATTAGAAGGAAAAGTGAAATGAAGAATTAAAGAAAGGAGGAAAGAGAGAGAGGAAGAATTGAAGTGAGGAGGGAATGAAAACATAATGGAAGAAGAGAAAGAATTTAAAGGAGAAGGGAGGGGGTAGAAAAAAGTTTTAAGAAAGAAAGAATATAAAAAAGGGAAATTTGATGAAGAAGACGGGTAAGAAAAAGGAGGAAAGGAGGAAAGGAGGAAAAAAAGAACAGAGAGAGAAAGGATCAGGAAAGACAAATAGGAAATGAAGATAGATGGAACGAAAACGGGCAAGCGGGAAGGATAGAAGGATGAAGAAAGAAGGATAGAAAAGAAAGGAAAAAAGTTCAAACTTCAAGCAAAAAAATCTAATCATCTAACAAAAATCATGATATTTGGTGTTTTTCAAATATATTTTTAAAATAAAAAAAAACTGTTTTAGAAATGAATAAAATTTCAAAGTGATTTTTTTTTACTTAAAAATTAGATGAAACATCGCGGCATCATACACAACAAGACTCAAAACGAAAGCTGAAACAATTAGATCTAGTTATGAAAACTCAATAACTTGTTCCTCCGAGATTACATCTCCAAATCAGTAATCTGAGAACCCATAATATAGTCATACAAATTTCCCGCCGATTTTGTGATTATTTTGGCATGTTTGGTGGAGAGAATCTGCAGATCCTACATGCCTGGCTAGTAGCCTGCCACACAATGGCAGGAGGCCAGTTCGTTTGCGATGTATTGGGGTAGTAAGAAAATCACCGCAGAACTTACAAAAGTTTATTTATCGATTTTATTATTGTCTCAGCTTCGTCATCTGTTGGTTATTTTGATGAAAATTTGTCACTTTGTTCAATATTCTGAAATACGGGACAAATAGGCGTCCCGGGAAGGGTTTGTCGGGACGCCGGGACAAAGAAGCAAAATACGGGACAATCCCGGGAAATACGGGACGTCTGGTCACCCTGAGTAACAATGACCTTTTTTGTCTAGTTATAATGTCTACGGTGCATAAGAATTTTTATAAGAAAAAAAACCCCTGATTTCACAGAAAAAATAGAAGATTTTGCAGAAAACAATAACAGACTCATTCTGTAAATTCATAAAACAGGAATTTCTCTGCAATTTAACAGAACAGGTCTCTTTAAAAAGGGGGAAAAGGGTGATTTAGTTAAGGAAATTTGTAAGGTTCCATACAGCAAATACCAATTTCCTGTAATTTCACATGATATAAAGTAAGATTACGCAATCTGGAAAGATTGCAGGTGTTCTCGAGACTCTGCTGCAGGAACTTCTTTTATTTTAAGGATACATTTTCTAACAGTTTAGTTAATTCTGAATAAAAAGTAACTATCAGAAGTAGGTAAGGAGAAAATTAATTTCATAGGACATTGTCAAACAAATTTAGCGTCTAATAGTCTGTCAGCTGTTTTAAAAAGAAACAAAACGACAAGTTAAAGTTAATGAACATTTGAAAAATAATTCACTGGATAGATGTTGATAAATGATGAACAGGATATCTCTCATAGCCGCGAATGCGCACGAACGTTGCAAATTTTCTGACGAGTGTTGCAAACTCCTCTGAAAGTTTGTTTGTAAACTGAAAGTGAAAAAAAATGCCGCAAATTTTCTTTATCACCGAGTTGAATTTATACAGTTGCCATGTTGTCATTAATTGGTCGCTAGCATATTTGCGAATCAAAAAGAAATTCAGTGACAAAGAAAAAAAATCTTATAAATTCACTCCAAAATACTTTCTAATTCTCAATCAACAGAGGGCTAATAAGGTTTGATTATGAAGAGAACAATATTTTTCAGTAGAACAAATAGGCATAGATTAATAGAGATCAATGGTCTCATGCATGGGCATAAAACATCTCATCTGCTCATCTCTGTGACCTACACGAGCAACGATTTTACTTCATTAATCAAAAAGTTCGAACCCTGGTCGCGTCTATCGGATGGTGGCATTAAAAGTCGATCCCAGACGTATTCAATTCAATTCAATTCATTTATTTGACATCCTTTAAAAAAAATCATACAAACATAGGCCTATATACAAGTATACAACAAAGGAGTAAAAAGAATTTAAAATTACAATATAAGCAATAATACGAAAAAAAAAATGGTAGAAATAATCAAATCTGATTTATACACATCTGTGAACAAAATAAAACGAAAAAAACACAAACACACACACCCACACTCATTACACTTAAAAATAATGATGGTCCAATTTATTTGTACCATTTTTTACTAATAAACGAACTATGGCACTCGTTCCGTCGAGTTGTGTGTATGAACTTTCCCGAAAGTGGAACAGAGCAGAGCTCTTTGTCATAAGCCCTCTTTTTCGTGTCAAAATAGGACACGAAATGTGCCGAAATTTCAGTAGGTTATCCATCGATACGGCCACCATGTTTCGGAATCGGGATCCCTTCAAGGAATATTACAACACTTCAGGTTCTCGTGCTCGCTCACCAGTGGGCACTATAGTGTGGCCCACGTGTCAATGACGGGAGTGGGGGAGTGAGGGATGTGGGGTAGGTGGGGTTGGGTCAGAGACTCCAATTTACAAAAAGAAATATTTTTGTGAAATAATTTTACTGTTCTTGTCAATGAGTTTAAATCTTAATATATTTCCTTGAATATTAAGAATGCTCCTAACTATCAGTTCAAGGAATACCTATCGGATCTCAGTTTTTCTCAATTCTTTGGCCTCATTTTGTCACTGCCCATCCGCTATTATTATTCATAAAAACGGACGATTGAACGAATTTCTATACCGATATTATCAAAAACAGATTAACATGAAGAAAATTAATTTTGATTATGAATTTTCCACTGCCTACGACATGCTATCAATCATCACAATGCTGAATGTTTTCAGCCCATTTATAGCGAGTAAAAGTCAAAAGATTTGCTTGTTTCTACGCAACCATTTACCAAGGTCTCTCTTTCTATTCAAATGACAATTAGTACTGAGGATTTCCCCGGGTGAAATAGAGGGATTTTTCCTTGAAAGTGCAAGCCAACCCCGGGTATAACCTTGTAAATGTATTATTTTATATTTGCTACAAGATGAAGCATGGTTTGATTCATTTTAGAATGATGTGTTTATCATGAGATTTGATATCATGGTTTGTGTAAAAGATTTCAAGTAATAATATAAATAGAGACAATATCACAAATTCAATATTGTTATAGAAGGTAGCTTACAGTATGAATAATTTATTTGGTTAATATAATCTTTGAATCCATTTATTTCTGTACTTCAATGCAAACACGTCATGGTCATAAAGATTTGGACGACGCTCACTGCAATAATACAGGTCATCATAATCATGATGTAATATCTAAAAAGATGATGATAATAATACGTAGAATATTATGATAGTAACAATAGCATTGTCGTTAATAAATATGATAATAAAGGAATAACAACGATGATAGCGATACTTATGGTAATAATATTCATTGGAAGGAGATCTAGAGATATACAGGTGTATTCAATGGTCTGTGAAATGTGTAAGAATTGTTACTCGAGATGAATAAGGTTTTGAGTAAATATGGCCCATGTTTTACCAAGAAAGCCGAACAAAAAATAATTACGTTCGATATTTTCCATATAATTTTTGAACCAGTTCTATGGGCTATGTTCATTTTGACCCCTTATTTTATCAAGTGCTCTCCCGTTTCTAGGCATACAGGTTCCGTTACTAGGCAGGTCGCTCAGATCTATGACGCAAGCAAGCCGAAATCAAATTTGGCCTGTCGAGTTTAGCGGAGTAATTTGACATTAACCGTTTCACACTTGACTCACTTTTATTTCACTCTTTCTCTCTAGATTCTCTCAATAGCCATTTCAGCGAATTCTTGGTTTTAAGAAAGGAGCATGTCGAGGGTGTGAATGGGGACACCACTGATTAAATGAAAAGCGTTTTAATGAATCTGTTTTTAAGGTGGACAGATTGGAATCAGAAGGACTATACATGGAAGATTGGTAGACCTCTGATCAAGATGAAATACACGTATTAAATTTGCTCAGACCAGGGCACCCTTAATGCATACCCAAACGTTACATTTCGCACTTTATACTTTTTAAAAATAAATGGGTATGAACCAATTTTGTCACTTTTCATATCTTTTTAGATATCTTAACCCAAATGCATAATTTGCCTTTTACCATGCGAAATAGATTTCTCTATAATTGGGATAGGGTATTTCAAAAGTAGGCTATTCTTTACGTGAGGGAAGGATCAAATGTCTTCAAGATCTCGTTCAATATTCCTTTGGCATGATTAACTTCAAATTACTTCCAAAAATGAGAAAAAGTCTTCATATGTTGAGAACGCTACTAGGCGAGCATTTTGACTGCGTTTGTAATACCACGTCCCAACAAATAAAACGCTTCGCGATTGAACAGAACGATAGCGTTATTTCAAACAACGCACTATCGGTCGATGATGAGGCAGATTCATTTATCTATGACTGTCGCATAAACTGTACCACACGAGCTTGTGACTGCGACTCTGATCGTGATTTTTCAATAAACCTCTAATAATCCTTAAGATAAAATGCAACGAGGGCATCCTATGACACCCATTAAACATGATACCCCCTCTTGTATAATTGGAATGTCGGCAGGCTTTAATGCGTCTCCCCTGAGTATTACCCACTCGGTTCCTCATAAAGGGATCTAACATTTCCAGAGCTCATGTTGAGCTCCAATTTAGGGTTTATCTTACTTATGAAAGTTCATAATCTCAAAGAAGAAAAAAATATGAACCTGACTTAAAAACAATCTCATAATTCATAATCAACTATATGGCAACGAAAAAAATACATAGGACCTATATATTGAAGACATGAGACCTTCTCAACCAGAGAGAGAAAAAAATCGTCATGTTTTCTTGGAAACTATGAAAGGAAAATTCAAACAAAAGGAATATCGAATATGTTCATATCGAACACATCTTGTCCACTATGATACCGACTCTCCATGAAAAGACACTTCCAAAACTGCCCAACATGCCCAAGGTGATGGCATACAGAGTCATGCCTAAAGGCAGGGAGAAGCGCAATCGGAAATTCTGTATCCATCTTTGAATTATATATTTTAACCTTTTTTTACGCTCTTATATTATATCCTGAGATAAATATTTATTCGTCAATGCGGTCGATATTGAAATTTCAGTAAGACGTCAGCTGCGGTAAAATCCTTTACGTATCGCAGTGGTGATAGATTAACTTTGTATTGGTTTATCACACTGTTCTGGCAGTTTTCAAAATGAATCCAATTTTGGTACGTTGACAGGTGTCAGTTTTCAATGCTCTCCAAATAGAGCTTTCAAAATTTAAACCTTCAGATATAAAGTCAGGGATATTGGGAGAAGGCATTTATGGAGTTTGGCGTCTTCAGGACAACGTAGTACGCTTTGCATGAAGATTCCTTGATTCCCTTATGAATACTTGTATCTTTTCAAGTCAATCACGAATTCATGTTTTAAAGTTTGTTTTACCTGCTTATGTATGCATGCCACCAATAGTCATTTATATCCACATTAAGTCTCATGACTTGTTTGAAACCATTCATATTTTTGCGGAGTCAAATTGTCTCGAAAATGGGTTGTCTAGCAGTTGGTCAACCTGACTAGGATTAGCGAACTGAGTTGCATCCGTTGAGAACCGACTCAACTACAATTACTTATAAAATAACTATCACCTTGACTCGTAGTAATATTGACTCCCAACTGACGCCATGTCGAATCAGATTTCATACTAGCCCCTAATAATTTAAGACACCGACCCTAATCCACTTTTATTCTGGACTTTCGCCCTTCTCAATATCCATTTCTCAGTATCATTCTATTTCACTCCTCGCCGTCCTTCTCTATAGAACAGGTTCCTAATTAAGATGAACAGTCGTTTGTATTTCTGTCTTTGTTTACTTTAACCGTATTGGCGTCACAGTGCAGAGTCAATATACAAAAAAAGCGAACAACCCACAAGCACTGTTGAAGAATTCCCGCATAAGCATGGCCATTTCGCATATACTCGCTCTGCTGTGAAAATCAGATACCAACTCATTCGTTTGTTGTAGTAATTATCTGTAAAAGTGGATTAATTAATCTACTGATTTATTTACAGGTGTCAGTAGATAAGGATCTATAAACAAAATGAGCATTCTATTTTTCAGCAGCAAGTTTTTTGTGTTTGCTTAATAACTTCAACATTTAACATTGTCCCCTTCATAATCTGAAACCCTTTTTTTGGATAAAAAACCCTGTAGTTTCATCCAAATTTTTACATGAATTACATAAAAAGAGGGTTTTACGATTGTACAAATAATTTTGGTTGGTATAGTGTACTAAGTATTATACTGGAACATTATTTCGTTAATATTTTGAAAATCACATACACGCAGATATATAAATGAATGAGATGACGCCAACATGAATATCATTAATTTTATGATTCATTTTGTTTAGTATGGTATTCTTACTTATTAGCATCAACATTATTCGTATGGTTGTTTGTTCCCATATGTAACATATCTTATCCTATGTTCCCATAACAAAAAAGAAACACCAGTAAAAACGTACAGTTAAAGATAACCAAACATCCACCCTCCTATTGAAAAACGATATAGTTTTCCTTATACACCCAACGCTTGGCATTGCCTAATGGCTCACTCGAAATGACGATTAAAAAATGGGGATAACGCAATTCAAAAAAGCATGAAATCAAGCTGTACTCCTCGCCAGAGTTGGAGGCAGGGAAAATGCCAGGGGTGTACATCCCATGGGAACGAGATGACGCATCTTTTATGGAGGAATTCCGACACCTTTTCTGTTAATAGCAAAGGGTGGAATAACCGGAGGACGACAAGAAGCAATCTCGCCCTTTCTTGGGACACGGACCAAAAGAGAGGGAAGAGGATGGGGGTTGAGGGGAGTGCAAGCTAAAGAAAAAAGTTATTAACGATGACGTCTTGAAAGATTTCGATCTCAAACGTGCATATTCATTTTCTCGTCTCTTTTGTATTCTCCTAACATGAATGTATCAGATTGTCGTGGAAACCTACATGTCCCATGAATTCACTATGGATTCGCGTAGTACTATGATGTTGAAAAGAAACGACTTTCATTTATAATTGAAAAGGAAACAAGGGCGTTTGTTTATGAGTGTGTGTATGTCGGGTGTGTGTGCGTGCGTATGTGCGGACATTTTTGCAGTAGTTTATCGGTGCGATATGATTATTTACATCTGTGACCAACCACCACCCCCAATACATGGAAGAGCAATGTAGATGGATCTCGAACCTTAGATTTTCAAGATCTAGATAGACACACTTGAACACTAAGCAGCGACACCTCCATATTAGTGCGCCAGCGTAAAATATTACTATAAATAAAGCGCTAATTGAATGTTAAATCTATATGCACACACACACACATACATATGATATATATATATATATACTCTTATATGACAAGGTGGAAAGTTCACATCTACTCTGGATAGCCCCGCAATATTGATGCAATACAATATTTAGGTCCCACACTGCGCTTGACTATTAATTATGTAATTTGACTTTGTAATAAGATTGTAAATTTACATTTCAGCCTTATTGATGATATGATACGATTTTTATATGTGTATATATCAATATATATTGCCATATAATATATTAATCACTACGCCGCGGATATGCGATTACTGACTTCCAATGAGAGATGTCGGAACCACTGACTTAGCTCTATGGTCTACTGATAAGGGAACTTGCAACTATGTTTAATTTCATTCCCAGTAAAGAACACACATATCCCTACACAAGTCAGCTCTGAGGTACTTTGATTTTTTATATTCCACTTTCATATTTTCTATTAATGAAAACAATAAATACTATATAAAATAGATTTAATTTATTTCATTACTTATAAAATGTCAATTACTACTAACAAGGCTACCTATATTGTTAAATGTTTCAAAAATACCTCTCTATGAAGAAATCATCAATTTGGTGACATTCCTGTACCCGTCATTATGATTGACCTCAATGGGTTTCATAAAAAAACGACAGTCCAATGGATTGCATTGCCATGGCGGAAATTCAAGTCGTTATAGCGTAGTTACATGTAGACGTTCTATCTTTTGATTCGCACTGGAGCAAGCCTTCAGACATCTCGACCTATATCACCATGAAATCTTAATGCATAGCTACGAGCAACAGCCCATCCAATTCACAATTTCTCAACTCATTTCATCTAAAGTCCTAAACCACAAAGGGTTAAGATCCTCACACACTCGTGTAAGCCGCCACAAACCCCATTTTTAGGAAGTGTCTCCAGGGAAATAGTTTGTTCCAATCTTCGGTTGACGACCGTGGAACGTGGATAGATTTTTTTATTGTAATGCCATGCAAGAAAGGCCGGTCAGGCGAAACTGCTCAGTCGAGTTGAAAAAAAATGTCGAAGGCTAAGCTCTAAGGGTGTGAGGAGAATTTTCAAGAAAAGTGTTCTGGTCAAAGAAATGAAAATGCTAAAGCAATGTAATAAAGCAGTTTCCGAGAAATTGAAGAACAGATAAGTCACTTACTGACTTATGTGTATTAATCAGATACGATTCAAATTAATTATACCACCACTCTCTACCATTTATCTTAATCATGGCTTACACTTTGGCAATTATGTGCCACTTTTCATCATTTCATGATGGACACATCAGGCCAAAAGAATCTATAAAAAAGGAAATTCATAATTGAATAGGAACTCGTAAATCTTTGACGCTCCAAACATTTCAATATATTTAGAAACACTATCATGTAATACATTTAATATGTATTTCAATATGATTAAGTAGAAGTTCCCTTGATAACCTAGATGGTCTGAACACATACGACTATAAAAAACAGGTTTAAAAAGTTGGACATATGTGATACAAGGAAATGTTAATTGGACGTGGTCATGATTGCAAAGACGTGTGTACGTGTTTACAGAGTGTCACCGAAGTTGTTTACAAATGTGTTTCAGGGATTTACAGTGACGGAAAGCTGGTTAGACGATCATTGATCCTATTTGAACACCTACAATTCACAATCGTTGTTCTTCTTTTGCTATATCCATCTTCAGGGAAGATGTACCATAGCTTTCCGCGCGTGCGTATTGAGAATATAATGCAATTTGCGTCGTTAGATTGTAGTGGACTATTACTTGGACTTCAACTGAACAACAGAAAAAAAGGTTCAACCGTTTAACACCCATCGAGTCTCAGATAATAAGGAGTAGTTGCCCAAGATTTTCTTATAATAAGTAAAGCATCTGCTGCCAGCATTTGCAGGTAAATAGAAAATATCTCCATGCTCAGCTGACTGATAACTCATGAACAGAATGACCGTCATCTTCGATATGGTCACATGAATAATTTGTTATCGCCATTTGTTAATAAGGGATTTCAAATGCTTTTGCTTTTTGCTTTGATGATTGGGTATAATTTGTCATAGAGTAACCTTATGAAAACAATGTAACTTGTAATAATTATCGTAATTATTATGCCGACCGAAAAAAATGCTAATTCGATCATGTGGATGTGCGTGGGTATGTATTTGAGGATTTGTGCGTTGCATGTGACTGTGTGCGAGTTGCCCCAGTCGTGCTTCATACGGGCAACAATAAGAGGAACAATCATTATGTCACCACATTCGTTGATGAGAGGTTTGGCATGCACCCCCGTGACAGGGTTTGTTATGACTGCGTGAGCCCAATCTATATATGGCTAGCCTATCTCTCTATGACTCCCACATTGCCAGCCATTCTACTTGTATCAACATCGGTGACAGCATACCTCGAGCTCCAAAAGGTCATGTGAGCGAATCTATCTCCAGGTATTTTCACGTATGAGTTGGGATAAACTAAAACACATACACTATCAACGCCAATGTGTATATATATATATATATATATATATATAAATATATATATATACACACATGCACACACACACACACACATATATATATATATGTATGTATATATATACATTATTACTGGGAAATTTGTGTAGCTTTAAAAATTGTCATGCACGCCATCCTTCTAGGTCACTGGCGTACAGAGTGGGGGCGGAAGGAACTGGGCTCCAAAACATTTCACCACCAAAACAAATTTAGAAGAAATTAAAGAGAAAAGGCAAAAGGCAAAATATGAAATAATTTAAAGTCAAAGTTGTCGTTCCTTTACAAATTGTAGGTATCTTGGCCCATATATACGTCATGCTATGCCGCTCAATTTTGTTGGCTCACTACGTCACGGTTGTAGATCTATTTCAAGTGGTAAGAGAAATGCAATTGTGAAGGGACAAATATTTTCGGAGGTATATTACATCTGCATTCACAGTTTGAACAAAGTAAATTATTCACATAAAAGGGAATGCGATGTGGGTTCAACGGAACAGTTTGATAACTAATCGACTTGATTATCATGTAGTATCTCATCATCAATGAAACTTCTTTTCTATATAAGCTACACAGCGAGGGTCTCGTGCCAAAGTGGAGTATTCAAACAATCCAAATTTTAATTTGGGTTGTTAACATGCTACACGGTACTCACATTATTGATTAACCGATGGTGTGCTGGAGGCTGCTTGGTAAAGGAGACCCTACTGACTATTTGACCAACTTTTAGAAACAGAAAAATACAGTAAAAACAGAACGGAGTAAACAGACCAGGGGAATAATGCGATATTTGTGTAAATAATACGTGCTTCTTGCCCAGAGATAAGCGTATAGCAAAGCACGCTATGTCAGCTGAATGTCCAATGCTGGTTATAATTTGGGGACATCGATAATATAGATATTAATCAGCATTTCAGCAGCAATATGCACAAAAATTATACAATGACGTCTAAAGGTAAGCGCTAACAAAATCCTGGAGAAAAAAATAAACCTTCGGAGCACAAGAACTACCCTCCTCCCAATCAATGATGAATTCTATTCTGGCTCTTTCCCCCTGGCTCATGTTAGAGACGCCTGGTTCGATCAGTTTTCTCTTAAACCGGCAGCTGATGTCCGCAGCCCTGCCTAGGTCTATCCTCCGATGACCAATCCGCTGGGCATTCCTTTTCTGTTTTAGTGGAGACGACCAGCGACAGATCCCTACCGAGGTTGACAAGTTTGAATTATTCATTCATTAATAGAATTCTATCATTGTTATCATCATTCACTCGAAACGAAAGAAATAGCAATGAAAACGGAGAAAATTAATGCTAATAATAGCATATTGCCAGCGACAGGAATCTTTGAATTGGCCTAAAACAGAACGAAAATATCGGATTGATGGTTGCAAGTTTATCCATCGTGGTGAAAATTAACGTAAACAAGTGCTTCACAGAAAGGCATATTGGGAAACATCGATTAGGAATGATTATATTCTCCTTTTATTATTTTTTCTACATCAAATATGTTCTCTGACGATAATTTAAACCACCTCTGACAATCTAGCAATATGAGATTTAATTTGACATTCTAAGTGGTATTTGAAAACACTCCAAAATAGGTTCAGAAAAAAATGAAGGTATATCTAGAGATGAAAAGCTCTAAAGCTTTGCGGATATTGAGGATGAGGCACTAGAAATATCTTCGATTTGAAGTAAATATACAACAAAGAGTGGCGAAAATACGAATTACCTAGGGGAAAGTATATAGGATACGCTACTAAGCCTATGAATCTATTTGTTCATCGATTGTCCACTTGTTTTCGTTTTTCTCAATATTTAGGTGTTTATTCTTTTTATTTTTTTCATCACCTCTTTTCGTTGATATTGTCCAACAATCAGTGGTATGTCTATTGTGTACTGCCTGAAGAAATACTGCAGTATATTCATTCGGAAAATTGTTTTCTTGCCTTGGTGGTCTTTAGAAAAAAATAAAAGTTGATGCTTCGATATTTTGTTTTATTCCACAAAAAAATTGAGCCTGACGGGAAAATATACATATTCTAGTTCCGACGGGAGTGTGCTGGGAATGCAGAGTCACTGTGGCAGAAAAGGGCAGGTCATGGGGTCTTGTAAAAACAAAGTTGGAAAAGGGGAAACTTGCTCACGCCATTCTGTAAAAAAATATATCTACAATAAGCCGTTAAGTTTCAAATTGATACCACCTCCTTAAAGATTTTCGGCAAGAAATTTCATAAATTATATCGGCACAGTCTTGTATACATGATGGTGTACTTTAGGATGTAGTTTTGCGCATGAAGGTCAATGAGAAAGAAATATTAACGGATACTTTGAAACTGTCAGTACGGGCATCTAGAGCTAAGAGTTTGATAAATATCACACCGTTCTAAAGAGCCATGGTATTATCAAAGTGTCGGTTTTTATTTTCGCAATGGAATACTTTCATGGTGTCAGATCACATTGAACTTGAAGGAACTCGACAAGGTGCCAACTTATATTATCTCCGAATATCGAAATTCTCTTATGTTAGTATCTCCTTGTCTTTAGAAGGTAAGTCCATTCCATTTACGAAGATCAAAGCGAACGGATTTCCCGTATAACACAGCACGACACCACTTAGCATCTGATCCAGACGACGAGACGGCGTAAATCATGCTTTACTCTAAAGCAAAACACCTGTAAACAATCACGTCAGCATGTGAAATGAAAAAAATGTGACAGCAAAAGTTCTGAAATCAAGTACAGTACTGTTAGAGTATCTAGAAAAATGCAGTCCATCTTGACACAGGGAAGCACTGGGCTATTTCCACTTACAAACAGGAGAACACGATATAATTTCATTTTGTACTTTGCTGAAATATTCTTGGTTGTGAATTTAACTATTTCCATACTGGTAATTTTGATCATACAATGTTGGTGCACTTTCATGCATCAAGGTCATCTAGTTCAGACTTAAACAATGTATATCTTCTACTATCAATATCCATTGAAGTATGGTATGGTGGGTTATTTCAAGAACAAGTTTGGTGTTGGACGGATAACGCGAATCAGTATGTTGAGTCAAGCACTAACACCGAACATGCTGAGTGGTGTCAATCCAAGCACCAGCTTCATTACAAGTTCGTTGCATTGACTGGTGCCGTTTAATTGCCCTAATCAACGCCAAACCTGGATCACAAAGATATGTCTCAATTAATTGCGACAGAGTTGACAATTGACGCCTTGCTGAGAAGCAAAACATTTAAAATATCCTTTTAAAGACCAATTTCACTCGTGACAAATGTGATTGTAAAGATAAACAGTAAATATGCGTACAATGGAATGGAAGTCCCTTTTAGTTGAACCAACTAAGATTGAACCAACATTAAACCAACAAACGGACTTAGGTAATTAAATGGAAAGAGTTGCGTGTTCAAAGATCTTCACAATAATAATGTATGATCCAATTAAGAAGAAAAAATAGAGACTCATCTCTTCTGTTTTACCTACAAGATATATATTTAAAGTCAAACAATGTTAAATGTAATAGGTGCATTTTACACCTTCCTTCATTATTTTGTGTCAGTGTCATATAGGTGTATGTATACCTACAAATGACCGTTATACATCGCAACAAGGCAATGGATTGAAGCGATGATGTCATCTAGATCATTGTGGCGTTCGAGGCTTTCCTATTTCTGACCGCCCTAATTCCTAAGTCTCATGCGCCGTCGGACATTCTAAACCAATTCTTTTTTTATTTCATACCTCAATTACCAAACACAACACCATTCTCTGTCAACCCGTATGGATTTTCTCTATACCCTTCATCAGGATGTTTACATTAGTGGACGTACGTATGAGAGAAATCGTCTTCCCTTATATTTGCCATCTTCCTCTCTATGCATATATCAACGTAAATGTATATGACGAAGCTTTGGACGGGGAAATTAGATTTTTATGGTGACATATAGCATTTCAATATTTTTATTATGGATAATTAGATACAGCTAGCTAAACCGGATTGGGGGTGGATGAAGAGCTTTTGCTTTTTACCTTCTTAGCTGACATAAGCAGTAGAAAGGGTAATTAGGTTAGAAAGAATTCAGAGTAAAGACAAAGTTTGTTTTAAAGGTTTGATGACTTATGAGGCAATATACTTACCGATCCCAGTTTTAAAGATTAGTGAGACATTTCAAGCAAAGAAATCATAAAATGTGATTGAGACGAAACTCTGTTTTATTGGACAACAATAATTAAATTTATTGTAATGAACACATGCCATTTGATGTGTCAGTTTAACACCCACAGAATTTGTTAATTAAAAATATTTCTGGAACAGATTCCTTCACACAGATAATCGTCTTCGATTACAGAAGGAGTGGCAATCAAAGAATAAATGTCATTTTAAAAGAAAAACAAAATCCCTGGCAAATTCATATATTTAAAGATTTTCGCACAAAACTATGACTTTCAGACTGACCCTCTTTTTAATGGCTGAAATAATATATTTTGTTTACGTAATTTCGAGGATTTTCCATGAAGATAATTATAGCCTCATCAGCGCATGGTCGTCTCCAGAACACCACCACAAGAATCATATTACAACCAAGGAAATATCATATACAACCAAAGCTATTTGTAATGGTTCCTGACGGCTGACACCGCGTTACCTTTCTTTAATATAACCTGCTTACAGATAACTATAATCTGCATAGCGATTGAATAAAAAAAAATGAATCACCGATAATCTAATCCTCCTATTGCAGTACTATAAAAACCTACATTGGTCTACAGAAAATACAAACCTCACGCCAGTTTGTCACGTCGAGCAATAGTTTATGGCAACTGCAAAAAAAATAAATACATAAAAAATAATAATCAGGTGCGTATTAAATCGATTCTGAATGGACGACATGGATGATGATTGTTGCTTTCAACATTTTCATTAAACTTTTCTATCCTTATTTTAGGATCATAATAATGCAACAATTCTAAAGATGCTACGTTACAACATGTATAGATATTTTTAAATACCATATCATCGTGAATCCAAAAAGGGACTAAGACTGGTTTTAAGCATTGGGAGGTGCACCTCTTGGGGAGGTGGAACTAAAGTTGTATGGGGGTGCACATCTTCGGGAGGTGGAACTAAAGTTTGGAAAATCAGCAGAAGAATGATTACGAATTCCGTTTTGCTAGCCAGTGTCGGACCTCCTCTGCCTCAGTGGGGGGGGGGGGTGCACTTCAGCCTACGTCCACGGAATCGTGGTTGAGTGGAAGAAAGCCTGTTCCATGGACAAGGAAGTTCAATGCCAAGTCGGTTCATAACGGGGAACACAGAGGGACCTTCTGCCTTCTTGCCAGGCAATCCGCGGATTACAGTGTAAAAGCGTAATAATGTAACGGTAAGCAGGGTTCGTTGATTACAGGAAGGTAAAGGAAAATAATAATGAGCTTAATGCCAGAGAAAAGTTGAAGAGTAACGGGTATTTTCTTTATTTTTATCTTCATTTTTGGTAAAGGGGGGGGGGTCGACCACTTGATTTGGACCATTGACGATGACCTGAGACGTACTACGTACTACCCCCTCCCCTTTCCAGAAGATCCGCCACTATTTTGCTCTCGCAACCCTCGTCAGCAAAGGAAGGAGGAGTTTGAGTCTGATCCCATCTCTTTTATTGGGGAGGGAAAGAGAGAGGGGTTAAACCCCTATACCCCCATATAGATCAGACACTGCTGAAGGCCACTGTAAAAATAGAAAACGTAAGATTAATACTGGAAGAAGATGGACTTTAATCCCAAGACGAAATACAATACGCGTACTGTACTGAGGAAAGAAAATGCTTTTTTATGGGGAAAGACAATGCAAAATACATCAAGAAAAAATGAATTTGATTTTGATATACCGACAGAATCGACTTCAAAAAGGATATAAGCTCTTTCAATCAGTGAGACAGTGGTATAGAGAAATAAAAAAATTCCAGTGCTCCAATCACTATGGAAAGCGGTGACGTCGAACCCATTTTTCTTCTAACTCGTTTGACCCACCTCTCGAATGAACTTCTTGCTAAATTTCCTAATCCATTCTATCATTTTCGGGGAAGTACAGTACCTGGATTTTCATTGAAATGCTTTCAGACGATGTCATGAATTGGTTCAGCGCGAGATTTACTTGTACAAATGGTTGACATAAGTAGGGCAGTTTTAATGAACACTTGCCATGCTTGCCGCATTTGTAGGTACATTTTTTAATGTAATATTTATATCGGCTTAAGAAAACGAAAATACACAGAAATTCATTGCTCTATGTCCCACCCTGTTTGAATTTATTCAAGCCCGTACAAAACTTTGGTAGAAGCTAAAAGCATATAATTTTGTCTCATATTCTGATATTACACTTTTAAAATGTTGGGAAACAGTGTTCACACAACAATTGGTTAAAAAACTGTATCCAACTCTGGGTAGTTTTCATCCTACACTGTGTAGTTTTCACCCAAAGCACACACTATTGGTTTAAAACTACCAAGAATTTGATACATTTTTCACCAATTGTAGTGTGGACAGTATGTTGCCCAAACATTTTTAAGAGTGTACAAAAATAGTAGTAATCGTTATATCAATTAATGCTGACCGGGTCTTTTGAAACATTACATTTATGTTTAATGTCATTCATGTAATTGCCCCCCCCCCCATCGATACTGTTTATACTCTCCACACTAACTGAAAGCCATTCAACGATTTTCTGAAAATTTATTGATTGCACTTCAGATGCTATGTTCATGTACAGGAGTATGTTTAAAGATTTCTTTTTTTCTATTTCAACGCCTGAGAATGCGCTTTTGCATTCGATGAGGAACAATCCTATATTTTATGAATTTTACGAATATTACGAATTACGTATCTTGACCAATAAAGGATTTGATATCGGTTCTAATTGCATTGCCGCAAATCTACATGAAAAATAAAAACCTAGACAAAATCAATCAACCCCAAATTGGGATATCACTATATCAGAATAATGCATGGTGTGTATTTAGTAAAGACCGCAATGACGACTCATCTCAATGTTTTTAGCTTCCAATTCGACATCAATTTTATTTCAAAGAAATTTATATTAAAAAGGTTGTTCAAACAGAATGACTGCAATACGATAAGAATAAGGGACAATGTCAAGATACAGGTGATTCACATACACTAAATAATGACCTTTTCTCTCACTGCCTTACAACATTATTTTGATGCACAAACGGCATCAGTCAGGTGGTTCTTGTATCATGCTTATATTAATATCAATATACATAGTAATCAAAATCTGAAGATTTCCAAAACAAACCTGAAATGTCCAAGGCAATTTGATTCCATTCAAAACCCCGCGTTGAGCAGATGCTTCTATAATGATGTTCCTATTATCAAACAGTGATAGCTATAAACATGATAAAGTGACGACCATGGAAAACATTCCGTTATAATGGTCAATATTTTAAACGACGTGCATGTGTAAAATTCTCAATACTTTTCTATAAAAAAATCCCTGGAAATAAAAACGTAGAGAAATATGTTCGAGACAGACTTACTTGGACTCATACTTAACATATTCTGTTCAATAATCAAATTTTCTGATCCAAGACTGAATATAATACGTTTCCTGCAACCTTTCAATCTATAATCTGATCATGTGAATTCCGAATTATAAGATTTATGGATGACATATTTTAATTCATTTTAAGTAGCTTAGGGAGAATTCTGAAAATGGGGGCAAAGTATCTCAACCTGGAGAAAAAGTCGTTATTTTTCTGTTGTAAGTGAGATAAGAATCTCTTGAAAGTTTTGATTTCAAACTTCTTTCACCGCTCCATGAAATGCATTTTTAATCCATTTAAGCGTGCTTCATAAAGAAAACCCATTACGGACAATATGATTGTCTCATCCTGCTAGAGTTGGTGGCAAACCCGATTATAGGCATCATTCTGTGGAAGACGATCTCTTAAAACAGTTTATTTTGAGCTGATAAGAGCGATTGCATGGTCCTAGGTACCCATGATAACCACTAATGGTCTAGAATTGATGATGTTATCTCAGTCATGACCTTTCGCAAGATGAAACGCATTGGGAAAAAAGAGGACAGATATGCTGCTCTTCGTTGGCAAGAGATTTTCATAATGGTTCAAGATTGAGATAAATATACCGGATGTTTTCAAAAATAATTTAGAATAAGTTAGATTAAATCCGCATTTTGTTATTTTTCGCGCAATGTAATACATTGATTACCTTGATACAAAAGAAATCACGGTGTACGATCACTTCTTTATAGTGGCTCAAAACAAAGGAACTCATAACTTCGTCCAGTCTGCCAAAGCTGTCCAAGTGTCTAAATTCTTCTTCGAAAATACTATCACTCAATGATTAAAAAATGTTGGTTTTGGAGTAGTAGTTTCATTATGTTATTACCCCCCCCCTTTGGAAGAAACAGCTGAAATGGTGCCCCCCCATGAATGGAAATAAATATTGAAGTAGATGAATAAATTCAATTGATAATTTAATCCTAAATAATGGGAAAGGAATAGAAAAGTATGGAAAAATATTAAGCATTTCTATTGTGAAATCGTGTAAAATTATAATCGAGTATATGATATGTATGATGAAACGTCTTTATGCAGCATTTAAACATAAAACAATATTGCATCAGATGATACTCTATAGCCATTTCAAGAGAAAAAAAAAACGATGCTCGATCAGAACAGAAAAATCCGAAAAAAAGTGACGGCGAAAACATCATTCAAGTTTGAACATTAACCAATATTCGGATGCAGCGTTCAGTCGGAGATCTCCGGTGCGGTGCCACATATACAATATAACACAAACATGGCGACATCTTGCCTTGTAACGTGATGTATTTTCTTATAATGTGCGAGTGGATAATCTTATAAAATCACGTGATATTATTTTACCTTTGACTCTAGACTTCTCTATACATATCATAACATCAACCGATATTAAGGTTTGGAAACTAAGGAGAAAATTTGCAGGTTATACGCCTCCAACACTTCGCATCACTGTTTTATCAAACATTATGAACTCCCTGCGAACCTCGTGTATTTGTTCATGGTCTGGTAAGAAAGAAAGTATATCCTACTAAGCTGCCAAGGCTTTTGACCCAGTATAATTACTTTCTGCCAATCGAAAATGCAAACTCAATGATGTGGCAAGTATGGAGCCCATTAAAAGCCTGTTTAAATAAGAGTGATATTTCGTCTGAAACATTAATTTGTGTAACCATCCAGTGGATGTAGGGACACTCCCGTAAATATCTTATAAACTGGAACTGAAAAAAATATTTATTCAAGAGCGAAAACACACGAATGTTACATATTCTGGAAACATATTTTTATCATAAATTTTAGACATGAAATCTGCAGCACTCATCTAAACGAACTTCTTTTAAAATGCATTGGGAAAAGGAAAACACTCAACCTTCAGTGTGAAACTAATTAGAAAATATGTTTTAGACTGCTAAGCCGACACTCGTTTTCATTCTCCTTATTCTAATGGATTTACACGTATTGCAATGCTATATATCACTGCAGTCGACAAATTTAATCCTAGGAAAACGAGATGGATTTAGATCTTGTCAGGGAAATCCAACTGTCTGCGTAATGTGGTTTGATCAAAACTTCGTTACTTCAGGCTATATGTATTTGATTAGGAATTAATTCAAAATATACCCCAGACGAAATGGCAGGAAACAGAAGTCGTATAATATGGATTCTGTTGTTTTTTATTCTCAATATTATTGAAAGGTTAGTTGGTGCATGAATGATTTAGTGAATTGTCTCACAATTATTTTCTTCGTAAACATTTAAATCCAGAAGTTTGAAAATCTGAAAAATTTCACATAAATCATTTCTTCGATGCACCTGACTCCAAGATCACAATCGTGCGGAGGTCAACAATTACCTTAGGTTTACGATCTAGAAAAGATGATTTCAAACAATATCATCTACTTTAATACTTTGACGCCATTTTAAACCATGCCACTCCTCTTTTGCTGTTTCAAGAGGTAAATGTATTTACACGAGAGCAATAATTTAACCGACAAATAAACAAATGTAATAAATGTGATAAAAAATGATACTATAAGCACAAAGTTAGATCACAAGATTGGACATGACAGCATTTCATGTAAATTTCATTTCAAAATAAATATCGATAACTCCATAACAATTAACATGATAAATCAAACAGGAAACAATAAAACTTGATACAATCATGTATAGAGAATACATTGATCCACATACGTAAAAGCTCTCTCTTTACCTTTTTTCAACAGGTTTTTTATTAAGGAATACATTAACTCCGGATAAATACAAAAAATTACAAATCTTCATTTTATATCAACAAGGATATGAAAAAATATATATATTTACAAAGAAACTGAAGCAAATAAAGACGGAATGAAATTCCTTAAAAATAAACATTTATATCTAAAAAACAACAACTAAAAACTGAACTCAGCCCGTAACCCTCAAAGTATTTTAATAATAATTGATATTGAGTAACTGATTTGCAGGAAAACAGAAATGAACATACATGTATTATAATTGCATCCCATTTTACATCAAGCTTCAACATAACTTTACATAATTAAACACACAGAGACACACCCACCTTAACACCCACACACACACATACCATGCATACGTAAACAAACATGATATATACAAATCTGCATATGAACGTTCAATTTTTCGCGAAATAGGATACAGAAAAAAAGAACCTGCAAATCATATTAATACAAGAGAAGGGGAAATTGAAAAGAACTAGTAAAAAGAAAAACAAATCATCAACATTCACACCAGGATTCACACTCGCAACACACTAGACACATCCCACCTGTTCACATTCAAATCTCTTTTCACCATCAGGTTATCCCACTTCTGCAAATGTAAACTTAACTTCCCTGACTTCGTTGCCAGGCGACTTTCTTCCTCTATACACCCCGTAATATATTTTTGTATTTTAATAAATGAAGGTACCCGGCCTTCAGCTCTGGAATTAAAGAAATTCATATAATAAAAAGAATAACAGAATTGACACGTTTAATTCTACAAAAATTTCCAGGTAATCCTAAGAATATTTTCCTTCAATTCAAAGTTCTTACTTCAACTAAACAAAAATGATCAATACAAAATTGCCAGAGGTTTAACTTATATGCAATCCATTAGTATCTGTTAAAAGTTGTATTTAGTCTTAAGATGTAGTTATTTCATATTATTATGTAATTGAATTGTGAAAATGATGTGTAATCAAATTTTTAACATTACAATTGTAAACTTAATGTAATTCAGCCTTTTGGCTACAATATGTTGTTTTTGCCAATAAATACCATTTTACTACTACTACTACTACTACTACTACTACCACCACATGAAAGTACGATTCAGTACGATTCTCACTCGCACACACACCCGCACCCTCACATCCCCCCACACACAACGCTCTTCCTGGAAGATGGAATCTGGTGCAACGCGGGGAGTATCTTCTGTATCATAATATAAAAGAATATTAGAGTAATATCACCGTGAAATCCGATTTCGGCGTCGCTTGTCCTTAAAAGTGAAGCAATCATTTTTCGACATGTATTCATTACGTTACGAGAACGCACCAAGAATTTGATGATGGTGTTGTCATTTGATTACAACACAATGCACATCCATCCTATGGGCCATTTGTATAACATCTCGTCAAAAGGAAAATGATATGCCTTGGTCAAGTTACCTTCAATTAAAAAGCTGTGATATAATTGTGGAGAAATATATTATGCAAAATGCCTTTATTTTCCCTTTTCTCCTTTTACATTATCAAGAACCTTGTAAACTTTGATGCTAAATTTATCTCAGCTGTGTAAAGAAAACACATACTCAAGGTTAATGCGGGATAGGTCTGTGTTAATCTCTTCAAAAATGCGTGGTAATCTTATCCAACGTCGTACACCGAGGAGTCTAATTCCAATTATACAGCAACCAGGCACAATACGCCCTTGACCTACTCAAAGAGGCAAGCACTTACTGAAAAGTGTAGGGTGAGTAAAGTCATCCCTTACATCTATGTATATCATGTTCTTAATAAAGACAAAGTTTCACACTCGACAACGTCCTTCAGAGCTGGTTTAGGGCTCAACGTGTCCAAATTGTCTGAAGTTGAACAATAAAGCGTTGTATATTTCGCTATTCGCACGAAAGCATAGGGTACATATCTCGAGCAAATCAATGTAGGGTGAATGCAGGAGCAGTTAACGGCCACATTGACTAGAATAGCAGTGCCCTGGGGAGGAAATATCAGCAGCCGGCAATAACTGGTTGAAAATCTGATTTATACGATTAATTTACATATTTATGATTCATGTGCAGGCAGTATTTTGCAAGTTCAATACTTTGAGGTATACTACTAGTGCAGGATGCATATTGAAATCTACATGATTGAGAATTAAAAAAAAGGAAAATAATACTCTAAGAAACCCAAGGATATGAATAAGAAAGTAACGTTGTTGTTTTTTATCCTATGCATTGCGGCAATCATTGTTATGACTTCTACTTCGGAATTTCTCGTCCCATTAAAGAGCGATCTAATTGTTAGCAATTTGGCCCTATTTTCTCATTATATATATATATATATATATATATATATATATATATATATATATATATATACATGCATATATGGGTATTATGTACATGATTTTATTTTATCTATAGGGAAAAGTATTTACATATGCAAATCATGCGACATGTGATGAGTGAATTGAAATAAATTAAACCACAATAAATCCGTTTGAAAGCAATTCTAGCGTAATTTGAGTGAATATAAAGCACAGCGAGAATGTGTTTGGGGGTGAAATCCTAAACCATAGATCTACTACTCTGTCAGAGTAGTAGGTCCATGCCTAAACACACCTCTCGCAGTAGATATATTCGCTTTAGTTTCTTTCAGAAAGCAATTTCACAAGTAATTACAATTTCAATTCGCATTAAGCCGTCTCGATAATTAGCATACTCGAATGCCCACAAGAACTCCACACAGGTCTTGCTCATTTCAATTTCGCATCTTACTGTATCTTGCAAAATGCAAAAAAAAATAGGGCAAAAATGTGCACATTTTCTGAATAAATCTACCAGTGTTCGGAAAGATTGAATCTATATTCGTGTGCATGGACTAGCAAATTACATGTTATTTTGTCGATATATACATGAATCGGTTGAATACCCATCCATTAAGTTGCTATATCTAGAGCCACAGTGAATTTGAAGAGCCTAGCGTCTTTATTTTTTTCTGTCATGACGATACGAGAGAATCATCAGTCCATATTCAAGGTACCCAATTTACAAGCTAAGAGATGCATATTATTTACAATCCGTTTTACATCAACTTCTCGCCATCATCTGCATGTGCATACCCACCAATGTCCTCCCGAAAAACGAGAAATTATTTGCGATCGATTCTAATTTCATTTTCAATGTGTCACATTGATATAGCAGTTTGCCCAATTATTGTCTGCATGAATATGATTTATAAGGATTATAAAGATTCGGGAGAAGGCCATCTGCAATCTCTCTTTGCTGTTAAAGCCTGATTTTTAGATTTTGAGATGACGTCATTGCAATGGAATCAAGTGAAGCTCCCTCACTTGATTACCATTTAATGTGTGTTAATTGGGACAACCTACTTTTCCACTCTCTTTGATTCTTCTTTTTTTTCTGTTCAACCGCTCGTCCATAGCATCTTGATGCAAAAACCCTCCTATTCCCCCCCCCCCTTCAAATACATTCGGCCCGTCATTGTGAGCTTAAAAATTTACCGAAATGTTTATTACAATATCTAAAACCTTTAAACTACATGTAATTTCTCGAATAAGAGCATAAGTCAAATTTGCGTTTTGAGAAGACGATCATTATGTCTGTTGATAAGGGGTAGAGCTATATCGAATTTAATATTGGTTGTTAAATTTTTTTTGTATTGAGCTTATTCATTGCTCGGCTAAAATAGAGCATGAAACCGTGTTTTTCAAACTTTGTTGAAAACAGAAGAACTAAACGAATTGAGATCAATCGAGTGAAGGAAATAGAACATATAAAGAATGCAGACGGGAAAGGGTACGAAAATCCGATACACAAACGAAAACACGTTAGGAAATACGAATAGTTCGAACAGGGTTCATTTTAATGGTCACTGGGGATTTCTGTAATGCGAGACTACTGTTTTAAGTATATCAAAGCGTCCGTTTCCTTCCACATTCTACGCCATTTGCAATTCATCTTACATACACTTGGCCACCTTCCTGTTTCACATTATCACATTTTGCTCCTGAATTGTTAATCTGTTGGGAAAAGGATAGGCCCCCCAACCACCGTTAGAAAAACAGTTTGCCTGATGATAATAGAGACCAAAAGGGAATGTTCTCTTCGATTCTATTTTTCAATACTTTGTTTGTCACGTTTGAAACGATTGTATCTATGAATAAATACCTTTTGTGTTTATAGCATATCAATGCATTCTCAAGTAGTAAGGAGCATACAAAAGTACCGTAGAAACTTCAGCAATGTTAAGAAATTCATTTCTTTATGGATGGTATTTTACTTTTAAAATTCTGAGCTTTTTTTTACTTGTTCAACTTTATTCTACACTATGTTTTGAATATTCGGGGGTCAAATCTCAATCATATCAATCATAATGCAGGTAAAAATATGTTTAAGACGTAATTGTCATACAGGGGATGGTGAACTTCGTGCAAATAAAGAATAAAAAAAACATAAACATCATCCTTTTAGAACTCAACATTGATAGAAAAAAAGAGAGCAAAGCAAAAACGATCATCTAGATTGAATTAAGGTTTCGATTGGTGAATAAACAAACACCCTCTTAATCAATTTATGAAAGGGTTGTAGTATCAAATTTCATTTGCTCGGGACGGTATTGACAAACTACTGTACCTGTTGCCACTTCAAGAGGGAAAGCATTACATTTTGACCGACAGAACTGGTCACATCTCAGACTACCTATCATATAGTTACTAGCCCGAATCGCATTTTCTGCAATCCATAAATGTAGGGCCCATAAATGGTCTTTTGATTTTGTTTACAAACGTTTTCGAATAAGAAAACATAAGCATTATAAGAGTTTACAAATGCCCCCCCCCAAAAAAAAAAAAAAATGGAGGCAATCAACACTATTTTTTCGCGCTCTTTTCCCGTTCATAAAATGGTTTATAACTTAACCTAATGCCCAAAGTGAACATTGTTGGAATTGATGTTGGAACTTTTTAAAAATATATCCTTATTAATGGATCTTCAAAAAGTATTAGAAGTGGGCTTATCTTCTATTTTCATCGGCATACACGGAAATAAAGCTTATGATAAACATATAACATTTTGATTTTTATGTAATATTACACGCCTACAAATGTTTAGAAATTCAAACGTATTTTTCGATTTATAATCCTTATTGCTTAGAAGTTGAATACTATCATTTAAATTTTCAAAACATATAACTCTAACTTTCTTATTTTTTTTTTACAGAATTGAAGTTCACGTAGTTATAATCAGGTTGCATATATAGGTTATTAAAATTTGCTTTTACTGTGTTGACGCTATTTAAAATTTCATACATTCTTATTCACACACGCATATCCACATCGGGCTAAATATCAGGTGTTCTTTTTGAAAACAAAGAAAATGAAAGTCAGTGCAAACGAAACTAAACTGATAAAAGACAAGTCGCAAGCACTATTGCTCGAATCGATGATCTTTGCACCCAAGAGACGGACATACTAAGCGACGACACACCCTCTTGGATCACGTCCCCCTATTTCCAGACATGAACCAAGTGTGATCACAACATTTGATTATAGGGTCATCACGAGAACAAAATAAATACCATCAGCATGTATTCGGAGAGCAAGAGTAAATACCGACAAAATATCACTCACGAATTTCTGCGAAACATTCAAGATGGTGTGAATATGATATAGAGTTACACAAATGTAGCCATTGGCGCCTCTCCTGAAGTACCATAGAGAACAAGGTAGTACTTCAAAGTTCCGCCAACGTGATATAAGCCACGAGGGAAAGCTACCACTCTCCACCAACAAGGGGTGTTTCACAAAGCCGTTCGTACAGTTATACGTAGGTTTACGAGAGATTGCAATGCAAAGTCCTAACGTGCGCACACGCAGCTTATCGTAACGCTTCAAGGTTTAACTTTTTCATTATTTTATGATCTAATATCATTTCATGAGTGGCATATGATGACCTATTTATTAAATCAAATGTGTTGGAAACCCCTTTACTCCAAATTCCATTCTTTCGTTAACTGACGGGTAACTAAGCTTAAACAAATGAACACGCTCAGCGGCCAAAAGAAAGAAAAAAAATCCCGATTCCCAATCTAAAAAATCAGTTGATAATCAAATCGTATTTGATTTTTATTAGCTTATTTTATCTGCACCCTCAAAAACAACAGATTATACACGATTAATTCCAAATACAACTTCATCAGCACATCCTAAGCTTTAAAGTGATATAATAATATCTTGTCAACAGTGATAACCCGCACCAGTACTTTACTGAATGTAGACGAAATTCAGTTAGAGGTTCAAAGAACATGAAGAATACAAAAGTTTGAATTTTGGGGTTCACTCAGTTATGAGATGTGCGCACGGTTAAAACTTCCGGCAAAACTTCCAAGCTGTCCGGCAAATAAATGGTTAAAAAAACCTCTTATACCTCGTTTTTGGTCTCACTTCAGAACTCCATTTTTTTTTGCATTATGGAGAATAAGAGTTACTCTTCGAGATATATTTTCTTTCTTTTTGAAGACCAACATTATTGTTTTAGCTATTTCCACAGAACCTTTCCCGGTGATCTATTGTTGGTTTAAGAGAGGCTGGTCACGTATCTGAGTAACATATTATGAGATGATAAATCGGACCTGTAGCGTTTGAAATTTATGGCACAATTGGCTATCCATAGTTAAAACCACAACTTCATATCGGAGTTAAAATTAAATCCGAGTTCAGAATAAGGACCATTTGATTAAGGGCCGTTTGAAGAAAATGGGTTGAAAAGGAATATATACATGTTATTTGATTGGAAATTTTCTACCATATGAAGGGTAACAATAACTGTTTAAAAGGTAAACTTTACATAATACCAAACACAGTGCACATTCTATTTTTTATCCATGCTGTATCAGATAAACCTTTATTTCGGGTGAGAGTGAGAAGGCTTTAAGGAGGTTGGGTTATTGACTGCCTTCGCTGGCGTTCCAACACTCTGATTATTTACCAAGTCTCTTCTCATATGTCAAGAGCACAACCCGAGAGGTCTCAATAAAAGACCATTTCGCCAGCAAAACGTGTACATTGAAGCGAGCCTGCGGGCGATGACCTACCTGGACACCCTTTCGATGGCGCGTTCAAGCACAAACTTTTTGTAGTATCGATTGGGATCGTCACAATAGACGCGATTGCATAATTACGCGCGTCCCTTGGGATTTTGTCAACGCAAACATCTCCTGCGTCAAAAAAGGGCACCCCGGGATATCGATAACATTTTGGAGTGAACTCCCCCTTTTAAAAACAACCAAACTATGACATACGTCATCGTATGCCTAGTATCAATATGAGGACAGTCATTACGTCTTTTGGTTGATTGTATTTCGTGTAGATAATTGAGAGACTCTAACCAATATTGAAACGGTATTCATAGACATTACATCCTGAAGTTCAAAGGAATTGTAAATTATTTGGTTGCTGATGATGTTGCCTTAATACGTATACATCCACATGATTGAATTTTGTTATCATGTACAATTTTCAAATACCCCCGGAAATTGAATTATACACCACTTTGTTCCTCCAAAACACACGAAAACATAACACCCCCCCCAAAAAAAAATAGATAAATGAATAAATAATTAATTAAATAAATAATAAAAATAAAATATTACAAAAATCTGATAAATAAACAACTTACAAGAAAAATTCGATTCCAAATCATATTTACAAAAAAGTACTCACATTCTACAATATTAGAGAGTTTGATTATAATACCACCCAGGAAGTTTTTGTTTAATCTTTTTTATCGGACTACATCAACCTGATCTTAAAATGTACATTAATCTGCTTACTTCAAGAAATATATACTTTTAAGCATTAAATTTAACTCACTGACACGTGATTGAATAAATAGGTCTGATATAAACCGTAAATAAAACGGTATAACGTATCAGCGCAATCTCTGAACAGTGCACACGGACAGGATTGCACGATAGTACGTTTTCATCAGGTGAAAATATAATGGAACAATACTAGGAAGTGTGATGAAAACCCTTTTTGTTTTTAAAGTACGATTTCACAGTCTTTAATAATGGGAGATGGGACCGATCTGACTGAGATTTCTGGAAGAAAACAAATTGTAGAATAAGGAAACACGAGGGGAAAGGTCGTCGTGTGCTCAAGGGCCAACTTGGAACAATTATGACAACTGCAATGCACGGTTCATGCCCAAACCGCTAAAACTGATTAAAAAATATAGACAACCTCCCTTCTGCACGTCACAATTTGAGCACTAGGGTCGCATTCCAACACTGCAACTCTTGGTTCATTTTGGAAAGCATAAATGATGATATCGCTGGAAGATGTTCGTTGATGCACAGTTAAACCATAGCCGAACGGATCATTTTGGCGGTCATCCTACATTAGGGTACGTCGATCCCTTAGAACACGTTATCCACATAAACGTACGTCCAAAACACTATCGTGTTTCATAAGACGCGTTACGCTTTAGGGAAGCTTTCTACAGATTTTTAATTCAGGATTACTCCTCCTATATGTCGACGACATTGTTTCGTACCATATATATCTCAAATTCAAAGGAAAAGTTAATTGGTATTTGAATATATGTCGTACAGAAATTAAGAGTGAATATGTTGCCAATATTGCATGTTGAGACGTGCTATTTTTCGCTCTGTATCATACCACGAAGATAAATATCTTATGGGGAAAAAGAAACAACGAAACCCCTAATGAGTTTTGTTTCCTGTAAACTAAATTCCCTGAAATACAATCATTACCTCACATGATAAAAGGTGAAATTCAATCAGAACCTTCATGATAATGTGAAATGAATTTCAAGTTTAAGGAGCAAGTTTATTATCAAAATATGAAAATGCAAGAATAAAGGCAATAAAGCAAAGATAGCATATACTCATCCATTTCCCCTTTTTAATTGTAAGTTTATTAAAGTGAACTTTCGTCTAGTTAAAATTGTATTACCATAAAGTGTAGTTTGAACCATTAACTATGAAAGTTGTCTTCATTTTGCCTACTACTAGGCACATGTCATTGGCATATAATTCTAAAACGATTAACCTGCAGCGAAAACATTATGATTTAAACAAATTTTTCTGTATATTGCATGTGCTTTGAAGGATGAATATTCCAAACAGCTATGAATTTCAAATGGAGATTTAGGTAAGCTTTGAAGGTTAAGAAACCACGAAGTTAAATGGTTCGTTTCATATTAATCACATTAGGTGATATTTTTGAGTTGGGTCTGATCGAAACTTTTTTTTTACAACCAGTCAACATATTATTTTAGGTTATTTTTAAGACAAATTTGTATGAATTGTGTGAATTGATATAAAAATAAAAAATAGTGTAATGCATTCATATAATGCTATATAGGCTTCATTAAAATACATGACAATAATACGCAAAATGTTCGTAAGTCTTTATGGTCTTTTTCGCATATCAAGGTTGACCCATTGTGTACACTTTTAATATGCTAGGCAGCCCGTGGGCAACATACTGTCCACACAACAATTGGCTAAAAAAATTATCAAACTCTGGGTAGTTTTCAATCAATACTGTGTAGTTTCCAACCAAAGCACACACTATTGGTTTCAAATGACACAGAATTGGATGAAGTTTTAACCAATTGTTGTGTGGGCAGTATGTTGCCGAAAAATTTTAAGAGTGTTCACTTCCCTTGAGTTTTTGTTTAAAAATTTGCAATACAAATACGTCTTCTGGGGCGTGTCCCAATCCCGCTGCATATTGACTACAGCACTGGGAAGTCTTTCGGAATTCCTCAACAAAGTTAATAAACTTCATAATCTGAATCAAATCGACATTCGATAGTATAAAAATAACAAATTCGACCTCTGTCAATTATTTTAGATTTCCAAGTGGTTATTTCACTTTGTCTCCCGCTGACGATTTCTTTATTTGTTCAGAAGTTCAAAACTGTGCGCGCGATGTATAATTGGGGCTACTTTTATGAATGTTTGCCTTTATTCCCTGCGGACATGCAATAAAACACGATGAATATTTTGATCTTCCCGTGAGATCGATCATCAATATTCCATAAATCTGGGGTAATAAAGTCGGATTAGACCTACGAATTTTCTTTTCCGAATGCAATCTCGTCAGAATTCGAGCAGAATCTGGATCAATATTTACCAAGTAACATATCTGTGTGCGTACTTATTCACGGGATGCGAGGTGCAAACTCTCGGGTAATAAGGAAGGAAAATGGAGTCGTCTTCAAAATGACTTCCTGTTCTTTTGCCAGAGGCAGTAGCAGGTAACTCTAAACCCAAATCGTGCTCCTCTTGAATCTAAAGCAACCGATTGCTTGCTCAGACTCGGATAACTATGGAGAAGCAAATACAGGTTAAAGGAAACCGATAAGAAAAGAGACGACGTAATGATCATTCGAAAGTTAGAAAATGGAAATTACCTTAGAAAGCTGATGATGCTCCTCAAACAGGTGGGCGCCATTTTGATTTTGTTGATGGTTATTTAACAGCAAAATTGGTCCCGGCACGAATTTATCATAAATCTTGACGGGAGATCGGTGGGGAAGAGATGACGTAACTAAGAGAATAAATCGTTTCTTATATCGATCAGTCCAAGCAGGAATTGATAGTCGAACGGTAGCCTTGTGCACTTCTGGAAGGGCGAAGCAGTTCTTTGCCAGGTAGCGGTTTCTTTTCGTAACCGCTCTTCCCTGTTTATTTTGTTAGCAACCAAGATTGACGAATCAATATCAATTTTCCAGTAACATTAAACGCGGGTGTATATTTCCCCGCTGCTTGTTTAACATCCAAATTACCTGCATTTCGAAGAACACTCCCCTAGATTTTACCGTCCATCCCAGAACTTGTATTATTAAATACCTGTCGGATGAAATGTTTGAAGGCGCTGATGTCTTCTATTTGCCCAACCGTCTCTCTGCATCTTCAGCAAATGGAAAAGTTCAACTTGGAAGCGGTGATCTCAGCAAGGAAGCTGTAGCTGTTTATTATTCAGTCGACTCTGGCCTGAGCCTTTGCTGAACAAACAATCATGTGGCGGTTGTGAAGACATCTACTGATAGTCTCTAACATAAAGCTCACCATTTCGCATCCGAGCTCCATGCCACCTGTGAGATGATGAACGATGCTCCGTCGATTGCGTCCGATCACTGCGATATCAGTCTGTCGTCTGCTACGCATTTTCAGTCGCTTGTTTGGCGCCCGCTCGCTCGCTCTCTCTCATGTAAAATACGGACCCAAGACGGACCGAGCATGCATGCCTACATCACGTCCTATTGCAGACGATGGCAAACAGACAATATTTATACAGGAAATGTATAATTCCCAGGTAAGCACGCATTATTTCGCAGTAAACTACTACTTGAAACGTGCAACCTCTGCAAAACACGAGCTCTATGCAATTATCATGATGAGTGCCTCGAGTCGGGGGGGGGGGGGGGAATCAAGGATATTAATAAATAAACTCTCCTCGCGACCCAATCATACACATTAGCATACAGGTCTTCTGTTGAGACATCAATCTCAACACTAAGTGGGGAGCGATAGAAACGAATTTCCATTGTCGAGCAACATGTCATTGTCGATCAAAATAAAATGCACGCTACTTTTCGTTCATCTACCTTTGCCCCAAAACCTTTCTCGGTGTATGACGTCACAATCAAAGCACTGTCCAAATGGCGGCAAACGACAACCTACATGTATGTTTATGCAAAAAAGGGCATTATTATTTAAACCCATTTAACTTAATGTTTACTGGTGAAGCTGACAAAGCCCGAAATTATACTCGCATCTGCGAAATAAAATTAACTTCAGAAAGGGTACTCAAGAAGTATTCAAAACACGGCATTATTACGAAGTACCATTTTTGTTTGATTTTGATTAAAAAACCTCGATATGTTAGCAGGACTTTCAAAGATTGCACGTAATCAATATAAAATATTTTCCGAAAATTAGGAACAATATTCACAAATTGTATTTAGACTTCTAAAATTATCTTTAATCGTTTGTAGCATCACCTCTTATCTAGTGTAAATCTTTCCCGTAAGAGTTGCAATTTCCTTGAAATCAATCCGGATCGAAACCAATTTATATTTCCCTTTTATTTCGACAGAAAATATCAATGAAATCAGGAAACTGTTTTTGTAAAAGTGTTGCATTTTAAAGGTATAACTATTTTTTTTTAATATCATCTTTATTCAAAACAAAACAAAGGGAAGTTACTTCCTTTAAAGATAGTGTCGTTTTACTATGTAAAACACTGATCCTTGCCACATTAATTCAAGCAACCCAGAAACAGGTTGATTAATCAAATTGAGAGCTTATCGTCCACCCTGCTGAGTCTGTACTTTAATTAAAAAACAAAACGACGAAACAGGTATTTTGCCTTTGTTTCAGTATTCTCTCTTTTTTGGAATTTGTATTAAAGCACGAAGGTCTCCAATAACCAATATTGAAAATACGTGTTGAAAGTGATTTGGTTTGTATACCGTTGCCATGGTCCTCATTAGTCTGCCATCACGTGATCTGGCACCACGATGGAATAGACCACGTGACCCCTTTGATGTTTACTCCTAGCGACAAACGCCGAGACAAAAATATTAATATCAGATCTAGCTGAAAGATGAATCACATACTGGTAAAGTTTGCATAATACATCTAAAACATTAATATCATCAAAAAGTGTAGATCACGACAGAATTTTGACAATTCTGCTTTTAAAAAGCGGGATAAACTCTGGAAGAGTGGTCAAACGTTTTTCTTGAGTTCTACCTATTACAATACTAACTTAGAGAAATATCACAATACATATAGTGTACAATTAAGTCATGTACACTGTAAAAAATATTGGGTAAATTTTCAACCTGCACGAGGGCAATTATGTGTCCAACCTATTTTGGCAGTATTTTTAAGCAGCAATTACTTTAGAATGGGCAAAATTTTAATCACATTGGATAAGCAAAAAGGCCCAAATGGGAATTTTTACCCAATACTTTTTAGAGTGTACATTTCTGTTTGTGGTAACTCCCGTAGGAACTCGGCAGGACAGCATTTTGCTGGTAAACGCCAAGCTGGTATATAACCAATTACCTATTAAACATTTTACGTCTAGGTTAATCAGCCATAGTAGCTGACGTTATAGACGACAGATATCACTCTTGGGCCTTTTTATCAAAGTGGAGACAATGGCAGAGTTGGGATTCGAACTCACAACCTTGCGATTATGAGTCCAATGCTCTAACCACTGGACCACACGACCCGTATGGTCCAGTTGTTAAACTAATGGTGTAATAATAACTTGTTAAAACAACATTTAAGAATATGCCAAGCAATGAAACATTCATATAAGGGTATTGTACGTTTGTTAAGAACGAGATGTCTTGTATTGCAATTTAGAAAATAAAATGTTTTTAACGTAAATGAAATATCAACAAATCTTCTGTCAGTGTCTGTTAAGTATCCAATCCTTCAAACTATTTGGTTCTGCTTAAAAAGATGCAGAAAATCCAATGCATATTTCCACGTTTTATTATTTTCAGTTTTCCGATCTTTTGAAGTTGAAAAGAAGTCGTCGTTAAAATGTGTGACACAATATTAGGAAGGTGAAGATGCCAGAGTAATTTTTCTTTTTGTTTCTTATCTATTCTACCCAATGAATCACATTACAGACCAGGCCACTATATATTTGTGTACATTAGCTCGTACTTTCCTAATATCCAATATCATACTTTATATTCAGAAATGTACTTTGGTCTGCGCGGGGCGGTCTGTGGGTGTGTGTGAGTTTGTGTATTAATGAAATATTTCAGTTTCAATGTATATTCTATTTCATTTTATACTTTCTTTTGAAATATCTAGTTTATCACCGGTCTCTTGCGATATGTTATATTCCAAACCGTAATACCTGAGCTTTCATTAATTCATTCATTAACAGAAGCCCAAAAGAAAGAGCAATTTCATTTACCATTCTCTAATCGGGGTACTTTAATTGCTAGTTTACTGCTCATGAACATTAAAATTTTGAAATGAGATTAATAAAGCAGAGTACAACATTTCAATAATAACCCTAGTGACTAGCGAGAAAAGAATGAAGAGGCTTAGTCAAATGTGTTTGCTACGAAGCGCTTCAAAATTAGATTGTGATTGCAATTTAGATTACATTAAAGGATCACTCGCCTTATGTAGCTGCGGGAAAACACTAGATTAATTGAATGAGTATTACATCAAAGCGGCGAGAATTCATGACAGGAAGGGTGGATTTAATGTAGACATTGTCGGCATATCATTTTGTTTGAAAGGAAAAGCACACACAATAACATTAAGAGATAAATCGGTATATGCCTTAACTTGTACTTTTCAATCTTTCTTTTTTATCTGTTAAAACCTGTCTCATTTTTTTAAATCTATTAAGGTCAATAGTTATTTTATTAGTGATGTATTGTAGGAACACTATGCGCTGAGAAATACTTATGAACATTGTTGATGTCAAGGTTACATGACTAGAACTATTTATGTAATGTACAATAATTGTTAAACATGATGTAATCAATAATTGATAATGCTGTGTGTGGATAGAAATATTGCACGACACATAATGAATTCACCCGTGACAGGAAAATAACCTATTGTCGATAAAGGGAAAATTGATCTCTGAAATGTATTTGGCTGTTCTGGTTACACTTTCAGAATATTAGAGATGGACGGGGAAGAGATTTTCTATCAAATTTACGGCAGTTTTTAATGCTCATTTTGGTATCAGAAATGGTATGAGTTTTAGAGTTGTTGCTTAGAAATACTGATATAAAAGTTTCAAAGAAAGTATGGGTGCATTTTTGTGTGTAAAGTAATTCAACCTGCCCTCGTTGCACCTAGCGAAATAAACACACCTACTTCCCCGACCTGTGTGGGTGAGGGTGTGTGTGCGTAGAGGGGATAGAGAGATCCGTGAATTCGAATATACTGCTTAGCCTATGTGTCCCCAGTGGATGTGTATGGAGACAGGTGGAGAAATGTCACTTTACCGTGTCTTAATTGAGGAAATTGGTCCATTCGGGTGTCTGTACTGGGGATTTTATAATATAAAACGCCTGCCAGTAAGTCATCTTCGTTTTGGTTAAGGTTTTGTAGTTTATTGGAAACCATTCACACACCGGTATATATCTCAACTTTTTTTATTGCATACTCACAAAGTTAATAATGTCTCTATGGGAACCACTAATCATACAACATGTTTCGAATTTTTCGCGAAAAAGTCATCCATCGGCGCAGCTAGCCCCCCTTAAAAAAGTATAGTCAAGTATCCCCAGTCCGAATTAACCCTCCCCTCCCAAAAAAGGTCCAGGTTAGAAGTCCTAGCCCCTGTCCGTTCCGCGATAATCATGGCAATGTTGTCCGTGGTGTTCTACACCATCCCCGTCAAAAATGTGCTCTGGAACCTCACCTGCTTGTCCAAAATGTCAAATTCTACCTCAAAACTCAGACCAGCACATTCATATTGATTGACTTTAGAGCCTAACGACTTAACAGTGACGGTGCATTTATACCCTAATGTAGCTGATACACTTTGCTTGATTAAAGCGCCTATTTTTGGCCTTCACTTTTCAGCCTCAGTAATCATTGTCCTTTATAAAGAGAATGAGAGCAAGAACTCAGCCCAAGGCTCACCATTATTGAACAGGCGTTCAATTAACGATCATGCGTTTTTAAAGTTCTTTTCCCTTCCTTTTTATCCACATTGCCAATTCATGTTTCCTTTCCTAATTCCCTGTAAGCCCCCTGACCTGGTTTTTACACCTCACTGGCAAACCTGCCAAGAATTTTAACCCAAACCCTTAAAACGTAAGAAAAAAATGCGAAAAGGGCTATTTCATGTGTACCTCGACGCAATGTCGATAAACGGCTTTTCACAGTTGACAACATTCTTCACAATGGAGTATCAATTTATGGCAAGAGTTTTTAATTAATTTAAATTTCTTTGGCTGTGGGCGATTGGGCAGACTGGCGTGGCGTGGACTGTAAAGCTAATCGAATTTCTCGCTTAACCATGAGCTTAAGTGAAAACGTGTCAAGGCTGAAGCATTTTACACTAGATTACATGGACACCAGGGGTTGAGTGAACTTGGAGAGTTCCCAGGAGGTTTCAAACCTTGAATTCCAAAGTTAAAAAGAGATACACTGATCAATGCATGAAAGTGGAAGACATTTCTGCCACTGATCCTCATTTGTAACAGGTTCAGAATATCTCTGGCAAACTGACATCGTACATCTTCAGGCCCATCTCTTCACTAGGCTCAATCTGGACTCCTCAATCTTGTTACCCATGTTAGTATTTATTTTTAATTTAGCGAATGACTAAATTATTAATCAATTAATTACTGTATTGTAATGAACATGGGCAAGGAGAGTGATAAATCACCGATTCGTCCACAGCCAGCTCTTCCGCTGACCACATGGACTTCCTTCATTTAGTCTAATGCCATTTCGTCCATCAACCATTTTGTCCAATCATCACTTCGTCTAATCATCGTTTCGTCTCTTACCATTTTGTCTAATTACCATTTGGCGTAATACCCATTTTCTTTTTATTTATTTTGCACAATTTATAGTTTAGTTTAATTAGACCAAATGGTATATGGACTAAATGGCTATTGGACCAACTGGTTATTAGACGGAACGGTATTAGACTAAATGAAGTAGACCATGTGGTGAGTAGACGAACTGATGATAAACCAAATGGTAGTAGACGAGTTGGCTATTGGACGAAATGGCATTAGAATCGGACATAAACCAGGAGAGGCAGATGACAATGATTTCAGTGGAACAAGATGGATCGAAATCCAGATAATTCTGGCTACGCGGCCATAAGATGTTGCAGGAAGCAGCATGTATTAGATGTGACTTACATATTGTAAGCCGAAATTATGGATCCAAACTTGTTCATTCGCCATCAGTTTAGTCATATCTGCAGATTGCGAACTGATAATTGTCGCAACCTATCACAATTTAGTCACATTTAACATCTAGCACAGGGCCTTCATTCCCAACCGGACTGAAGTTTTGCTTCAGATAAGACGCCGGATACCCCTTTCAACATTGGCCGGCAAACTACATCTTTTCCAACACAATTATCACCCCAAAACATATTGATAAGACTTTCATTGTTTCATTTTTGAGAGCCAAAAGGGACATTGATATGAAAGAGGTATGAGACAACTTTTGCACGAAAAACTCTGAGATCCAAATATCTGTAGTCTAATTTCTTGTGAATCCTGTACTGTCTCACAGCATACTATTTTTATTCTTTGATCTTTGACTCAAAACCAAAGCATATTACAGTGTGTTTTACGGAATGTAACCCTCAAGGATTTCATCTCTATTTTAAGCACTAACCAGAAAATATATTCATGGCATCGCAAGAACAGAGAATGGTCTTAGGTTGGATTCAGTGATACATATTTAATAGGTAGTGTATCCATCCATAAAGCCAAAAAGTGCATCGAATAACTTTCATAAAGTCAGAGTTCACTAATATGGGGGAAGAAGAGAAAAAGCAAGAAATGGATTGTATCAAGATTTAATGAAAATCTGCAAGGGGACAGGGACAAGAAAGGACACCAAGGGCTAATCCAATATAAAAAAGCAGCAAGGTTTGCAGAGCAAAGCATTGGCTTTCAAAACAAGGATTCTTCGTTGGAAATCTTAACTCTTTAAATCTCAATATGATTACGAAACTAGTACAATAAACATCTTTATACGTACATTTTCCACTGGTCCAATTGTTTCGAGATCTAACTCTTGTTTTCTTTTCTGTTGTTATTTGGGATACTCAAACAAGACCAGGATTGTTCCCTTAGACCTCGGCAACCACAAGCACATACCAAGCCATCACGTGTATTATCAATAAAATAAGTACATCGCCTGTCACTTCGGTCACCTGATGATTTGCCACAAATAAACATGTGTGCACATTTAATTTCAATGTTGGCAGGAAATATGAAAAAGGCTACTGTTAACTAATAGCGCTTATGACGTCATTTCGTTTGACGCTTTGGCGTAATGTCTATAGTAGTCGATGCCATTGCAGTATGCTGCGCTAAAAAGAGGTCAGACAGTTCATGCCTAAATATTAACAAATCCAGGATCGTGTATTGCAGAGCTTCGACAACCCAGCTTCCATTCGAGATATGAAACTGACCGTGGCCTGTTTAACAATATAACGTATAATTTAAAACAAATTGTAAACGATTTGACCACACATGTAATTTTAAAACAATATGACCCGTGCAATCTCATCGGCCAAAGTCATAAGTCTATATGACAGAGATGTGGAGGTAATTACGTAATAGATCCTACAACGGAATAACAGTTTATGTAGTAATTAAAATGAAAATTGTATGAAGATTAAACTATTTTTTTTCCAATTTCATTTTCAATTGAATCATTAGGTGATTTTCCTATATGGATCACTCATAAAATGTGATTTATTTTTTTCATATTCACAGCCCATTTCATTAATTAGCATATCGAAAAAGATATAAATTTCTTTTCCTCGCTGTAGATCACATTCATGTGGGTCCCGTAACACAAAGGTTAGTGACTAATTGTACATCGAATTTTCACGATTGATTGTCCATTGTAGACAATGGAATCAATTGTAGAAAAAAATGTTCTACGCTCATTCTTTGCAAAGCTTTGTGTTACGGGCCCCAGATCATAGCAGTAGATATCGTCTGTTCAAGCAAAAGATATTTAGCAGGTTTTCTTTCCAATCTTCCATGGATAATGAGAAGTACATTGCCCGTGACGTCTACGACCAAAGGCGCACGCCACTTCGCCAAACCTTGGCCTCGCTTTGTATGATCTGCACGACTCTTAACCTTCATATCATAGCGCACTTAAAGGCAAACACTTTATGCCTCATGCCGAATTTCTCCATCATCCCTTGGTAAGATGATAAAATAAACAGGGTCCCACTACCCCCGTCACGCCCATATTAAGCAGTCATGCATTAACAAAAATTGGTCGTGTACGCTTCGAAGGCGCCTCTGTTCACATGAAATTGGATAACGACCCAAAAGCATTCAGATCCAGCATTGAGCAGCTGGAACGTTCTTTTCGATTTCTAGTAGACCCGTAGGCCCATTGTACAGATGCAAATAAAATTCTGCAAGGATATAAAGATATATAATAATAAATAAAGCCGTTGACATCCATTGATATATGTGTATTTTATTACCACTAAATTGAGTGATGAAGACAACGTAAATAAACAAAATAAACGGTGCAGTATAATGAATCGGGGGAGTGTTTCATCAACATTTTCATCCGACAAGTTGTCAGATCTGACATCTTTCTCTGACGTTGATTGGCTGAGAGGTACTGTTACTATGGTAACTGTCGGATAAAATGGGACTTGTCGGATAAAACGTCCGACAAGTCCTTTCATGAAACGCCCCCCAGTTCAATATCCATCGCTTTAACAAGCTGTATGTATATAGTAATTAAATGAAAGGCTTCAAAATGCACAAGGTTGAAGTACTCATATGGCTGTCAGGGTACAGATAAAGAGGTTTACTACATTCTGGCCAATGAAGAAAGTATTCTACATTGCCATCTATATACCTCGCTGTATTATATTCCAACGTTCTTTTTCATGTAAACGCGTTTATGAAATCTCACTATTAGCAGATAGATATAGTGACATGATTTTTAGTACACTGCAAAACGCTGGTGTTAATTTAACACCAGCCTGGTATCTATATCAGTCCACACCAGAGAAGGTTCGCGTTAGGCTAACACCAATTTGACATTTAAGCAACACCAATTAGTGTTAAACCGATATCGATTTGATTACTGATGTTGTTTCAACGCTTCTCTGGTGTGGACCGATAAAGATAACAGGCTGGTGTTAAATTAACACCAGCGTTTTCAATGTAGACCCAATATATTTGATTACAACCCTTCCCGCAATGGGTTCCCAAACGGGATTTTCTACTTTGAGACTGTGAATAAAAAAAATTGGTTTATGTATGGATGACACCATAGAGTTGAACCAATAGTAATTATTCCATATATCTTATAATGATTACCAAACGAAATAAAGTCTTCATGAAATAGAACCATAAAAAATAACAAAAATATGTAGATTGTGACAAATTTGCAGTGACGGCCTTAGTTCGATTTCATTCCAGGTTTGAGGGTAAGAGTTAATTCACTGCTTAATATGGCCTTATGGTAGAGCAATATGCTTCTCCTTGGACATCGTAATCAAACAACTTCTCCCGTTTGATTGTCACTATTTCACGAAATAAATCCCACACTTCATTTCCTCTTTTCAGATGAGATGACCATCTCGTGCCAAAACGGAAAGCTTTGAGGCCTGGTGTCCTAGACCCTTCCTTCGACCCGAACAAGGAACCATCTTAATTTCCTTGTGTATGATATCTCTACAGAGTACTGGAGGCGCCGAGGCGGCAAGCTCCCCAGATCTTGCGTGGTATAATATGTTTAATTCATTCGAAAACGAATAATAACATACAAAGGGTCAATAGAAATACCCAGAATCAACTCCAAGATAGTAGATGCAATTGCTATTTATTCCATTTATACTCAATTTGAGAGAATTCGGAAGGCGCTATATGATCACCCTGGTCTCAATAAGGAAAACTGTATGCAAGTCCACTCGTTACTCGGGACATTTTCCTTCGTGCAATTCATGATATAAATGATATTTACTCTGGGTTGGATATATAGACTTATTCCTTGCAAAATAAGTGTCATGTGAAGAAATGTTGCTGACCACTTGTCTATCTCACATTGATACAGGTGAAATGTTCCGGGCTTCTGGCACTCAATACTTAAGATGTCCTGACCGTGAAATGACAAATATTTTAAGCCTCGATTAGCATCCAATAAGGACATGATAAATGTTTGATATATCTCAATAGAATATTCATCATTTTTTTCACACACGGTGTCTTTCTGTCAACAAATTTAACAATTTAGGAAGGCTTTAAAAATGCACCACCAAAGTGCTGTTGTTTAAAAAGGTTGCCATTAATCTTGTACCTCATTTAACAGGTAATGAACTGAAACATATTGATTCATGAATGTTCATGGCGTGCATGAGGGCGAAATTATTGAAACATGACTAAGTTATGGTGGAAAAGATCAATCATCTGATCTTTAATTGCCTCTTATGCCTGATATGATTATCTGCTACCCAACCAACCTAATTCTGTTTATACAAAGTGCTAGTTTGAATTTAGTACCATCTTAAAGGAATATAAAATACATTTAAAATAAGCTCACAGACTTCCCAAAGCTATAAAGCTTTATTCGAACATTCCCATTTCATTTGAAATTGTTTTCAAGCATCCGGACACTTTTTTTTTTAATTTACAAGACATTACAATTTCTCTTTGTTTTGACTTCAAACGGAAGTTTTTCCTCTCACCTATCAAACTACAGCCAAACTCAGACCGTCAGAATTGATCATCATTAACCTCTCAAGAATCTGTGTCATATACAATTCATTCTTTTTAGGAAAAAAATCCCGGATTTTCTTATACAACACATCCCTCACTTTTCGAACAATAATTTCAACTGTGTAGGCTTCAGTCACAACAGACCCAAGTCGATCGATATTTATATACATGTACATATTACAATCGTACCGTCACGACTGGATTTGATATCATTGGTATGACTGTAGCTTCCCTAACCTGAAAACATTCCCCTTTGAGACACATCATTCAGCTCTTGAAGTCTGGGTGTGTTCGTCGCCTTTTAACCCCTTGGCCCTGCAATGATTTCTTCCTTGCCTGTGATATCGGATGTTGATGTAGAGTCTTTCAATGCCCCGGGGTGCTTCTGCAGTCAGTGTATCCACTCGATTCCGTTCAATAGTATCACGTGATGTCCTCTACTCTTAACATCAACACGCAAAACAGGAGAAAACATTCAAGATATTCATCCAAGGAAGGAGCCTCGGAAGGAATTAACCCTTTCTCTTCCCAAAACATCGTTCTTCTCCTGCCTTTTACTCTGATAAAATCTGTCTGACTTTAGGAAGGAATTATTATTTGATATCTTGTGTTATCTTATTTTGATGTTTTGGAATTCGACAAGACATCACTATACAAATTTACTTTCTAATATAACAATAATGCTGTTTTAATCTGTATACCTGAAAGTACGGGCATGATAATATCTTTATTTCATTTTATTTCAACTCTGTAAATATTTACAAATGAATGTTTATTATCTTGTACAGGGGCGGACAAGTCAGTGACGGCTCAATATAAAGTTATCAAAAGTGGAAAGCAATAAAATACACACGGAGAGAGAAAAGGAATTAAAGAGAGACGATGTATAAGAGAATCAGCAAGGGACGCGTGAGCATTATTACTCAAGAATATCACTTTCATTTAATTGAGGAAATAGACGTCTCCTTTTTTGCTTAAGGCCATCTTGCCCTCTAATGCCGTACACGATCTAATTATTTATCATGTTTTACTTAAGTAAAACTGATTAAAAAGATAACCACCTGAAAAAGAAGAATGGTACATGTACTCGAGATTCAAATTCTTAGAAAGGAAAGTAATCGTCATATTGAGTACTGCTGAGTGGCAAATCAAAATAGAAAACTTAACATGAAATCTGTGTTTGAACACGTTCTCACCCACACCCTCATTTTGACCTTACCCACACCCGCGGACGCACGTATACACGCGCACTTAACTCTTGGCGCCAGAGCACGCCACCTGTAACTGGAGGAACTCGGTGCACTTTACAAATGAAAACCGTTCCTATCGTCTGCCATGCCGCCCCAAGGCCTGGAATCGCCCTATGAAGGAGGATCCTTCTCTCTTAAAGCCATCGAAAGGATCCGGTAGAATCTCCGAGTGTTGCTCAAATACTAGAATCAGGTCTGGTGTAGTTCCTCACTTCAAGGGCATTTGTTTAGCGATACAACTGCGTTCTGGAATTTCAGCCAAGGCTCGAAGGGTTGTTAACACGCCACGAGGGGATGGAGCGTACGTGAGACCAAGATCCTCTCATTAGAAAGGCTTTTAGAAATTGTCTAGACGACACTGATAAATTCCATCTGCCTGATTTTATGGAAATATTATCGCCAAACATTAGCAGGGTTTACTTACATCCCAACCGTTCTCTCACGATAGATTTCGTCCAGGCACATTCCTAATAATCTTGCACTTAACGTATCATTTATTTTGCTAATTGTGCACATCCAATATACAGTATTGAGAATATGATTTTAAGAAAAATAAAGAAATAGTGGTTTTTATCTTTCATCCTCAAAGACGGAAAACGAAATAAATTAATTACTACATGAATGAAAACTGAAAAAAAACCTACAGAACAAAACATAATACTACCAATTTCTTTTAAACACTATTGGAATTCTCCTGTTTCATTTTCTGCAAAGCTTACACCTTCCCCATCCCCAAATAACTCGCCAAATAACGAGATAATAAGCAAAGTTCAAATGACACGATACAAAAGTAAAAATCAGGGATGAGGGGATAACAGAATAATGGATGGCGAAAACATGCTTTGCCAGCGCATTTTTAAATCAGAATGACCTAAAAGGGGATCGCCAATAAACATTTTTTCATGGGTTTATATTGTAAATGTCAATCAATAACAAATATAGTGAATGGTATAATGAATTCATATGTTGACCGCTTCAATCACGGAAGGCGGGAACTTATTTTTGAGAAACGCTCTCAGAAAATTCTGAATTTGCATTTACAAGTCATCTACATGCATGCACCTGCCCTAAACCAATATCCTTGATTTTGCAAAGTCCCTCTCGATTTCTCTTTATCTCTTTATTTCTCCACATATCCTTCTCTCTTCCTATCTCTCATTCTCTTTCCTGTTTTTCTATTTCTGTAAATGCATTCCCGCTTCCTCCCTTCCGTCCGTTCACCTGTCTGGACGTGATCAAGGGATGGCGATAATTATCGCAATTGGCGCCATGAGAAGTGTGAGAGTTTATTTTTGAAAGTGTCATCATGAAAATATGAAAAAAGATAAAATCAAATAAAAACACGTACATCTGACAAGGATGGCAAGAAATCAACAGCCACATAATGTCTATTCATTCCATTTGACACTAAATCATCTTAAATTTACTATGTATAAACGAACACTACCCGTAGATGACTGTGTATTCCCATCAATGTTAACTCTTACTCTTACGGTCGGGATTTCTCGTAGATAAACACTTTTGCGCAATGACAGAGAACTTTCTTACTTAACTTATTCAGACTTAGAGTTACATCAATTTGAAATAATTTATGGTCGGCTGTGGTAAATGACCTGCCGCACTCTGGATTTAGAATGTTGTCTTAACGATTTAGATCGAAGCTATTTTGCGCCTTAAAAATAAACTTTTAGATTTGAATTTAATTCAGGATTCGAATATCGTTGACCACAGCTGATCTTTAATAATTTGAACACTAATATTTATTGGATCTCAGGTGATAATAAAATCTACGAATTTAAAAAAATACTCATGTTAAGCAGCGATGTTGCCTTTTAATGTTTTCCTGCGGCGTTTTGTTCATACTAAGCTCTGGTCATGTCAATTTTATATTAGTACATTAAGCTTTTCAGTTCACTTTGGCTGGCGTTTCTGTAATTCGAGTAAGACATCGTGATATCACTTTCATTCAGCCGTTTTAGTGCATTCGATGTGTTTTCCTTTCTCTCTCTAAACTTGCTGGTGAAAAATGCCTGCAATTCATTTGCATTAAGGATTAGAATTACACGTGGAGCGAAGTCCCCAAAAAGCGTAATAAAGATCGATGACCGTACACCGTGTTTGTTTTCCTTGTAGAAGGGCATTAAAAGCATTAAAAGTGATTGTCTTGGATAAAAGCACCCAAGACATCTATCTGAAATTCAACCCAACAATGGCTGACTTTCGAGCCCTAATCAATGTTTGCTTTGAAAATTTATTGAAAATATTTTATCATCGGAGACCGAGCTAAGGTATATGAACTGATATGAAACAATGCCACAATTAAACATTAAGTTCAATTCTAAAAATGGGAAATAACACTAACATGTTGTTACAACTGATAGCAAACTGCGGTTGACGAACTGATATTTAATAATATTGTATTTAAGAAAAAATACTTAACGATTTAAAGCAATAATGTTGAGAGGGTTACACAAGTTTAAGCTAAAAACATGAGATTTTAGATTTTTTTTTGTAATCAATAGAGACTTTGAAAAAAAAGACCGTTGTTGCTCTGCTCAGACAAATACGTTTTGTCTGATTTGTTGATGCATTAATTATTTAAATTTCAGGTAAGTTCTACACATTTTAAACATTAGGTTTTTTATGTTTGAGAGCATTAATTTGCAAGAAATCATTTCTACAGCACTACTATTCTTATAATAAATCAATGATACAAATTATTTTTTTTTTCATAAAGACCGTTTTATTTCGAAGTCAATGAAAATTGTATGGGTCGGGATAAACGCGAAGTAATGCATATACGCAGAAGTTTACACATTACACCCGCTCTTTCACAATCGAACAGTAAACATTTATCTTCACACGAAGTATATAAAATGAGAAATCAATCACCCTCAAATTGTTACCCCTAAATCCATTTTAATTCCAAATATGAATTCTAGTCATCTTCACGAAAGGGAAATCTAACTCGAATCAGGATCCATCGTACCCTTGCAAGGCAAAAATGAAATGTTTGTATAACATAGAGATAGATTCACATTACAATCGATCCCTAGATCAATATTTCATCAGCCTGCAAGAGGCATTGGGATAAGCATCGGCCATGTACTATTTTAAACTAACTAACCTTTGTTCCTAAATAACAGGCAGATGGCGATTGCACCTGATGGTAGGTGTATGTAGGTTTCACATTGTTTATGTTGAAAAAATATATATATCTAAGCCGTTTCATACTGTATCGAAAATCAATGAGCAATATTTATAGGATCACAAACGTAGGTCTTGATAGAAAAATATACCGAGCTACGATTGAAATAAGCCAAGTTTGCTTCATTTGGAAGTAACCAATATTCTAAAGTCGGTTTTTTTCTCAACGATATGTCAATAACCAGCACACATGCATGAATCATGATCATTTAGTATTGTTTAGTATACATGCCTATCAAAAGTGCAAAAGCTGTCGCTCAAAACCTTGGGAAAGGAAAACACACACAAAGTTTCACATTAAATTAAATAAAATATCAAAAATAAATATCGACTCAGAAATAAATGCAACCTGTTTCAAAAGGTTACACTCTAAGGTCATTGATTTTTTTTCACCCTTAGACAGCTATGATCGATGTTTTCCACCATTTAATAAAAAAAATGCAACAAACATTTTGAGGGAATGGAAACCCTGATTCGAGATTTGTGCCGGTGATATCCTTTTCTAGGAGAGCTGAGGTTTCAAGAAGTGCAATGCACTGGGTCCCTAACACATTTTGGTTTACCGAATGTCATGGAATATTTAGTAAACGAGGTTGAACAAAGGGGAAGAGCGTGTCGCTCTTTCGCCCACACATCGGCTCTGTCGACCTTTCGGCAAAACCCCGAACCAACACGCCTACCATAACAACACCACATTTGTGCTGCTTCTAGCTTCCGATAGAGGAAAAGTTAAACAAGTCCACAAAACCGAAGAGTATTGTAATGATGAAATGCATTTGAGAATTGAGTATTGGAGGTTTTATTCCCGTTCAGATTGAGGGCGACGACCTGGGTGCGATGAGACTTTTTGTCAAACTTCCCATTAGAGTTGATGAGACTAATCGATTATCCATCTTGTGCAAATGTCATTTATATGTTTCAAATAATGATTTTATTATGATGTTATCGTTTCATTGTGCATTCATGAGTCATTTTGACTGACGTCACGAATTTGCCAGCGCGCCTCTAGACAAATTATTTTCCACTATTTTTTTTATAAAGGAATTAAAGTTATGTCTGCATGATATGATCTACAGAATCAATATTTTTTTCCTTACCGAGGGCTCGAATCACTTTGACTTTAAGCACATAAATGAACTTTATCTTTGTGGTGCTATGTCTGAATGAACCTTAAAAGGGGGAAAATAGGATATACATCTGAAACTAGAAGAGAGAGAAGGCGAGGATATAAAAGGCGATTGAGAGATCGGGTGGAATTGAAGGGGATGGGGTGCAATTCAATTCGACAGAAATGATGATTCGCTTTTATCTATGACTCCCTTACATTGTGAATACACCCATCCTCATGAGACTAACAAAAATGCGGTGAGAGATTGGAGAGAAATGGAGAATTGTTTCGCTTTAAATTGAGTTTAATCAAAGAATGAGGATACAAAAAATGAGAAACAAGAAATGCAAATCACGTATCTTCCCGGACTTAAAAATGAAATATTACGCTTTTATACTTTTGAATCCCAATCCTAGGGGTGTTAGCTATTTTCTTAATTATGAAGATATGTTGAAACTAAAAAAAATACATTTGAAATAAATAAATGGCTTAAAGGAGAAAAATAACACTTAAATCAAATCCGCCCTGTGAAAACAAGGAGTCGGCTGTTTTCTAAATCAGTAGTTATATTCACTTTTACCCGAAGGCCCAAGATGCGTTTTATCGACGGCCATATCTGACAAAAAGAATCCGAAGTCAAACAACCTTTCAGACTTTCAAGAGATGTCTGATGAGAAATTTCATGATTCAAGCTCATCTATCTCCTATCCACTGAAAATTACTCCCTGAAGTATAAAACGATGAAGCTGGGAATGATGCAGTTTGTGATTCTGTCTCAATTATGTTTTGTTTTTAAAAGGTTTGAGGCAGTGAGCGATTTACATTCAAACACGTTCATGTTACAGATTAATACCCCAGAGATGCAATTACTATCCAGGAACAACTGATACGAGCATCACCTATTTCAACAAACTATGACAGACTTACCGATAATTCCTATTCTTTTTTACTTCCATCTAAAACTCAATATCCCTATACCTTCTGATTTTTAATATTCAGATTTCATTCTTTATCTTTAGTTAAGGATAATTTCCTTCACACCTCTGTTCACGTAAACCCCCCCAAAAAAAGGAATCACACGGTCCAGTTTTCTCACGTCTAAAAGTGACTTCCTTCTAAAATATGAGTATTCTCGGAACAGTTTCAAAGAGGAAATAAGTTATTGTTTCATTATTGTTTAAAACACATTTTTCTCTCAATAAAACGCAATATCTAAAATGTGACTCGGGTTAGACGCATAACTTTCTCCCACACAATCAAGGAAAAAAATAAGTCATTATGTTCATTTTTGCATAATAGAAATATTAAGAATTAATACATAGCCTTCGTGATATAACAAGGGAGTGGACAAAATTTTCAAAAAGATTGTAGTCCATAATTTGTTTATGGGGAAGCAATACTGGTATGGTTATATCTTAATGCTATATGTGTACATCTGGCGAGAGCTGCTCTCTTTCTCCATAATCTAAGAGTATAAATGAGGTTATTAGAAAAAAAAGAGCGTCGATTAGTATTAGCAGGGCATCACGGAATAGACATATTCAACAAAGAAGAACTTATTTTATTGACAGTCATAAATTCATGTTGGTTTTTATTCGCCCCTTTTGTCCAATTTAGGCTATGGCATTACTCCTTGCTTTGAGCCGCAGTCAGGTCATGTTAAGATTGATGGGAAAATAAGTTTACGTCAGAGGAAGGTGATATGCTAGGTCAGAACGACCATCATTATTCTGGAATTATGGACGGATCATACTGATGTCGTGAAGCAAAACTTCTCAATTACTCATTTTGAAATATCGAGCTATCGCTGCTCCACCGACTCGATTCATGCTAATCATGTTAATGATCACATTATGACACGCTGGGAAAGGGTATGGTGATACAGCTGGTGGATTGACGCATAGAATTTAGATATCAAAACAGTTATTTCGGCCAAAAATATGTTTGAATAGCTTATTCATGGTATTTTGCAAGAGTAACATTAGCATATTTCCCGTTTTGATTAAACTGTATCGTATTCAACTGACATATATTTTATATGATTAGAAAACGTGGCTATTCTCGTTCCCAATTTATTGAAATGAAATGAAGTTATCATTCTTTCGATTATTTTTAACTAAATGTTTGATTCCTTTTACGTTTCATTTTCTTGTTTCATAAAAGAGGTCGAGATATGTAAACATTTTCCAATCGACAACTCTATCAAAGACGGATATGATTTCTGTATGATTATTGTCAGAGAAATGTAATGAAAAAGACAAATAAGATAGTATTTATAAGAAATGTTAACTGAATATTTATTTGAAAGGCTGGAGGAGTGACAACATTTTCTAAATGTTGCATTTACCACTTTAAATGGTTCTACCCAACACTTGAAATGTTGGATTCAGCTTTATACAAGGTTGAATGTAACCTTTGGAAAAGGTTGTCACTCCTCCAACCTTTCAAACGTTGATTTAACATTCGAATTTTTAGAGTGTAAAACTTACATGCATGACACCAAGTTGATTGTAACGTGTATAAGACATAGCGACATTGCAATGATTAATCAAATTAAAATAATAATTTTCATGATAAAAACAATTTGTTTTTATCTCTTCTCTGTCTCACACCCTCTATTTCATTTGTTAGGAAAACAAATAAAATTTCGAGAAAGAGTTCTTACGTGTTTTAATGATGTCACTGATGGTTCCTTCCTGCTATTGGTAACAGCACACTCAATGGTGTAATACAAAATCCAACGCCAGGATACCCTCCTGTAAATGCTGATAAAGATTTGTCAGAGGAACAATCGTGTAGAGTACTCCATAATCAAAGATCAACGACTGCATACAATTTCTCTGTTGTCTTTTTCTCCAACAAGTTTCTTACTCCAGTCAACGAGATTTCTTAAAATATCTTGTATTTTCAATTCCGTTCGTTCTCAAAAGAATATCAATCTGGTTAACGCGAATCAGAGTGCACTTCGTCGTATGTACTATGTGTTCGTGCAATGTCTGCTGCATGTGTTACACATCATGTGAATCTTAAAACGTTTGGCGACACCTCCGACGAAGAAGTATTAATAATACAGTGATACCAGACAAAGAAATGTGACAATGATGGACAAGATTCTACATCGAGTGAATAATGCAGAAACAGGGGATAATGCTTAAAGACTTATATAGCAATGTAAGATGATTGCATTGGCGCCAACTCAGCAAAATCATGTCCACATTACTAGACAAGTAAGGAAAAAAAACACACACCAGGAAGAATCCAGTCAGTGGTGTTGTTGCAATGAGTGAACTGGTAAACAGTAATAATTAAAGGAAAAAATGATGTTTCACAATTAAAATAAGCAAAGTCTGCTTCTCTCGCACTTAGTACAGCAATTTTTTTGGGCTCTTTACAGATGAGAATGCAAAGTAGCGTTATATCGCAAATTGCAGCAGGAGTGATTCCCGGAGAAGTTTGTAGGCGAAGTGAAACGGTACAGTGCAGTTCTCTCAACAAAATGTGTCAAAATGATCAAACTCTTAGCCGACATCCAATTCCAGCTCGCCCCAAAATTAAATGCACCATGGTCAATCCTTTTAAGAGATAACCGTGTGACTGGCATGACAAGTACATGTTTAGAGATTTGTCCCTCGACTCGCTAGATAATCTTCAGCCGCTGTTAAAAGCTCGCTAAAGACTCTATTCTCTCCAGGCTAAGCTTGAAGGGGAGATGGGACTTACCAAGGAAATACTGGGTCTTGGATTCAGATGGTCCTCCAACAGCCTGTGCAATCACTCAAAGAATAACTCAAAGAAAAACTGAAGATGCTTCTTCGGAAGCTTTTGGACACGTGTGCCGGAGATGTATGTGCTGTCACGCAGACGACACGATACGGAATGTTTGCAATCGCGAGCGGGAATGGAGCAACACGATGATCGTTTGACTCGATCGTCTGATCTGAGAGGGTTTTGTGAGCGCGCCAAAACGAGCACCTGCCTGCCTGTTCAGTCTTTGAAAACAACTCAGCAGGATTTTCTTAAATTTAATCCGTTCATCTTGATATCTTAACTGAGTTTCTTCATGCAAATCGAAAAAAAAATCGCAATCACCTACTGCCATAGAATTGAATAAACAACCATTTACATTATATATTCGTATTTATGACAACAGCAAAAGGGACGTGCATATTCTACAAAATTATGCAAGACAAGAGCAAAAACAATAAATTAAGGTAAAAAAGAAATAGAACGATCTCCAAGATACGATCGAGAAATTAACGAGTCCTTGAGCTATTAACGAGAGAGTTGGCGCGTTTATAGGCATTAGCAAATTTTTAAGCACTTGGCGTAATGTTAATCTCAACTAAATCAATCAAGGTTTATTTTTACCGTTTCCGTACAAAAACAGAAATAGACCTTGGATGAAGGAGGAGCTCAGAAACCAAGGAAAACATCTTAAGCATCACATCACATGTGTATTAAAGACGCCATATTTAACAATTAACGGCTGGAAATATAGTCTCATTCGCTAAACATGTTGGTAGGAGAGGAGAATTTCATTTGGTAACAAAAGCGTATAACATATGTTATGCAGGGCCCGCTGGTAGAGCAGTTTCCTAACTGAAGTGGCTACCCTGGGTAAATAAAACGTTATTATTATTATTATTTAACTTAGTCTAATCTACGAAAGAAGGTCAAATCCAAATTCACTTCATATAGTATAAGGAGGAGATTAACCAAAAGTCGGGAAAATGTGATGTCATTCCGTACAAAGTAATATTAATTCGGCTCAGACAGAAAATTTCAATTAAAAAAATTGAAATCGTGATATTTCATAGCCTTGTTGTAAAGGGTGTCGTGAAGATACGACATATAATCAAGATGAATTTATAATCCCGTAAGTAGTGCCAAAGCCAATGCCCATTGCTGCATTACTCCCCAGGAGCCATATACATACATTAGGTGTGAACAAGAGATAATCAGATGACTGAGTGGATAATACATCGTTATGTTTTAAAATAATATGCATATGGTAATATAGATACGACATGAGGAATGACGCACTTTACTCGAATTCATCAGTCAATCACCAATGGATACACATTCACCACTCCCTGGGAGATATCCCAGTCAGTCGTCGTGCACCTTATGAATAATACCACCGCTGCGTATGGATAATAATGTGTGTGTGAGAAGGGGGGGGGTACGTCCTCTTTCTTATACCGCTAAGTCTACATCTACGGTAGATCTGTGTCTTTTTTCGAGATCTGCACAGTTTTAAAAGTTGGTGATAAATACTGAAGTAATGAAAAAAAAAATTCCATAACAGTGATAAAATGAATTCATAAAAAAGATTCTGCCAATAATATGAAGTTGACTAGCAAATTTTCATCGCTGAAGTAAGTCCACATCTACGTAAGAAACATATATATATATATATATATATATATATATATTATAATCATAATTAGTATTGACTTATCATTGATTATTAAACTAAGCAATTATCATAATTAAACTTGTCATTTGTATTATTACCGTTAATATGTGACTATCATCATTACCATCATTATAAGGCCTAGTCTTAGAAGTCGTATTTGTAGATTATCAGATTTTCGACAGTTGTCATATTTCGATCAATTAGATCTTATGTATAAATTTCAGAACTGGTACGCGTATAAACCTACCAAATGCTGTTGTTAGCATTATAACGTGATTGTGTTTTCTGTTGTCATGTCAACCCCCCCCCCATTTAGATTCTGAGAGTGCCTGTATAAATTGAGAATTTCCTCGGAAGAGTTATGAGTGCCAAAGAATGATTTAATGATAAAAAATAATCATTTATTTATCCAGGTAAGCAACTTTAGTTATAAAAACCTTCTGAAGTTTACACGGGCAGGGCAGTAGTCTGCAAATCGCCAGCGTGCTGCTCTCGTGTGGGTTAGAGTGTTGCTCTAAAACTTTCTACTGATGTTTTGTTTTTTATATCGGGATTCAAGTCATTCCAAGCTCTGATTGTTCTTGGAAAGAATGAGTTTTTGTAAGTATCTGTCCGGGCAAATGGCACTTCTATGCGAGTACCACTATTATTCCTTGTCTCCCTTGTCGAAATCAAGTTAATGTATTCCTCTTTGTTTATATCTACATTATTATTCTGGATTTTGTACATCATTGCCAGTCTGTTCTTTTCCCTTCTACTGCTCCACAAACTAGTCCTGCCAAACATGACATATTTTTATTTATTACTCTTCTCGAATCTAAACGCTGAGCGCCAAGCTAGAAGGTTCCATGTAACTGTTTAAGACGTTGGTATGACTCGGCCGGGGATAGGTAAAGTAGGTCTAGAAACATTCGTTTTATTTTTAAGTTTAATGTCAACTTCATGACATATTTGATTTACAGGTTCACTGGGGTTAATGGCTCCTCATTATGCTGAGTCATTCGTGAAATATTGCAGATCAAATGAAATGCAACCATATTCATCTCAGTTGCATTTTTATTTGATGTGTATATTAATATCATAAAATATAAGTATTCATGTTTATATGGGTTCAGCCCATGCACGAACACTATTTCTCATCCATCAACTATTTATTTCATAATATTATAATAGGAGAATAACAGTTGGTGCTAGGAGTAAATGGAATGCAAATAGACTAGACAGATCATTAAAGTGTTTGAGGGGAAACTGAATGCAAATACACTATAGGTCGACGTTTTCAGAGATATTAAACACGAACACGCATTTCAAATTTATGTGGGATGGCTTAAAAAAAACACTAACCAACTGAAAACGTTCAAGAAGGCACAGAGATAGGATCGATGGAATACCTGAACAACCTTGTCAGGAGGGATTAAAATAATGTCTCCTAAAAAAAGAAAGGGTCATCATGATTCTGCCCCACCCCACCCCGGTACACAAGTTGATGGTAGTATTTCTCGTAATTTTAGTAAAAGAAATCATGTCGCAAATATTCAAATTTCTATTTTTCCATTCTCATGTTCAAATCATTATAGAAACATAAGCATTATTATTTAAAAAATATGATTTTTATCCAGTTTTAATAATAAACTTTATTGAACACCTCAGATTAACTTCGGACTGTTTATTAGTGTTTGAAATATCAAATATCAAGGCTTTTCAAGTCTTTTCGACAACGCAAATAATTTTTCCTTGAAGGAATGCTGATCAGACGATCATTAAATCGCCATTGAAAAATAAGTGCAATTTTCCGCTCTGTCACAGTAATTTTTGCTTATTATAATGTGGTGATACTGTATTCGTATCTTTAACTAATTTCAATCATTTGTATTTCACAAAATATGATGAAAAATACGAATACAATTATATTCACAATGAGAGCAAAAAAGAATTAAACATCGTTACCTATGTAATTTCTTTTGAGCAGTAAAATTTCAAACATCATACTGAAGGGTATTCTATTCTGAAACGATATATAATCCTAGACTGTGAGTAGTATTTTTATGACATTTCCTTTTTGTAAAATTACGTTGATTGACAAGGTTGGAACAGTCAGTAGAAAACGGTTTATATGTTTTTAATCAAATAGTCAAAAGTATTGAACCCCGGACATGAATTTCGTCGGCTGGATCCTCGGCAGCTGTATCATCGTTAATACTATAGACGCCTTGACCAGACTTTTGTTGCAATCCTGTCAAAATACAGGCAGATGGTCGTAATCTAGGATCAAGGGCCTTGGGTGTTAAGACAGACAACATCAAAAACTTGTCCCAGGCACTGGTCATATTGACAGGAAAATCCGTTTGGACGGGCATTTCAGTATTATACGAGGCGCCAGTTACATGGACCAGGGCGATGTTTCATGAGGGTTGTCCGTGCGTATAAGTTGCCATATTGAGTTTTGATGAGCTAAAGAGACTAGCTAACGACAGTTTAATACATCACAGTATGACAACTTGTCGTGGTCAACGACATTTTTTGTTGTTTTAATTTTGGAAGTCTAATGAAATAAAGACCCCTATAAAGACTTGAATCGAAGGAATGGTATTTATACATTTTTAAAACTATTTATTTGTTTTATATATTTACCTTTGTGGATAGTTATTCGCATCTCCGTAGGTAACTTCTATACCCTTTCCCTCTCCCCCATTTTGGTCTCTTCCTCTTTCTTTCTCCATTTACATCATAAATTTCCGAGTTCCTATCACCACCTGCATGCCCACCCCCTCCCAATCGCTTACCCCCTTCTCCACCTGCCCCTCTCTACCAAAAACAAACCTACGCCCATGTGCATGGGTTGGTACAATCATTACGGATGTAGCCGTCAACGGTCGATCAATATTTCAGTTATAGTCTGACGTCACGTGGGCTGTTTGTGATCATGTAAACCTTTTCGATTCCCCGAATACACGCCATCCAGGAAGGAGCGATGATACTAATTGCTATGATATGCACAAAATCGTTCAGAATAATAATTATATTGGAAGAGGTTTTACTGCTAATCGTGATGGATTGCACAGAACCTCTGAGGCTGGGACGCCGGTTTAAATTTGCATCCAAGGCCAAAACCGCCTTGACAACTCGAATCTGATCGGGGATTTAGAGCGGCAAAGCGAGGTGAAGACACAACCAAAAAAAATCGATGCCTCAATATTTCATGAAAGTAGAATGTAAAATGATATATGAAAGAAGAAAAGACATAGAGACTCACTAATACATTCAGATAAGGTATGATAGTGGCATGTAGAACCATGCCGTTCTTTATAACAAGTAATATTATAATTATTTTTTTTATCATATTCGCTGACGTCGAAATTTAAGACCAGAATGATATGATCAACACAGTTTCTTTTTTTAATATCACAAAAACTCATATCAGATTAATAGAAATAGGCCCATGCATCACCTTACGAACGTACTTGAAAACAATCTGTGCTTACATATTCTGACACTTTCTAATACAAGTGATTTATAAATACACCCGTCACATTATACAAGCATACTTTCTTTCGGGCATGGTATATCTTTTTGAAAATCGATTAGTCTGAATACTGTACGTTGGCCAAATCAATCTGCTTTCCCCCATGAGTAGTCCTTTTAAAAATTCGGGGATTTTTCTTATAAAATTTTGACTTGAATGATGATACATTAATAGCGTGAACAGTAAAAAAAAAAATGATTGTCAATATTGTTCTGACACGTGGGAATAAAATGGGGGAGACTAGGGATTATGTCATCTTCAAATGCATCCAAAGCTTGAAGTTAAACCCTTCTATTTTGTTTATCAGTAAAGAAAATGATTTCCAGGAATACATTTTTTACTATTTCATTCAAATTATATCTTCAAAAAATGTGTACTGAGCCCGACACTGTTTTGGATATTTTCTGACCGAGAAATGTAAAATGTTAGCCGGCAACAAGCCACGCTGTCCATCCACACTAAATAATTTATATTTTTAAAGGTACATTGGCAAAAATCGAATAGAATTTCATTTCCATAAGAAGTCCTATCAGTACTTTTCCAACAAATAAAAAATAAAAATTTCAATGAAGAAATTTCAATGAAAGGCATCAATTACATGTATGATATTAGATACAGTGGCATAAAGGTTAAGTTGAGTCATGTAATTATAATCCCTATTCAGATAAATTAAAGGAACATCATCTTCTTTTCTGTGATTAACGTAAACGAATACAAGCATATAACTTTGAACAAAAATCCATAAGAAAACCCACGCATCGAAAGGGGTTACTGTATATACACCCTCGATCGAGGTACCTGCTAATTTGTCTTCCTATAGACCCGGCTTGATTTCTGACTCGACTCATGATGGAATGAAGAGGTCATTTTTCTAAATAATTGGGACATACGTCCTGGAAGGCGCTCCTGACACTACATCATGATGTTTGTCGAATAAGATGGGCGCCTTAACCGTGACATTCAGAGTAGGCCATGTAATTGGACCAGAAAACATTTGAGGAGGTGCAGGCCGTGGTGTAATTGTCAATATACGGACAGTAAATCATAAATCACGAAATGATAATGCAAGTATAAAATGCGGGTAACATTATGTAAATGTGTAACGCAATATTCTCTGTCGGTTTACATATAGATGAAGTTCAGACGTATCAGCCGAGACTAAACATAGACCCAAGTTCACACTTGTGTTGAATCCTTTACCTTTCATATCCACTCCTCAAACAGTCTTGAAGAATAGCAATGAATTATGAAGCTTACCAAAGACTTCTCCAACTTCAATATATATTTTTTGCTTGATATTGATTGGAAATCATTCAAAACAAGAATGGGTAACAGGTGCCCGATATGCAGGAAAACCCGTTATCATGATGGAGGGGAAAAACATTCAACTTGATGTCTCTAAAATCATTTATACCGGAGAAGTACTGTATATGACATCACGTATTGATGTGAATGGCAATCGTATTGTTTTGTTATTTTTTTCTTTGCAATGTTTCTTAATTAAACTATGATATTTGATCTTCTGTATTAAAACATTTGTAGGTTTACATTGTTTTTCATCTGATGAGTTAATTTGTACTTTAAAAATGTTACTGCAACTTGATGTCTCTGAAGTAAAAACACAAACAAACAAAGAAAACAACGTAAAATATATGACATCATATTTGAAGAGGTTGTCTTATAAACACGTGCTATTCTCCATCTTACGGATGTATTAACAGATAAGTCAGTTCTCAGAACAACAAGAAAACTAGAAAAACAATCGCAAAAACAAAAACAGAACGCATGGAGTGCGCCTCTTGAAAATACGTTTAATCTGTTTTGATGCAGTGTAATAGGGCAGAATGAACATGGCAAATGAACCAAAATGTCAGTTTGCACGTGCATGGAAAGTAAATGACGATAATATTCCTAATCAATGCATTTTCATAAAGGCTTGTTAGAGGGGAGGTGACTAAATTGACCCGTTTCAAGTGAAGTGAATAAGATTATAAGTAAATACAGGCCCGTTTACTTTGTACTTTCAGCTCTGTTTTCATTATGTTTCTTCTTTTTTTTAAGTGCACCACTCACTAATCATTTTGATTATCAATCATGGCAATCGTAAAGTGAATATGACTATAAACTGTTTACGAATTCTTTTCATACTTTGAAGCGTCGTCAAAATTAGATTATTGTCGAATCATATCTATTATAAGAGCTTAATTACCCCCTAGCGATAGCTTGATGATCTTCCAATGGCCCATTGTCCTTCTAGAATATTAAATCGAATGAAAGAAAGGCGTACAGCAAATATTGAACGGTATGGAACAAAAACTGTACTCAACCTGATTTTCTATAACAAAGTTAAAAAAATATTGATGTCCCCGATTTGGATATCAGTCACCGGTCTGTATACAGATCACTGATATCAGTAGTAAATAGGCTAAAGGTGTCGTTAAAAAAACTGTCGATCACAAAGTCAATATTTTCGTGGCTAGTTTACACAGATGAGGCTGAGTCTGTTTCAATCATAATTTCCCGCAAGTATTATGACAGTGTTGTATTTAAGTAGGTTTACGACCTCAATTCATATAAGCGAAACACAAACCAATGCTGTCTAAAGCTACATGTACATTATGTAAGTTGCATTTGGTACTCAGATACGCCAGAAATATGAAAAATTCCAAGGGTTACACTCGACATCTAGAAATGTCTTTATTTCAACTACTGTATAGACTTCTCAGTAAGGTTTCAGACCCTACTGAATTTACTTATACATGCGTGACCTATTTTAAGTCATTATTTCATTTCATTTCAAAGACACATATTAATATGAATGAGATACAAAATAACGGACAAACTTTAAAAAGAGAATGGTAAAATAGAGCATATGGAAATGGAAATAAAATGGTCTAGTAAAAGCAAGGCTTGTAAAGTGTGGATCTTCCTGGAAAATACATAAAAATATGTATTTGGATACATACTATCATAAATATATGAAAATAGATCACCTCATAATAAACTCGATTTCTACGCAAACCCATTAATTTTGCAATGAATATATTTTCATATCACTTTCAATCAAGCCTGCATAAAATTAATTTAAAATTGGATTTCAAAATTCAGTCTGTAGCATTCATTTGCTTCAACTTGCTCGTTTTTGTCTGGATTAAGACTGAAGGGGACCCCAGTGAAACTCAACTATATATTTATTCCCTTTGACGACCCCCTTGCCATATTTCTCAGTCGATGCGATCAGTCAAGCCCGACCTTGCAGACAACACGAGAGGAGTTCTTCAACAAATCTTGACGTCATCCAGGGGAAGAAATTTGGCGCGAGGCAAATTTGTCACCAAAAGCATGACTTCTTTATGCATAAAACGTCCTATTTATTTTGAGCAGGGAATATTGATCTTGTCATGTAAAATGCAATTTTGTCCTCCCTCTGCAAGAGTTTAAAGGCTATGGAACGCCTATACAAATCTTTAAAATATGTATTCATACAGTATATATAAAGTTAGCTCTGTGTAAACTATTTTTTAACTGAAGTTTGATATTTTCTAGTGATTACTAGATGCAAGCGCGTTCATATAAATAAAATTATCATGTGAAATTAATCTCTTCAAAGAATAAAAAGTTCACATCGGAATCACCTTTATTATTTCCGCACGTGACACGTGGCAAATGGACCAAGTTCCCTCAAATAATTCGAATAGAGTTGTTTATTTGAATCCATACCTTGAGTTAGTACCATGACCTATAAAGGAAAGCTTAGTTGAACCACTTTCGGAATCATTGACAAACACCGTGCGTGGGCAAGTCCATTTCCAATTCGAAAATTCCTTTCAAGTTGTGCACGACTTACATTCCAACCAGGACTCATAACATAAACCAAAGTAACGTTATCTTTAAAATGAAACAACAACAAATCTCCCCATGCAAGATAGAGTACTTCTAGTGTCATGTGTTTCGTCACTTCTCGAAAAACAAAAAGTTTGGGAAACTTTAAATTTTGTAAAAACAATGACCCCCTTTCCCGTTCTCGTTTCTTAAAAATTACTGAAGTTCAAGCTGATGAGAAATTGAGTAAGAAATAATGATTTGGAGTGAATCAATTTCTTGTACATATGAAAATATTAATGAGAGTGGCCATTATGTTATGATTTACAGCGTACCCTACCGGACGAAAAAAACAGACTGAAAATTATCTTATAAAAAAGAAACTATATGGAATGAAATAAATGAATTGGATACAAGCTCTATTCTTCAATAAATTCACAAAAATTTAAACGGAGTGGCCTAGCAGAAAAAGCACAGTTCATTCAATTGTGAAATAAGAAAATATAGAGTGATGAATACATCACCCTAGAAGGAGACGAGATAGATAAAAGGGATTTTAGTTTGCGCTGTTAGCATTCCGGCTGAATTTGTATTTCTGCTCTTCATTGTCGTTTTATTTCGTGATTTATAACGTTTTACCCTTTTTGGCATTCTTTATTGCAACCAAACTCACTTACTCTTAAAACGTCATAGTCTTTCACTCAACTCACCTCTCTCCTCTGTCTTCCCTTTCTCTTTCCTTTCTATTTCTCCTGATCCCGGTCTGCTATTATATCTTTTCCATTCATCTCCTTTTCATGTAGCAGAGTTTAATTATAAGAAATGGTGTTAGAACCATTGATGAATTTTAAGCACCCATTTATCTACAAAAATATCATTCAACTCAAAAATATAAAATAATTATGAATAAAGTACCTAATAAATTTCCCACTGAGCGGAAGCCTATGCAAGGGCGCGCCTGTTCAAATTCCTATCATGTTAGTCGTCATAGACAACAGTTCTAAAAATCTTCTAAAGCCTTTTAAAATTACGCTCTCATTTATTTTGGGACGGCTCAATTGCAGTAGTCCAATCTGATGATACAAGTGTGCAACCCTTCAGCCCTTTCTTCTTCCTTCCTTCTCGCTATTCCACCAATCAAACAACCCCGAAGCGGCTTTCTCATCGACCCTCCGCACTTCCTGCTATTTGAACTCTTTAAGATCCAGCATCGCCGTTTCTTTTTCTTTTTTCTTCTAAACTCAAACGATGGCTTAATTCAAGACTTCTAAAACATCCTCGGGGTCTCACCGAGAGATGAAGCGTTTTGTTATGGTTTTGAACACCGTCTTCACGAGTATGATCTATTTGGTTTGCGCTGCCCGGAAGCCTGGCGCAAGGGGTGGTGTGTTTTGGGAGGCGTTTGGATTGGGCGAACGTGTTGTGGAATTAATGCCTGGGTTTAGTGGCGCCCAGGGTAAGCGTTAGGCACCCACACGTTTGCCACCTTGCAAGATCCATGTAACACGTTCAGACTAAGAGGAACCAGCCCAGACAGATCTTATTTGATTAATAGGTTAGAATTACTCAGTTAGATAGACGATGTTCATCATGGTACTCGCTAGTGGAAATCGAGATTATATATATTTTTAAAAAACGAAATTATAAATTACTGCGGGTACTTTACCCAAAAGGAATATTAACCCATTTGTGTAACCCAACTTCAGACTTTGTTAAATTATTACCTAACTATATATAAAATCTATCACAAAATTAGCTTTTCGTATTAAGAATGTGATTCGGGTGCTCGATCGCTCGCAGTTTGTCCATTTTTTTAATTACGCCAATGCTTTCAGCATTTCAATACAAGCAACATCTGAAGATTTTCGCCATATTACAAACACGCGTTTCGACGTTAAAGCGACCCGGTCGACTTTGAAAGCTTGTCATGAAAGACTGTTTCTACTTTCTGGAAGAATGAAAATTAAGTAACATTTTAAAACGGCGGTGATATAAAAGACACCAAGCGTCCTCCCCCATCGTATCAGAAAAAAATAACTTATTAACACCAAAATAAAACAAACGCTACGTCTATGCATTTGTCACTGCGACTGCGTCAACGCAAAATGGTTAAGATGCAGTGGGAATTGCTACAGCGTTATGAGAGCGTAACGCGAACCGTATAGAGGCGGCAGAGTCTGCATGATTTTCGGAGACCCATTTATTGCTAAGTGGACTATGCTGAAGTGGGAGCGTCGTCTGAACAGTGCGTAGTAATGACGCTCCATCTACGAAGGATGTAGACGTAGCGGGCAAGGACAGAACGTTGTCAGATCTGTAATATTACCTATCTGACATCTGGAGTAGGAAAGAAATGTGCAGGATTATTATGATCACGTGGCGGGGATGTATGTACAACGCGTTGCAATCTGTTCGGACGTACAATGTGAACCGTTTCGACGCCGCACGGACCACATTGTGGAGACGCCACCAACGCTAAATGAACTTAGCAAGGACGTAGCATGAACGGAATGATTTCATAAAAAACAACGAGGATGTCGCTGATATTCCAGTATGTGCGTCATACAGACCTGGACATGACGCATTTTCTCATATCGATCTTATATGCACCTGGACAAATAATTAAAAAAAAGTTATAGAATGTGGGATGAATAATTATGATTACAGACTAAGAAATAACAATTGCCCAATTTTTGCAATCTCCGATTTCACATCCAGTACATTTCTATGAAATTTGAAGAACACGGGGACTTTTTTATGGCCATATTTATCCGATGCAAACGAAAACATGCATGATTAGTTCGCCGAATCATGCCTATTTCATATCAGTAGAGTTCTATGTGCATTTAAAGTATCTAAAAGTAGAATACAGTGGTTTGCCCTGACATGGAAGATGTTCACAAACTCTTCCGCATGTGGGTATCACTACACAGTAAAAAAAATAGCAGGTTGTTTTAATAAGCCTGTCACTTTAACAACAGGTTGTTCAGACTTTTTTGTAATTGCTTAAACTTTTTAAAAACTTGTTTAAAAAGTTTAAACAACTGTTTAAAACGTTAAAACAGCTGTTTAAAATTTTAAACAGTAGTTGTTAGAGTGACAGGCTTAAACTACGTCCTTAAAATTTTAAACAGCGTTTTTACAGTGTATATTTATAGCATGACAAACGTCATACAAAGATTAATAGAGCTCCTAACTCGATTCAATCCCTCGAATGTAAACAACCCCTGAAATAAATTGTTCCCAAGAATTTTATTCCAAATTAAAACGTCTGTAAAGTTATGAAAGCAGTGCAAATTTAGCTTTAGGCAACTACTTTATAACTATCGCTTCATGCGTTAACTCTATCGTGCGAACTAATTACTACTGCGGAGCATATGCCAAACGTTCTACTTATTTACTCTTGAAAACTAATTATATTCCTTCCGAAGTGTGCATTTTACCACTTTCGTAATAAATATTATATTACATGTACTTTATTTATTTTTTCCCCTCATGAGGTTTTTGTCGTATTAAGCAGGTGGAATTTGGCGGTGTCCTTACCTCCATAGATAAACACAAGAACAAATGTTATGATGGAAAGTTCACAGACCTTTCAAATCGACATGGTGGATGGAGACTCGTACATAGAGGCACTGGTGATAGAGTACATGAATGCAAAAGTCTGCAGGAAAAATATACAATGCAAAGAAAACTAATTCGCACCCCAGTCTCGGTGAGTTGACATTGCCATATCTCGCAATATAGTACAAAATCATACTTCGATAATCATAATCAAACTGTACTGCCAGTATGAATTAAATAAACGGGATTTGACCAGAATTTTTGGATTAAACCCAGATTCAACCAACACTTAAAATTAAATATTTTAAACTATCTTTTTTAATAGAGTATTGCAAATGGACAGTGTACGTTATAATGGAGCAAGCAGGCATGACCTCCATATCATGTTTCAAGTGATCAAAAAGAATTTGAAAGAAAAAGAATAAAAAAAAGCAGAGAGAAGGGTACTAAAACAAAAAAAATACTACTATATTTAACTGATAAAAATCCCAAGATAAACTTTATGGCCTCTTGCAACCTTAACAAAGAACCCTGTCACTGCCTGCCAATGGTCAACAATCGGTCATCCAGACATCCATACTGTGTTTTATAATATAGCATACATTTATCAATCGTTCTTAAACAGATATGTATGGAGGCCGCCAGGTGACATAAGTGAAAAAAAAAACTTCATGGATTATTGCGTTCCCTCGCAAATAATATTGCGTTTGCTTGGATATCACTTTATCTCTTGCTAATATTGCAAAGGAACGCAATATTGTTGCGGTGGAACGAAATAATATTGCGAGGGAACGAAATAATATTGCGAGGGAACGCAATATTATTGCGAGGGAACGAAAAATTATAGCGGAAGAAACGAAATGATATTGCGAAGGAACGCAATAATCCATCAAGATTTTTTCCCACTCATATCACCTGGCGGGCTCCGTAGATACACACTTACCCGTGATGAGCCAAAGGAATTGTGTTGTGATACAGAAGTGTGTTTGGAATCCAAAGAGGTTTCAAGTATACCTTCCGAGTTTCGATTCACAGTCACCACCTCAAATTTATATAGACAATGCGTTTCTGATGAACGGCGTTTTTGGTGTGCAAGTATTCCATATATTTAACTTCGAAGAAAGGGAAACTCAGAATCAGTCATACCTAAATTTGCAATAAATAGATAAAAAAAGGAATGCATAGAAGCTGAATAATTATACATGTTAAGTGGCATACTTAGAAAAACATTGAGGGACAAACATATTCTGACAACTAGCAAAAGGTGTTTAAAGATTCATGTCATGTACAAAAGCACTTTCCGGTCAGAGATTGAATTTATCAGAAATCTCTGATATCGAAGTAAATCACAATGATAATGATACTTGATATAAGAAATAACTTGAGAAAAAAAAGATACGGTCGCCGCGGGTTCATAAAATTATAAACATACCGGGTAATCGGATGTAAAAAAAATAAATTAAATTAATAAAATCAATTAAAGGACAAGTCCACCTAAAAATGTTACTTTAACCAGAAAGGGAAATTCGGTCATGGTTAACGCTGCAAATTTCACCACAAAGAGGATATAAAATACGAAGGTAAAGATATCTAAAACTTTCGCTTATTTTCAAAACAATTATCTATGCACAACACTACATAAAAAAGTGCTACGCCAATTATAGAGTCACTGATGACTCTCACTCACGACTTAACAGTATTTCATGAGTTGTAGGCCTTATATATTTTTAATTTTGTAGATTTGACAATAACATGACTCTTCGTAAAATCACAATAGTTTCAACAATTTTTTTCTATCCTCCCTTTAATTATTCCATACGTTAAAAGAGGAATCAAATTTTAATTTACATTATAGACCTAAGGAGAAATTAAAAATATTCATCTGATAAAAAAATACAATAGAAATGTGAGTGGATGACCGTTTAGGATGTGCCAGTGGCGGTGGGACGGGGGGGGGGGCAGGGGATGCACTCATCCCCCAAAAAAAATCCGCGTAGAAAAAATCCCAATTTTCAAAATAAAACATGCCCTTTTTTAAAATAAAATGTGCCTTTTTTCAAAATGAAATACCCATTTTGAAGTAAACGTTCTCATTTTGCATGTGATTTTGAAATTTCGGCATTAACTATGATAGGCTTGTCTCTTTCTATTTAAATCAATGTTTGTTGGGACGGGCTTGACCTTTGAAAAGATAAAAAGTCAACAACCTAGCCAATGGTTCGTCTTCTTCCTGCAAGGCGCAAAACAATATTTTTTATTTGTTTACCTCGGGGGTTTCTTAATTTCGGACAGTAATTCATGTTGTTCTATCCTCAGCTTCATAGGCTCCATAAATTGAACGGACAGCATTGTACTCCCCAATAAAAAAAACTCAATTTGGGAAATGACGAGTGAAATATGCATGAATTTCTAGCCATATGAGCCTCTGTCATTAGATTTTTATTTTTTTAAGATGGTCCCAAATGACATCAGACAAGGCTCATATAAATTTGACTGTTAAATGTGATATAAGAAAGACTACAATTTTCTCCAAAGTTCACTCTAAATCCATTACATTTAAATCACTGCAAATCCACAATTTCGATTTGAAAAATCTTGGTAATGTTCTCTATTTCAATGGAAACAAAACCCTCGTCAGTATAAGTTGCTACTTATGCAAACGATCTCTTTTCATGATCGCTTTTAGATTGAATATCAAGCAACTGATCAGTGGCGTACCCAGGATGTTCCACAGGGGGGGATGGGCAAATTCGTCCGCCAAAAAATTTGACAAGCAAAAAAAAAAGTCTTCAACCGCAAATAAAGGACATTTCGCACAAGAAAAAAAAATTGACAAGCAAAAAAAAAAAAGGTATTCAAGTTCAAAAGAGGGGACCACTTGTGGCTCGTCAGGGATCAGTTGTGACTCGTCAGGGGGGGGGGGCAGGGGTACGTCCCTTGCATGAGTTGTGACTCGTCAGGGGGAGGCAGTCTGCCCCCCTTAGGTACGCTAGTGCAACTGATCAAGGAATTTCCTCAGTGTATGTTGCTCTGGTTTTATTCGTCAACCAATTATGTCGGTTTATGTTTGGAGAACACTGTTTATTAGGTTATAAATACAAACTTTCTGAAGCTTATCTAATTCACAATACTCTCATTGTTTTACTTTGTGTCTGCTCTGTCACTTCACTTTGTCGAAGAAAAGTCTTTATCCACTGTGCTATCAAGGACGAGGATAGTGTGGTGATTACATGGCTAATTTAGAGCTTTGAAAAAATCGAGGTCAAATTCAAGGCATGTATATCTATCTCAATTTGAATGACTTTGTGCTAATTGTACATATGCAATGTGAAGATCGAATTACATTGCGTTGAAGTGATCGCGTCATCAGTAGATAGATCAATGATGTAAGCAGTTTTCCCTTTATCGGGGGAGGGGGGGGGGGAGTGGCTAAAGTATAAACAAAGTGGATTTCAGCTCTTAACAGCATCCTGCATATAAGTACATTAAATGTAAATGAACTTCTAAATATATTTATCGATAATTGTTGTTAATTGTATTTTCGGGGGAAAGAAGGGCATGCCATCCCCTACCACGACACGCCACCAGTCACCACCATCATGACCGTGCATGCTCAAGGGATGATCAGTCCCATTAAATGAGTTTAGAAAATAAGAGACCCCCTCCCCCGACTGGCTTTCAAACCAAGGACGGTTACGTTTCTATCCCAAATAATCACGCCAAACATACAAGAGGAATTAATTTCCTTTCAGCACCAGCAATTAAGTTATAATCTCTTGATGAAGTACAATTCCTTTACCTCCCCCAACTGATTTTTGTTCACATACACTTGGACTGATCGTAATGCGCCAAAATTGCCTTCAAGGAAAGTCAAATTATATTAAAGCGGGGTAGGATGTGGAAGCTTTACGATTTATTCCTGTGAGAAGTAACTCGATCATGGCTGTTCTCTGGAAAGTTGAAAGCGATTTGAGTTATGAGTGCGAGTTGATGCGACGCCAGATTGAGGAAAAACACATCCTGCTTCCGTCCGTGTACATAACAACACAATGGTGTAAATCGAATTATGAAGAGAATGCGACAAATTTTACAAAAACCTAGAAATAACCTGCTTGTCTGCAAAATGTGTGAGAGAGTAAAGAAGTCTCTGCATATGTTATGCCCCGTCCATCTAACTCGGTTCATCGTTTTACCCTTTTGCCTATTGCACATAATGTTTTCATCTAATATGTGAATGGGGTGTGACGAGCTCCGTCTGTCCCCGAACCCACATCCCTCTCTCACTCACTCGCTCTCTTTCCCCTCTTACCTAATACATTTTTTCAAGCATGTGTAATATCACCAGTGCCCTGTTCCAACAAGTAGGCCCTATCAAGTGTTTGTGTCGTTCCAGCCGGTAGAAATCCCACAACTGGAGCATGCAGCGTGCACACTTTCATCTCCATTCAATACTACCGTTAGTAGAGGACCACCTAAACCAAACAAATTCTCAATGGACTTTTCAAGTAACCAGTCATCCAACATTGTCCCATATGATAAAAAAAACTATATGGAAGTGTTTTACAAATAAATAAATGTGGCTGAAAGACGCACATTGATTCTGTCGGTCAGATTATGGTTTAACATCATATCAAGGGAACGCGCACAACTACAAGGCCATTGCAATTATTCGTCTGTATGGCTATATTATTGTAGAACTAAGGCTTCATCATGGCTTTTTTTTGTCATATTTAATTATGCGAAAGGGATTGAATTTTAAAGTTAGCAATTTTCTTATAGCAGTTTTTTTTTATATTGGTGAAGCAATAGTATACACATATATACAGGGGCTATATGCATAGAAAAGGAATTTATTCAAATTTATTCTTTTGAATTCAAGTGTAATAAAATAAGACTTTTTAAAAGAAAAAGGGCGAGGCTTTGAAACAGTTCACCTGGTCATGATTGCATTCCACATTTTTATACTATATATTGGAGAATCTGATGTAATGAAAATTCGTTTGTTCGAAAACAATAAAGAATTTGGTGTTGAAATATTCCCTTTCTCTGGGAGGAGGTTCAAGGGGGTGGGTACCCCATCCCGCTACGTACAGACATGCAAATGGAGCCGGAAGTAGTGAAACAACCAATAATACAGTGAGAATGAATCTTTGGTCAAGAAGGTATGAAAATGAATTTCTGCGTATCAAATACCAACGATACGATGTCAGTACGAAGCTTCAAAGGTATTTCAAATGAAACTTGAGCGTGACATATCGACGCTAATGTGTAAAGTCGGTGTGAAGATGGTAAAACGATCACGTCTTGAATTACGTCCGAGATTCTTAACGCCATGAAATAGATCCCATGATTGTTAGCAACAAGCCAAATTAGAGAAGAATCTGCATAATTACTGAAATGCAAACCTCACCGAGAGCTTATTTGGGAAACGATATACTTTAAATTGATCTGAATATTTTTGTGTGTTCAACAGGTGTATAGGAACCCTGCTGCTCGTTGACCTAAATCAAATGTAGACATTGAACCATTTAGGTCTCTGCCTGACTCTGAATGGTTGTAAATAGATATATGGAGGACTTTTAAACATTATACAAAATATTATTTAAACAAAATATACATGTAAATATATATATGTGTGTGTGTGTTCATTTTCAATAACAATATAATTAACGTCTTCAGCCTGCCTTGGTCAAACACCCATTCATACTCGTAATCGTGACGATTGAGAGCTCGACCCTGTATGGGGAATTCTTCACCCATCAACCTTTCCAATCGTAATCTTTTCTAGCTTTTTCGTCACGTCTTGGTATTTGCATTTCAAGTGGTATCTCCCCCATTGGGGGTGTCAGAGATCGCAATCAAACACTCTTAATGTGAATACAATAGAGTCTATTTCATTCACTTTCACTCTCACTAAATCGCTTACAGATTCATCCACCATTCATCTAAATCATGAAGATGGTCAAGTGATATTCAACTAATGGATTTAGAATGATCATATTCACGAATCAGTTTACTTTCCTAATGACATTAATTGGTCTGCGTAATTGCTTTGATACCTACACCGCTATCTTATATTCAAAACTCGTACAGACCTTTCAATACTCGGATGAACGACTGCGACTACATTTTTCCAATTATCATTATCATCATTGCCATTCTTGTTCTCGTCATCATTATTGTACTTATCATCACCACATTACTGTCACTCGTAACCATTTTATCGTAATATATGCTTTTAATAAAATAATCAGTCTTATATGAAAAAATATAAGATGGCTTTCCTCCGTTCCCATATAGCACAATATCTAATCACTGTTCCCGTTTGGGCAGGGAGAGGGGGGGGGGGGGGGGGGGGGGATCATTGCCAGCTGGGACAATTTTCATTTCAGGACCAATTCGTGCAAAAATATTTCATTAAACCAATGCACTTGCAGTTTATATCTCATCAGACACCAAGAAGTGTGTTTTTAATATATTTTTTTAAAACATGTGCACATCTAGTTACCAATAATGCATATAGCATTTCTATTTATTTGAAAACAGGATAAAAGAGCATTGTAGATTAAATGCTTTGCTCATGGGCGATTCCATACGTGTCGTACGTGACATTTTGACAATTTCTAGTTTCCTAGCCGAATGCTTTAGCAATAAAATATTTTTTTGTCAATGATAAAGCTATAGTGGGTATTCATGTGAAAAACTAATAACCTACACATAAAAATTGATTATAAGTAAATTATAGGTGAAAATGTTGTGTGTCGTACGGGACGGACGCAGAAAATCAATGTCCCGTACGACACGCAACATTTTAAGCTCTAATTCACCTATGGACAACATATTTTTGTTGGTTGTCATATTTTTGCATGTCTACCCAGTAGTACTTTAATATTACTGCTAAGCAAATTGAAGTTCTTTGTTTGTTTTGACAGCAGGCTGAACAATGTTGTGAAAATGGCTGATTTTTCTAGCATGGAATCGCCCTCATGGGCATAGGTACCGCGGTCGGGGATCGAACCCCGGACTTTCCATGTATAGCCAGGCGCCTTAGACCACTCGGCCACGGTACATCCTTACCAAGAAGTAATGATTACTTAAACGATACTTTTTTACAGCTTATCCACTAAGACAATCATTATGTTTAAACCTGTCTATTCGCACCTTAAGGTTATTATTGGGGAGAAAAACGACAAAATACAAGAGAATAACTTCAAAATCAAAGAAAATAAGAACCGATATCTAATGAAGATCTAAACATATTAAGTATAATCTCAATTAATATTTGCAGATAGCCGTAAATATTTTTGATAAGACCCTTTTATAAAACAACTTGTGTCTATACTATTGGAAAATTAAAAAATATAACTTCTAATATAGCTTAAAATGTCAATGCTTTCATATCTAATAAAGATATGAATGTGTTCACTATGTATAAAAAGTAAAAACAAAAATAATATTCAACTTTTTCAATCGATTTGCGTCGATAATTCTACATTTATAATTCATACCTACGGAAGGGGGAGGCGAATCGGCTCTAAGAACACCTCGTTTATTTAAATGGAATTAATTTGGTATACAAATGATGCACCATTGTACCATTCATTATACCAACTCTGTTCAATATATATTTACATGCATGTATTTTGATTACTTATTTATGAAGTATTTCTTATGTCGATTATTTTTAATTTTATATTGAATGAAATAATTAACTGAACTACATTGAAGTGACACTGAACTGAATTTTAAAAAAAGCATTGAAACTAAGATCTAATGAAGATATCAACATGTTTTTCTATAGATGTATGCTATATTTGGGTTACACTTCGTAATTCCGAAGGTTCTTTTATATTCCGAAGGTTCGTAATTCCGAAACACCTAAATTGCCTCTACCTCAATGTTCGTTAATCCGAAAACGAAAAAGGGTTCGTTAATCCGAACATTTGTGGCGTTATTCCGAAGGTTCGATAATCCGAAAACGAAATAAGGTTCGTTGTTCCGAAGGTCCGATAATCCGAAAAGGAAATAAGGTTTGTTACTCCGAAAAGGAAATAAGGTTCGTTGTTCCGAAGGTTCGTTAGTCCAAAAACAAAATAAGGTTCGTTGTTCCGAAGGTTCGTCAATCCGAGAACAAAATAAGGTTCTTTATTCCGAAGGTTCGTTAATTCGAAAAAATGAAAAAGGATGAGTAATTGGATACACATACACACACATAGGCCTACTGGTCGGTGGATACGAATTGAAATGCATTCCATTTTTAAATTTCACATGGACTATGATAAAAAAAAAGAACATTAAATGTTAAACTGTTATCATTTTTATCGTCATTAACATTGTCAACAATAGGTAACGATCAATAAAATTTTATTAACATTTATATTCTTTATTACCAATTTATTATGATCATCGTTTGGATTATTATGTTCATCATTAGTATTATTAGTACCCCCCCGACAAAGACTTCATTGTGATTCGTAGACTTGCATTTTCGGTACATTGGCTGCGTTGGCGGATTCATCTGCGCCGCTGTGCGAAAACGTAATACAGGTATAGAGTGGAATAATTAGGCTCCGATGCTGCATCTTTATGGTAAGCTTTAACTGACAGGCGGGGGGGGGGGGGGGGGCTTTAAGGACAGCGCTCTGATGTCTAAGATACAAAGGAAATAATTCAAATATAATACAATAATTACAGTGACAACTCGGGCAAAAACGGCTGTAACGACCCTTCAACTTGGGTAAGAAAAAAACTCAATAATCTAATTTATAAATAAAATGTTTACAGTGAGTGTCAAAACATGATTAATGACAAATATTCAAATAGTTCCATGATAAAAGGATGCATGATCTCTTCCTCCTCTACTACTTCATACTTCCTTTTTTTGTTCTCCCTTTTCTCTTCACAGAAGCGGATCTAGAGGGGGGGGGGGGTTGGGGGTTGCAACCCCCCCCAAAAAAAAAAAAATCCGGGGACCATTTTTTAAAATCTAATTTTTTTTAACTTATTTTATTTTATTCTATTTCTATGTATTTATTTCATTTATTATTATTACTATTATTAAAATAGTGGTGTTTTAGATGCAAGAAAACGCCATTTTCCCACACAGATTTTCAAAAATTTTCCCTACTGTGGGAGGGGGGACCCCCCCCTCCCCCCTCCGCTCGGACTCGGTCGCTACGCTCCCTCGCATACCACCCCAACCCCCTTTATAAAAAGCTGGATCCGCCCCTGCTTCATATTCATTACTTCCCTCTCCCCCTTCGTATACTTCACCCTGTCCACCTCCTCATCCTTTTTAGTTGGAATATTAACCTTAAGTGAAATAGTTTTGAAGAAAAAAAATTCCCGTTATTTATAGCAGCCAAATGTGTCCTCGCCTAGTTAATCACAAAAGAACACGCAAGTGGGAGAAATGGGAGTTCTATTTCCATATCGTATATTTCAATCAGCCATTTAGGTGCATATTGCACTCGTCAATTACAATTCATAATGCACCCGGCCAGACCCCGAACATTCAATACCCAAGGTTAAAAATATACATTCAGACATATAAATTGACACTTTTATGGTAAAAAAAAAATCTGAAGTAGGAATGGATAAATTAACTTCAATAATACGGGGCTTGGCAGGGCTCGCTTCTTCATGCTCTATTTCCGCGGCGTTCCGTGGTTAATTGAACGATAAAATCAAGAGCATGTTCTAAAAATGCAATTGTATTAAGTACCCTAAGTCGTCCCGATGGGAGCCGTTAAATTTCCCGTATTAGGATCTTATCAGGATTACTCGCATCAGAGATTATAACATGCAATATACATGAAGATGCCGACAGAACGATCTCAGAGGGCTTTCTGGACAATTTGATTGCTAGGAATGAATGAGCATTTCAAGAAAATGCGGTTAATATTACATGTATTTCTTTCATTGGCCGTATGAAAATAACGTACCCCTTCTCGTTCTACATATTTTGAAAAAAAAATCAACTGCAGCTCACATTTTTTCCTTTTTAAAATATTCAAGAAACAAAAACTACTACTACTACTACTACTACTACTACTTCCGCCACCACCACTACTACTACCACCACTACTACTTCTACATCTATATTACTACTAGTAGTAGTTATTATGCTTCTGCTGCTGCTACTACTACTACTACCACCACCACTACTCCTATTACTACTACTTCTACTCTTACTACTCCTCCTACTACTTCTACTGTTACTTCAAACTACCTCTCTGTATTTTACTACTAGAACTAGCCTATTTCTACTACTACTATTACTACTACTACTACTCCTACTACTACTACTACTACTACTACTACTACTACTACTACTGCTGCTGCTGCTGCTATTACCTACACCACCACTATCGTTTCTGCTTTCAGATAATTATCATACTAATGAGGGCTGCCTTGACTGAAGTGTGAATAGCACTACAAGTAGAAGGAACATTAACTAGTAATACCAAGTTCTACTTGGTATGGTATGTGGAGCGTTGTGGCCCAGTGGATTAGTCTCCGGACTTTGAAACAGAGGGTCGTGGGTTCGAATCCCAGCCATGGTGAAATTTCCTTCAGCAAGAATTTGATCCACAATGTGCTGCACTCATCCCAGGTGAGGTAAATGGGTACCTGGCAGAATTTTTTCCTTGAAACGCAACACGCGCGTAACAGCTGCACTGCTAAAGCAAGGGTGATTATGCTGCATATACTGTAGAGTGCTTAGAGACTTTTGAAAAAGTAAGTATTAAGCACTATATAAGCAAGTATAATTATTACTGCTTCTTGCCAATGATATATATCAACTGGTCATTTCCCTTCTCTCAAAAGTAGCAGCATTTTGCATTTGTACTAATGTGGATTCTGGTCAAACTCCTGTGTACTTTTTTCAACTACCCAAGACCTTTCTATGTCTATCATTCTCAGAGGAGCAGTTCATTCCCATCTATCATATCATGTCCAACACATCTAAATGTCATCAGGCATATAATCTATCTACGGTTATATTTTTCTTCTCTCTGCCCTTTTCAGCACTCTTAGATTCACGCCCTCGACATTATTTTTTTGCTTAATTTCATTCATTATTCAGGGCAATCTTTAATATCGTCATCAGTCATGTTTGCTAGATTATAAGTAAGATCTGGGAGAAAGAAGGAATATCTATTTCTAGAAAACAAACAGATGCACACATATAAAACCACACTACCACCTCCTCTGCCACACATCAAAGAACCTTTAAAGACAAGTGGAATGCCTCTGGCGGTTTCACCTGCATCACGCGATTCAATATAGCAGCAGTGCTGACTTTGAAAACTACTATAACTCGCCCAAGATGTTTAGTGATACTTGGTTACTCTTATGTCCACGTTTTATGAATTAGACCAATACACTTACAGAGATATGATGGTAATTCAACAAATGCCCCCCAACATGGCCAAAGCTCATTGACCTTCCATGACCTTTGACCTTGATCATGTGACCTGAAACTCGCACAGAATGTTCAGTGATACTTGGTTACTCTTATGTCCACGTTTTATGAACTAGACCAATACACTTACCGAGATATGATGGCAATTCAACAAATACCCCCAAACATGGCCAAAGTTCATTGACCTTCCATGACCTTTGACCTTAATCATGTGACCTGAAACTCACAAAGGATGTTCAGTGATACTTGATTACTCTTATGTCCAAGTTTCATGAATCAGATCCATAAACTTTTAAAGTTATGATGGTGATTCAACAGATACCCCAATTACGGCCAAAGTTCATTGACCTTGGTCATGTGACCTGAAATTCGCACAGGATGTTCAGTGATACTTGATTAATATTATGTCCAAGTTTCATGAATAAGATCAATACACTTTCAAAGTTATGATGGTAATTCAACAGATACCCCCAATTTGGCCAAAGTTCATTGACCCTTATGACCTTGGTCATGTGACATGAAACTCATGCAGAATGTTCAGTGATATTTGGTTACCCTTATGTTCAAGTTTCATGAATCAGATCCATACACTTTAAAAGTTATGAGAATTCAAAAACTTAACCTTAGGTTAAGATTTTGATGTTGATTCCCTTAACATGGTCTAAGTTCATTGACCCTAAATGACCTTTGACCTTGATCATGTGACATGAAACTCAGGCAGGATGTTTAGTGATACTTGATTAAACTTACGGCTAAGTTTCATGAACTAGGTCCATATATTTTCTAAGTTATGCTGTCATTTAAAAAACTTAACCTTCGGTTAAGATTTGGTGTTGACGCCGCCGCCTATAGAGTCACTCTGCTATGCAGGTGAGACAAAAAAAACAAATATACGGTGCCATACAGAAATTCCCTGAAAAGTATTTTAAATTAAGTCAAAATCCTTTTCATGATATTCATCTACGTCCAAAAGCTCCAAATTATAACTAACTGAAACTATGTGCACAAACCCCAAGTGTTTGTTTTGACATCAAAATCAATCGGAGGTAACAGTCCATACAGCATACACACCAATTAACTTACATCTGGGGCCATGCTTCATAAAGGCTTTGCAACTGTTGTGACACATTTTTTATGAAACAGGCCCCAGATGAGGAGACATATCCACTGAAATAAAGAAACCCCAACTAAGCACATTTTCAATTAATTTTATTTAAATTCTGAATTTAAGAATTCAACCAATCACACACAATGATGGACTATTCTGAATCAACGAATATCAAATTTGAATTGCAAAAGTTTGCACTCATCTACACAACTTTTAATAGAAAATAATAGAACAGCATCTTGTTTACCAAATGCATAGTGAGGTAATCAATTTTACAATGCATCATCGATCACTTAGCCAAAATAAAATGTTATCATCTTAACACACTTCTTATGTAACAGACATACTTATATTCTTGTTTTACTTTTATATTTTGTTTCAAATATATGTGTTGAGATATCACAAGAGGCTAATTTTCACATTATAATAGAAATCACAAGTGGGTGTGGAACTAAAATCATACAAATGGGCATTTTCACGGTAACTGACGTTACACGGCACAATTTTACACACTTTTCATTGTGTGTATGATTATCTCTAAAACAACAAATGATGGAAGTTAACGTCAGTTACCGTGAAAATGCCCAAATAAGTTTGCAGGCTGACATGAAATATGAATCAGTTTTAACTGTTTCACACACAATTGAAGTAAAAAGTACACCTCAAGTTTTTACAGAAAGAATATCCACTTCAAATTCTTTCATAATGCACATGATCTTAAGAGTGAATTAAATAATCAAAATACACTTATATAACTGTCACTTCGTTGTATATCAAGTACAAATTAAAAACGTCCAATGCTCCTGAAATTCCTCTGAATGGGATAAGCTGATCCTGCATTTCACAATTTACAAAAATAAGTTTGACCACATCTTAGGGAAAAGTCAAACATGATTTTTTTTGGGTAAAATATATAGAATCTAACATCAATTTAAAGGAAATTCTTGTTGCAGGAAACTTCAAAACTATAACTGCGAGATTTCACATACTTTTCTTTCTATAAAAGATTTTTTAAAAAACATTTCCAATGAAGGTGGTTGCTTCTGAGATACCATCACAGCAAGCTATGCCACAAACATTCGTTGCAGAACCATTCAAGCAATATGACCACATAGCTTAGTATGGTAAAAAAAAATGTTAGTGTAACCACATCTTAAGTAAACAGTGAGCATGATTTCCTTGATGATGCATCAATGCTGAGCTTGTCCTTATCGGTGATAAATTACAACATAGAGAAGCTCAAACATTATTCCTTAGGGGGTACATCCATGTTGAGTTTGTCCAGATCTTTAAGTGAAGCTGTTGCCGAACCTCGGGCAGCTGGTTTTGCCTGTGCATGGTTATACAAAGAGAGGAGAAAGCAATCATGACTCAAATTTCTGGACATAAAAAGGTATGCAAGAAAGGATCAAATTATACAATCACAGATAGTATTAGTGTTCATGTTTCTTCAGTCAGCACAGGGTTAATCTCCAGGTTGAAAATATTAATATATGAATAAAAAAGAGGAATATTTACTGAGCAAAATGCTGAAAATTTCATCGAAATCTGATAAAGTTCTTGAATTTTAAAGTTAAGTAATATTTCATGACAGCAGTTAAATGCATGTCATCCTGAATATTCATCATGTGAGCTGATGATGACAAATCCCAACGTTCCCTTCTCTTATGTTGAGGGGAGTTATGCCGACACCGAGGTTTGAAATTTACCCTAAAGAGGCAAAATACAGAAGTTTTAACATGTTATTCCATTTCTTCAGACACTTTCAAGAAAGGAACATGGCCCATTTTCCTGTAGTGAATCAAAGATGAAAACCAAACTGTTTCTTTACTCTGCAAAGATCCTTTGACATTGGAGAATTCGAACAAAGTTGTAATCTGTAACCACAGAACTTGAGCACATTTCTGACACCTCCTAATGCATTAACTAATTGATGTGCTGCCTTGATCTTAACTGCGAGGGACACATGAACCTCCTAGACATTCCATCTTGTTATTCCACAGTTTGTGTGATTCTTGAAAGAATGCCCTTGTCCTCATTTCTGAATGGAAGATGAGGGATGAGTATTACTGTCACATGAGAACTATGGAGAAGATGCCTTTAGGAAGTGTCTTTAAAACCCCACCATGCTCATTGCAGTCAACATGTATTTGACATTAGCATTCTTTCCTTAATTCGAAAGGACAAGGAACAAAAGAGCAGAAAATAATTCGCATAGAGCAAACACCACGATGTGAGTACAATTAAAGATTGGAATATGTACGGTATGCATCAGCAGTTGATGTTGCTGGTATGAGCTTGCAAAAAGCTTGGTTGATCACGGAGAGCTACAGAGCTATCGCAGCATCATCGAAAGCTAGGATCCAAATAACATTAGTCCTAATCCAAGTATCTATCTTCTGAAAATTCCATGGATTAGGAGCCTGCATCTGTGTGGCATTTATCACACATATGGCTCGCTACCTGTCAGAATGCCAACCCGGTCTCATCCGTTGAAATGTTCTAGGTTTGTAACTTCTCTAAGAATCTACTCCTTTTTTATTATTTTACTTCCACTATGATATTTAAGAGATGAAATATGGAATGAAGGAAAGAAAATTATGGTTGCGGACATTATTCCCAGATTATCTACTCGTAAATGAATAAATTTGGAAATATTCCCTTCTGGTGAATATCAGTTTATATAATTCAGCTATGGAGTAGGATATAAAGGACAGAAATCTGATGGATACAATTGTTCATGATTTCTTCTGCTTTCATAGAATAATGGGGAGCAATCTTTTATTTATATATATTGAGTATTCTATCATTGATATTTCTGCTCTGACATTTCAGGAACAAAATGTGAAAATGTAACAACAAACCTCATGAGACAACTCAAAATAAATTCTGAAAAGTAATACATTTAAATGAATATTTGTACCCAAAAAGATTGTTTTTTATTGAATTTTATTCATTCTTACAAACTGAAATAAAGTAGATGTACTTCATTTTGATGCAAAACAAACATAGTTGTCTAATAACCATTGCCAATGGAAATGAAAGAAGTCAGAAGTCAAAAGACAAAATTGTGGTTACTAAGATATTAAAGACCAATCAAATGAAGATCTACAGGAGATGGGAGGCAGCATTCCTCTGCCGAGCGATGGAAATGTCAAGAACTAAAATGCCTCTAGCTCTAAGCAGCCAATTAATGTTTAAAGCTAATATTTTCCTTTGCCTCACTACTCATCTCAGTAAGTTATTGCCTTTTTTTCTTTTTCCTTTTGATTTTATGCTTTTTGAAGCAGTATAATCATGACAACTACATGATTTCATTCGTTTCTGGTGCGATCCATTAGAGAAATTTATCTCTATGTCCTGGGGAGCCATTTGACTACATTCGACTTGCTTGGCTTTCATTTTAGCTTTCATGTGTTTGTACACAGTTTGGCTGATCATGTATACTGCTAGATATCAACTGTGATTTAAAGGCATGGCCTAAGTTGAAAGTGAAAAGAGTTTGTGCTGTACATAGAATATGAACGAGCTATACAATATTCTGAACATGAGCCGAGTAAGTGGATGTTCTTATCCAAAAACAATTTCAAAATAGCCATTTTAAACTAGGATAGAGATTTAGTAAAATATGACTCTTCAGGGAAAAGGTTATTGTTTGTCACAAAAATACAAACAAAAAAGACCTTAACAATATCAATACATATACCTTTATAAATTTTAAAATTGACAAAATGCTGTTTCCATTTTGGAGAGTACAGAGCATGCAATGTCTCAACTATTAACACAGCAGGACATTTCTCTCAAATTTTCAATATCGGGAAGGGTAAACTTGAATTATCATATAGAGATGGGCCAGATGCTAAACTGATGCAACTGACAAGATCAAATGCTTACATCTGTTTGGATGAAAATCAAGTTTCATGGGATATTATTTATAATTGCAACTCTCTACATAAAGGACTTTATATGATGCAGAAATAAAACAGTCGGATATTGAGATCAATAAAGAATGGGTAATACGGGTACATTATTTGTCCCATGACATGCACTTAAAAACATTTTCATGAATTTTAGGAATTGCATCACTACATGGACTCCTTCAAAATGATTGAGTTTCGCATTTGTAAGCGTTGTTGGTAAGATACACGTACAAAGGCTATACAAATTTAAAACATTGATAATCAACACATCAAAAATGAAACCTCCAGACCCATAATACCCATCAAAGCAAACAATAAAGAAACATAAAAAAAAGTATTTCTAGAAATAAACCATTCAAAGTTCAGCATAGGTTCACACCAACTGTATTTAGAATTCAGTTTTGATCATCAACCATTATTTTACCTCGGTATTTACCAAACTGTCGATAAAGACAGCATCTAAAAACAGGAATCACAGTACTCATGATTCTATGTTGATGCGGTAGCCATGCAAACTATTCCTTCAGGAGGAGAAGCTGTCATACGATGAGTCTCAAACTTTCTCAAGGAGCCGTTTTAAGAGGTATGAATGGCTCTAGAGCTCCCTGCCTGGCAAATGACCCCAGCAGAAAGCAACAACAACTCAATCTTCTTGGCATTTCTCACCATCTAAACTTCATCCATTGTATTCAGTCCCCTTATTTTCATTCTCAGAAATCTAACAAGTCAGCAGCAATAGCTGTTAACTTTAGGTTATGTATGTTTCATACTAGGAGGAAGAAAATATTTTAGACCCAGCCATTAAATATATTAATCAAACAAGAGGAAATTCTCATCTTGGTTATAAAATGTGAAAGTATGAAATCATTATGAAACACAGTGTGTTAAAAGTTTTAAAAAGAAAGTTGTAAAGACAAGCTATGTAAATTCAAATTGGCAATTTAGAGAACAGATTATACACCACCACTGTTCCATAAGTCAAGCACATAGGGTAAATATCAGAAATTCTTTTTTTTCTCCTTCAAGCACCATTTCTCCTGGGGCAAAACAAATCAAATACAACAAAGACAGCATATGAATATAAGACCTCACAAAATAAAAAACAATAATTCTTCACATAAATTTTCAAAATAACCATGTTTTCCTGTGTGTGTTGTATCTTTTGTTTTACATTTTTGTTACATATTATTACTTATGACAAAGTTACTAATGGCAAAGTTACAATTGTTTTATTTATGTCATTCAAGGTCATTTCTTTAAGTACAAAGTCACAAGAAATCTCCTTTATCTTGAAACCTCATGACTGGATCTGCAATCATCCACTCCATCCTAGCTTCCGATGTGAGAGGAAAAAGTGGTTTAGTAAACAGCTTTATATATATGCAAAAGCATTGAGGCGTTGTGATCTAGGCATAGGGATTATCTATACTAAGCAAGCACTTCACGGCCCAGTTGTAGATGGAGGAATGCTAACATACTTGAGGGACTTGTCATCAATTTTGATTCATTTTGATGTATTCTGGGATATAGATCCATCTGTGAATTTCTGAGGTGCATTCTGTGACAATCTCATGAAGCTCAATTCAAAAGTTTGTAAGAATCTTTGTCCATATTGAACAAAAATGTTAAATTTAAAAAAAGGAAAAAATATCATCATCCAGCTCAAAACCAACAATAACTAAAGAGGCAATGTTCTCTGTAAAAGCAATAAATGAGCTTCAATATACATAATTCTTCAGATAAGCTTATTTGGCAGAGTAACACTTCTATCAAGTTATAAAATCTAACCAACACAAACATACTAATTCTTTAAGATCCTTTATTATACTTCTAATAGTTTCAACATATCATCTACAGTATGTGAATCATGTGCTCCTGTGAACTTAAAATTTTAAACATGTTCTTCCCTACTTTTTGAATCACTCTGTGATATTCTACAATCAATCAAATTATAGGTTTTAGCTGATCATGTTTTGTTTAGTGTCTGTTTTTTTAGAACTATACCAACATAAATTTGCTGACTTACTATGGGTTATGAGTGGGGCAATATGTATGGTTCAAAAGTTTTCTAGTGACCTCTCACCAACTTAAAGGGGAATGAAACCTTTGGAACAAATAGGCTTGTGTAGAAACAGAAAAATCAAAGAATAAGAATAAAGAAAGTTTGAGGAAAATCAGACAAATAATGAGAAATTTATGAGCATTTGAATATTGCAATCACTAATGCCATGGAGATCCTCCCATTGGCAATACAAGGATGTGTGATGTCACTGATGAACAACTTTCGCTTTGGTGGACTATAAAATACCCTCAAAATGTCTCTTTTTGCTTTTTCGTATGATACAAACTCTCTATCCATGATGTATTCTTAAAAAATATGTGTTACATGCCCTCATGTAGAAAGAACACATGATCTATGGATAGATGTGATAAAAGAGGCAATTCAAGTGAAATATATACTAAAGTAATGGGTAGAGTTGTTCACAAGTGACATCACACATCTTTGTCACATTGCCAATTTGCTATCTCCATAGCATTAGTGATCGCAATATTCAAATGCTCATAACTTTCTCATTATTTGTCCGAATTTTCTCAAACTTTCATTGATCTGTTTCTTTGACTTTTCTGTTTTCACACAAGCTATCGTGTTCCAATGGTTTCATTCTCCTTTAAAGATGTATTAACCTCTACTGCCAAAGAGTGCAAACTATCCACCTTAAAGTAGATTCTACAAGCCTTTGGGCCTTCACTTCTGATTTCCTTGAACAAAACACTACAAAAATGCACAGTTCAAGCATATGTAACCAGACCTAACTTATTTGTCACTAAGAAATGTTTACACATTTCCTTGCAAGGAACCACAGGTCAATCAACTTAAATGCTGAAAGAGTTTCAATGGAATCGTGGGATCCATCATTTCAACATTATCTTTTAAAAAATATTCTCTTCTCAATAAATCTAATAATGATATATTTACCTCCTTTCAAATAGTAGAGTTCAAAGAGGTAGTAGTAAGAATAGTAGTCATATTACAATACTGTATAAAGTGAAGTATTTTAAGACACAAAAGACAAACAAAAGCAATGTTTCCTCTGCAACCATCCATTTTCATCTTTTCCACAACCTTTTACTAAAGTTTAACATCTTTATTTCTGTGATGAAAATATGTTTAAGTTGATTCATGAACATGACACACTTACTCCAGAAGAATTATCTTGAACGTTTAAAACAATAATTGGTTTCCTCATAATAAAGGACAAATATTCATGCTTGATAGTGTTGTATTCTCTGAAGCCCCTATTCATCAACATCGATCATAATAAAATACAGCAGTGAAAGTTTCATAATATCACTATGGATGACAAATTTAGAAAGATGTATTTTTTAAGTTTTGCTTTTGCAGTTTCTATTTAATCAATACACATGATACGTTAATATCTCAATAACTATACAACTGAGAGAGCCAAATATTATCCATAAACAAATCTCCAAACTTTCATATGATTAAATACATAGAGAAATGCGTCACCATGGGCTTGGGCTCTCTCACATGCAAACTGACCATGTCATTCTCATCAGTATTACACAAAAATGCCATAACTTTGTTATTCTACGTCAAATTTTGATAAAATATTTGGTATAACGTATGTATTCAAACTTCAACTGTATGTTTGAAGACTTGTCCTTTAAAATGTTTACAGTGGGACCTAGTGGTGCCATTATTACCCCCGTGGAGGCTTGAGAAACCAGTAGTGAATGGGATGAACTCACAAGATAATTACCACTCTCATGTATAATGCAGAGGCTATGCTGATGAATATCATGGATCAAGCCTTACTAAACATCAAAACTCCATGCACTTTCTACCAAGGGAATACTTAGGGGTGCACGACCCTACAACGCCTTGTTCTTGTCCTTCCTTCTATGTTTTGGACTGCTTGGGTTCTGCTCCAGGTCTGGCTCTGCATAAAATTGCACTCATTAACCCACATCGGACGAGTGTGCCTTACAAGTTCCATCCTACGCATCCTGCATCGCCGACCCCGCGACGTCGGTTCTGCATGCACGATGCGCGGCTACCGTGATCAGATTCTACAGCTCGGGTGTAAACCTTATCCACTATCATAACAAAAAGAAAAATCCTGTTTGGAGATGCCATAAGGTATGAAAATACGCCTGAGGTATATGAGGAAAGCAATGGAGCAATTTTTAATAGAAGAAGAGAGGACAACACAGAGGCAGGAGAGATTTCATGGGTTACTGTCCACCAGTAAAACTAAAATAGGGGAAATCAACCATGAAGAATTCATGAAAACAGATACTCAATTAAAAAATAGGATTCAGGCAAACTGAATGATTTATCATTATGGTTCCTAGTTCTAGCATGTGTGAGAATCTAGTGTGGGATGCTCAGATGGAAAGGATGATTATTGATTAACTTTTTGTCAACTTTAATGGACTGCCCATGGACTAAAGCCTTATATGAAAAATTTGTTTGTTGTTCTATAGCCTCTAGTCAGTAAACACAGCTCTTCATAGCTGATTCTCAAGCATCATAAATTAATACCCCTTTCATATTGCGCTATTCACCGGCAAAGTTCGCCAGCGAAGGGGAAAATGTCCAGTATGAAAGGTACACAGGAGAACTTCACCAGTGAAGTTTGCCGGCGAACTTCTCCACCTCTCGAGGTGGAGAACTTTGCTGGTGAAACTGTTTCACCATCGAAGTTCGCCGGTGAAAAGGCCAGTATGAAAGCAAACCGGAGAACTTCTCCTCTTTAATGACGTCAAAGGTAAATTTTTTCTCTCCCAAAGTCCCCTGTACCGAGATTCCGTGCGCGATAGTTGCAAGCTCAGCTGAATACTATGGCCAAGTAGATACCCTCTAACAATTTTTTTTTACTAACAATATTTCTTAAAAAGCAATTTTTACATGTATAAAATGCGCTAAAATATAAAAACAAGGTGATATTGTTTGTTTTTCTTGTAATACTTCAAAAAATATGTTGTCATTAATTTTTTCATACCTTTTGTAATAGGTAAAAAGTAATGTTTACAATTTTCTTTCGTTTGTTCTACAATCGCCTGTTGACTTTCGCCGGGGAAGAAATGTCAGTGCGAAAGGGTACACTTTTTTCTATGCCGGGGAAGTGAGGAATGTGAGGCGGAGAAGTTCACTGGCGAAGTTCGCCGGTGAAAAATGAAGAGGGCAGTATGAAAGGGGTATATGTGAAATGATTTATTAAATTATTCTGATATGAGAAATTAGTTGCATTCAAGCAACAGCAGAAAGGCTTTATTCCATATGAATACTACTTTGAATACAAAACACTTTCAGTTGAAAACAAGATAGCTTGGACTCCTGCGAATTTTCATAAAAACATGATTTTTACAATCACTTGAATCCAATGAATTTATGAACAAAATTTTCTACTCATTTTATCTCCTTGATTTTTGGAAGCACATTAACATTGAAAAAATGTCCAAATGACAGTTTTTCAATTTCACAGTCTGGTAGGGGCAGTATTCAATTTGTGCATATAAATTTAACCTTTACCGACCTTCATCCACAAACCAGAACAGCAAAAAAGCACCATCGCCCAAAATGAAGCTAGACATTGTTGATATTCATGTTTTTTAAACAAGAAATTCCCAAACATAATGAGAACTTGAAAAAAAGTCACCCTACAAATAAAGATTTTTATAGAATATATAAATAAGGGAATTCATGTAATGAATTAACATATTTGATAATAAGGATGCTCATGAGAAATTGTGAAAAACTGACTAAAAGTAACTCACTTTTGGGCCTACAGGATTAATAGAATCAGGTATGGCAATTTGACTATAAATATTTTCTTTTCTGGCAATGTCTCAGTATGTTCCCTTCTGAACTTTCACAAAACTTTTCAGTACGTATATTTAATGTTTTTCTTCCCAGCTTTGAAAAGTAGAATCCTGAAATTATTATTTCTTTAAATATGTCTGAACACCAACTAATGAAATATGAAGGGAGTCTTGGGACAAACCATACTCCGAATGAGAGCGTGAACAACCTTTGAGAAGATATTTCAACTAAAGGAGACCATAGAACAGTTTTAAGTGGACTGGTTTTAGCTTTCATATTCATAGTGCTGAATGTAGGCCAGCAACGATCAAAACACAAGAAAATTGCACTTCTAATGTGGTCTGTGTTCTTTTTTTTTTATTCATGTATTCATTATCATAGTTATTATCATCATCATCATCTTCATTATTATTAGTAGTATTATTATCAAGTTCTAGGTATTTGTATGAATGCTCCCTGGACCACAAAATTAAAATTTCACATATTTCTTCATAACGTTTAACACTTTAACTAAAGGCAGAGTGGATTGGCTAAATGCATACATATATTGATAATAAACATTGAAATAAAAAAATTCAACAATAATTAATGTGCACCTCCATATTTCATGAATTCCTTCACATATAAGAAAGACAGAGTAACTGAGAAGTCACAGTTGAAAAAAAAAGCAGAGCACTCAATATTTAATACAGGAAATTGACTATTTTTCAAATACTTAAAAACCAAACCCTGAATTAAAGCATTCGATCATCTCCATAACCAAAGGGAAAATCTGAGAATAATGGATGACATTCTATTCTTTTCTATTCTCACAGAGATGCATCAACAAATGGAACAACCTCCCTCAAATGTAGTCGAAAGCCCATCTGTAAACAGCTTCAAATCCAATTTGTTGAAATATTGGAACTCCAGAAAAGAGTTAAATGTGTCTGGAATTCTTCATGAGATGTCATAGAGAGGCAAATAAGTTATTAACTTTGAATGCCTACAACCAAGGTATTATTCTTTCTCTTGGCCATTTAATTTTCTTTGGTTATCTTATGAATTTCACTCTTAACACAAATTGTTTCTCCAAGCATATCAGATTTTTTTTCAAGGGATACTGATGCAAAAATGTCTAGAGCATCCTGTTGTTTTAAACAGTGCAGTTCCATCAGACAAATGAAAGTAACATTTATGACAAGTGAATCCTCCAAGGGATACATTTGAAGGTTGATTCTTTCCATCACAGGAAGATGCCCTGGAAAAAGCTTCACTCTATTGATCTTTAGGTCATTTATCATTTATACCAAGCTGTGAAAGCAAATCAAAATGGCATATTGGATAGATTTTTAGATAATAAGATTATCACAGTTATGTTTCATTTCAAGTTGCATCATAATATAGGACTTTTATCCAGTCTATCTGAGATAAGTAAAATATAAGATAGACCTATACTAAATATTTATTTTCTCCCTATGAAATGAATTCTTTGTTGGATTTTTATTCAACATCATATCAAGCCCTTTATGATGCAAATGTATAGCTCTTTCAACACCCTCCTTCCTCTGTTAATATTTTCACACACATTTTCTGGTATTCAGGCATAGGTGTACAGGGGGGGGGGGAAGTTCATGAAAGTTGTCAGCACTGACAATTAATACCCCTTTCATAAACCCAATTATGCGGCTAATAGCAGCATAATTTGGTCGTAAAATCGGAGGAGGACCAGAGTTATCCGCATTATTTTGATGCTGCAATTATCCGCATAATAGCAGCATCAGGACCAGATTTTTACTTTATGAACGCACTTCGAAAGTAATGTGGATAATTGCCATGGAGCGGTCACAAGGTCACCCTTTTCCAACGCAACCGCATCGGAGGGGGTGTGTGTGGTTGCCATGACGATTATCCTCCTTTTTCAGGACGGGCGCTCGTAAAAATAGTGCAGATCATTTTCAGAGTTTATGAACGCAATTTTTATTGAATTATCCGCATTACTCTTATGCTGCTAATTGGAGGATTGGTTGTGAGGCACTTGCCTCTGACTATTACTATGGTAACTGTCGGAGAAAGCCAACTTGTCAGTGCTGAAAACTTTCATGAAACGCTCCCCTGGTGGGGGAGTCCCACTTCCATTGATCTGTGGATATCATGCGGTTTCAAAAAGGATTAGCTAAAGAACCCCACCCTTAACATCTATTGGGTGCAAGACACAACCCTAAGAAGTTTTACCCCATATGAGATTTACCATTTTAGTAAGTAGAATCAAGTTAGAATGCATTTATATATAACATGCAGAGAATTTGATTTGAAAGATTAACAGAATAGAATAAAATAGAATAAATAATAAAAACTGGTAGGTCTGTTTGAATATTCAGAGCAGGTGTTAGAGCAAGGCTAACATCACGGGTAGATTCACGCATGGCAAAGCCGTGGGTTGGATTGAATTGGCTTGATCGATATTCAATAGGCAGTAATGGGTCTTGGGGGTCAAACTTTACAGGTAGTTGATGATGAAAATTGACAGATTATGACCATTGGCTTGCTCTTGAGTTTGAGGGAATCAATGAATTTGATGTGCCAATAACCTTGCTGCTACTAAATCTGTTGCAGCATGGAAGATTGGTGATCACAACATTTCTGCACTTCTATCAAGGATATAAACAGAGCCAGAAAATTGCACACCGATCAGAAGCAATCATTCAGTCTCTCGTTTATCTACAGATAGGCATTCATTTCATTCTGATATATTAGAGTAGATATAACATTCTGCCAATTTACTTACCAAGTGGAATATATCTTCATTGAATTCAGTGTAGAGCAATTACCTACTGTTTGTTCAGCAAAAGAGCTTCAAAGATATCATGAATGATTGTTTTCTATTTCATCAATGACTGAAGTCACTCCTGGATTCAGGTTTGCCTCAAGTCTTCTTCAGATGTTCAGCATGAAAGCTCTAATCACCTGAAGGTCAAACCAGCCAGTCTGATTGTGTTTGAAAGACAATGGAATATACAGTGGAATATCCTTCAAATCTATTTGATCTCAAAGCTACACACATTTTTTTTAATTATCATTACAAGAAATCTCATATCATTGATTCTAATTTCTATGAAGACAATACACAAATAATATTTTCAAGGTAGTCATTTACAAGTATGTCATGATATTTCAGAACAAATGTTTAGGGCCAGGGGTGTGTTTCACAAAACTGTTAAAATCAAAGTTGTGCCATTTCAATCAGAATAGACGTCTGGCTTGTGATGTAAAAAAAAAAAAAAAAACGGGCCCCAGAATGTTGATGAACTTTGGAAAACAATATGAAGAATGATAGATGCTCTAACAAATTATCATAATGGTTAAAGAAAATTGTTTATATTTAAGTAACTAGACTAGTGAAAAATTTGTTTCTTGGGGTTAAAAAGTCAATATGTGAACTGAAATTGAACTCTAAAAGCAGGTGGCAATAAAACTGAAGTATCTAATAGATGGAATGATGGTTGTTTCAAACTTAACCACACAAGTTCATTCCCCATCCCAACCAGAGAAAATAATCCAAGTTCTCAATGATCATGAGAGAGTAATATGTGTCTTTCTACGTATTTGTAAACAGTGCTCTCTATCTTTTTTTACTTTAAATTATCTATTTTTAAATTTTTTTTAATTCCTAAATTTTGTTTTTTAACAGATTTTAATTCATTGTTTTTATTCGATTTATCTATTTGTTTATTTATCAATTTAATTATGTATTTATTTCTGATTATAATTATCATAATTAGTATGACTTAGGTCGCACTTAAATGCTGACGTGGACATGATATGCAACCCACGATCTTATTGATAGATACGCAGTAGTGTGCGTCCTCATGACATGATCTGACCAATACAGTCAAGCATTTCATACCGTACGCAACTAGGCATGTAAGTGCGACTCTAAGTCATACTTCAATCTTTGTGAAATACCCAACTATTGACACCAGCAGGCTGTTTCATAAAGCTGTTTGTAAGTCAAGAGTGACTTTAAGAATGACTGGTGATCCTTTCTTGGGGTAAATGACATTCACCATTAAATGTCCCTTAACGATTACTTAACATGTCAGAAAGATTCATCAGTCGTTCTTAAAGTCGCTCTTAACTTACGAACAGCTTTATGAAATAGGCTCCTGGTGTGAAAAGGGGGGGTGTTTCACAAAGACTTAAGTATGACTTACAGTCGCACTTAAATGCCTAGTTGCGTAAGGTATGAAATGACAAAATGACAATGGCCAATCAAGATTACTGTTGCATTAGTATTTTGTCCAAAATATGTTCCTTCATCAGACATATTCAATGCTTATAATGCTAGGTATTTGAAAACAAGAACCAAAAACAGGGAATATAGCTAGGCATTGAACATTAGCTAATGATTTCTAATTATATAATCTTTACAATGAAAATGATGCATTTAAACAAAAAATATATTGCTGTACATTTTGAAGTTAAATAGCCTTAAAAATAGACAAATAAGAGTTTTGATAAAGTGATTACTCTGAAGCATTATTAAATTGACGTTATTGAAATATATATATTGCATGCAACCTTTATCATTATTGATTCAATGAAGAAAAAAATAATCACATCGATATCATAAAAAGGTTCATTGGGAAATGAAGGTATTCCTAAATTCTGCAAGCGGCCATGCATGCACCCAGTTAAACCATGGACCTATTACCCTTGGTTAAACTAAGTTTGAAGGATATGAAATTCAAATTGTATGGACTTGCTCGAGGGAGAAGTCCTTATATGAAACCAGAGTGCAAATTGTCTGATCTGTTTTTGCTATCATATTCCAACTGTTGACTTGCTCTACATATATGTACTGAGAAAAAGGAGGGAAGAAAAGCTGTCTTGTTATAAGAGAAAGTTCTGAGTCTACCTTATCCTCAGGCAGGGACGATAATTTACAATTAGCCTCAATGCACAGATATTTTACCACAAATCAAATTAAAATTCCTAGTTTTAAAAGTATAAAAATCAAATACACACAAGAAAGAAAAATTGTATAACAACAAAACTTAATTTTCCAAAGTTAGTTCACATTAACTGACAAAATGAGACATTCTTATTAAGAAATTTTCAATTTGTTAAACCTAACAGACAAAAAATATCTTTCTAGAATTTGCATAAGAAAGTGATATAGACTCAAGAAAAAGTACAAAGGTACAACTCTAAAAAGATAAGTGACAACATACATGTACTTCTATATTCTCAATAGGTACAATACAACACGCTTAAAGTCAAGCATAAGAGTGCACAAGATGTCACACTCGGGTCACTTGTCCTTTTGTATATTAAGTCATGAAACTTCAGATAATTTCTTTTTAATGCTCCAAAAATGTAAAGCATGCCTTTTTCTCTTAAAGGAGTGTACAAATTATTATATTTGATACTTTGTGATTGAATTGGAAGCTCTTCTTATAATTCTTCACATAATGGATTTTTTCAACAAAAATACAACTTTATGTAGAATAACAATATTTCCCCCACGCTTTTCAAAGAAATAGCAGAAAAGACAGTTGTAATTTAATACTTTCATCCCGCAGCAATAATCACAACATTTCAGACCTTCCATTTGCGACAAACCTTGATCAAATTGCCAGCTTCTCTTCTCTTGTTACATTCCATGAAGTAAAAATATTAGCAATGCATTGTTCAACCAAAGAAATCCCAGAGCATTTTCCCTATATTAGGTTTCCAAAATTTGAGATTGCAATTTAGATGAATACAGATATTTTGATATGTGAGAACAAAATGCCACCTTATGCTGTCAATAATGTTGTTATATTGGATGGCTAAGAATGAGACACCAAATATATTTGGCAGTGGCAAGTGGTAGGGTGAGGGGACATATGGATGTACACGTAGAGCTGGAGGTAGGGCCTGAACTGTGTGGCCTTTGACCATGCAAGGAATTTGGCTGGGCCTGGTGCTGCTATCATTCATTAACTCTTTGGTCAGTGCCTGGTGCAGGCCTGGCGCTGGCTTGGTGCTGATAAAACCACCACCAAAATGCCCTAACCCTAGGCCTGGTGCGGGCTATTTTAGCCAGCGCTATTAATATACTCAACATTCTACGACTTAGCCAGAGCCTTGTCTGGACCAGGGAGTTACTGAAAGGGGTATAAAACTACCATAAAGTTAGAACATTGGCCAATCCTGAAACATCTCTTTGAACTGACTATATTTCTGTCCTGCATAAATGCTTTCTCAACATTTCGGCAAGCCATAAAAGACCTACATGGAGAAAAAGGCAGGAGTCTTCTGCTGGGCCCTGTCTTACAGAGAGTTGCATTTGATCAAATTAATCACAAATAGAAAGCTAGTGATGCCAACATCTAAAGTCTATTCAAGTTTCTTTTCTGAATTTGACATGCATGTATTTATTTGTGAATGTCTTTATACATACACCTGTTTGCTCCTATTCGTTTCCAAAGGAACACTATCTGTATTTCGTTTACAATATTTGTATTAAATATGACACTGATAAACATGTATTTCCCAAAATTGAGACTGATTGGATCAATCATAACTCTTTGTAAAACAGGCTCCTGGATTCCAACACTAATTGACCAGCCCTTCGATGATCAAGATACCATTCTCAAGTTTCATCTTCAAACCTAGGAGTCCAGCAGATTAGGGCATTCTTGGATAATAAGGACAAAGCAACACATGATCTGAAAACCTATGGTTAACAAGGATCAGTCATATTGCCACCATTTTGATCTTCTCTTGCTTTGGAGCTTAGCCCCAATGGAGCTATCTCTCTACAGTTACGTGGAATTTGCATTGATATGGCCCTTGTGGTCAAAGAGAAGTTTAACCGAAGAACACCTGCAAAACTGAACAGCATCTAAACTAAAATCTTCTTCGACTTCATATTTTCTAGCTAAAAAATGATGCATGCCTAGAATAAAAGTTCAAACAAAACACTCTGGCAAGGGAACTTGAGAGTCCTGGGACTGTTACTGATCACTAGAACAAAATGTACCAGAACATAATCAGTTTGCTATTTTTCCTCATATGTCATCAAACAAGATTTGTAAAGTTTACCAATTAAAAAATGCTTCATATTTCTACCTTTCCAGCCAGACGCAAAGCACTTTGTAATTTCATCAAATACTAGTATACCCTTTTTACACAGGATCTTCTTAGCCCCGGACTATCGCTAACCCCGTACTATCCTTAACCCCGTACTATTTTTTTTCCTTTTCACACATGCCAAATTGTTATTGCTAACCCCGGATAAGGAATGCTTGCTTTTTACACACAAAACTCGCTAACCCCGGACTAGTGGTTTTTGTCGCTCATTCGTAGTACAAGTACTTCACTCGTACCCTTTTTACACACGCTAAAATTTCCTTAACCCCGTACTATAGGTTGGGCTAAATTGCTATTTAACCCTATCTATAGTACGGGGTTAAGCTTAGCCCACTTTCATTTTACACTAGCGATCTTAACCCCGTACTATCGCTCTTAGCACCGCAATTGCTGGGATAACCCTGCCTTTTTGCAGGGCCAAATAATCCCGTACTAAAGGTGGGGTTAGCCCACTTTGCAAAAATGCTGTGTAAAAAGAAAGTGGGCTAAGCTTAACCCCGTACTATAGGTGGGGCTAAATGGCAATTTAGCCCCACCTATAGTACGGGGTTTAGGAAATTTTAGTGTGTGCAAAAAGGGTATAAGTGGAGGTACTTGGAGAAATACCTGAACTATCAACCGCAAGGTACTTGGAGGCCGTTCTCATTACGCTTTCTAAAACTAGTATACTGGAAGCCAATTCAGGAAACCAGTTTGGAAGATCGCTTTGCTAGCGTTCCCATTTGATCACACGAAAGCGGTTTTCAAAATCACTTCACGTAAAGCGCTCTTGTTGCCATGGAAATGCTCTCAGTGGGGTGACACGTTTCGCGCGAAATTCGAAACCGCAGCATGGTCATTCTACACCTGTCGTGTGGAGTAGCGCGTTCAAAATGTGCGAAGATTGCTTCCCGAAGAACGGTTGTGTCCTCACTTACGCTAAAATCAGTTTAACAAGGCAAAGCGATCTTGAAAACTACATCGCGAGGTGGTTTTCCAAACTGGTTTACAAGATCGCTTCCAAGACCGCTTTGACTAGTTTCCACTAAACTAGTTTTTGGAGCATAGTGAGAACAGCCTCTTGGATTCCCTGCAACACCAGCGCCCTTCTGCAATATCTTTCTTTTCTTCCTATCCACCGTAGTGTTGAATTATGGGTATAAGGTATAAAACAAGTATAATGTAAATCGCAATGTTACAACAGAGACTGGATATTCCCCAGGGAGTGGAGAGTAGACATGTTATTTGGGTGAATCCAGTTATCAGGGTTATACCATCCAGAAGAGCTTTGCATAAAAAATGCATCAAGGTCCTGCATTTGGTGGCCTGTGGTTGTGATTGGTTCTCTTGAAATATTCCCAGTTTCAACCCAGGAGGAATTACATGTATAAATTATTTACGTTACATGTATTCATTAATAAATTTTAGTAATGGAGCAATGTGAGCATGATGCCATAGTATAATATTATACAGATACATAAAGAAATCTTGTTTAAACTAAGGACAAGTCCGCCCCAACAAAAAGTCAACATCAGTAAAAAGCAAAAAATCCAACAAGAATAACACTGAAACTTTCATCAAAATTGGAAGTAAAATAAGAAAGTTCTGACATTTTTTAGCTTGCATAATTTCACAAAACATACACACATCCTGGTCGGTATGCAAATGAGGGGACTAATGACATCACCCACTCACTATTTTTTTTTTTTTTTTCATCAAATAAAGTATGAAATATTCTGATTTGCTCCTTATTGTCCTGTGAAACAAAGGTTTATCCTCATTGAACACATGGAATGACCACTGTTTTAACATTTTATGGTTGAATCAAGTTGGTCCTTATTGTCAAATCTGTAAAAATGATATATTGATAATTCAAACAATAGAAAACAAAAAAAATAGTGAGGGACATCATCGACTCTCTCATTTGCATACCACTGAGTTGTGTATTTATCTGTTTTGTGGAGCGTTGTGGCCCAGTGGATAAGTCTTCTGACTTTGAAACAGAGGGTCGTGGGTTCGAATCCCAGCCATGGCGTAATTTCCTTCAGCAAGAAATTTATCCACATTCTGCTGCACTCGACCCAGGTGAGGTGAATGGGTACCCGGTAGGATTAATTCCTTGAATGCATGAGCGCTGAAAGGCAGCTCGAGCTAAAGCCGGGGTAATAATAATAATAACAACGCGCCTCGGAATAGAATATTTCTAGATAGATGGCGCTATATAAATGCCTATCATTATTATTATTATTATTATTTGTGAAAAAATATACAAAACTTTAGAATGTCATAACTTTCTTATTTTACATCCGATTTTTGATGAAAATTTCAGTGTTATGCTTGTTTGATTTTTCTCGATTGATTTAAAATCAAAATTTTTCTGGGGTGGACTCGACCTTTAAAAGTGTTCCATTCCAATGTAGCGCCACAAACACGTCTGCACATTACTACTACATTTGAACATCTGCAATGCATTATTCATTTAATCCCTTCCAATCTCTGTAGAAATAAACTCGTGGATGTTCGGCCTGTTTTCGTAAATCTACTGATTTATGGCATGCATCCTGCCCTAAATTGACAATATGGATTAAAGTGGTCTTGGGGATTCCCGTAAATCAATTTGTCATTACCCAAGCATCCTCCGAAACCAGGTAGAAAACTGCATCCTTCTCATCACCGCTCACTCTATCTATCCCGCTGGTAATGGAAAGTGGCAATACGGGTGTTTCGTTCATTATCTTCGACGCGAAGGATTCAATGCTCCCCCCTCCCAACCAAGTTTGTTCCTTCACCAACATGAAATAAAGGAGGCCGCTGAAATTAAAGGAAACGAGGACATCCATAAACTGGTTTGCTTCGATGTTTTCAAGCTAATGTGAACATAATATCCATACTTGATGTTAATCGACCTGTTCTACACGAGTAATTTTCATTCAGTCACAACGATACTGTGGAAACTTAAAGGTCAAGTCCACCTCAGAAAAATGTTGATTTGAATCAATAGAGAAAAATCAGACAAGCACAATGCTGAAAATTTCATCAAAATTGGATGAAAAATAAGAAAGTTATGACATTTCAAAGTTTCGCTTATTTTTAACAAAATAGTTATATGAACGAGCCAGTTACATCCAAATGAGAGAGTCGATGATGTCACTCACTCACTATTTCTTTTGTTTTTTATTGTTTGAATTATATAATATTTCAATTTTTACGAATTAGACGATTAGGACCTCCTTGCCTGAAGCACAAAATGTTAAAATAATGGTATTCCACGTGTTCAGGGAGGAATGAAACTGCATTTCACATGACAATGACAAGAAAATCAAAATATTTCATATTTCGTATCATAAAATACAAAAGAAATAGCGAGTGAGTGATGTCATCAATTCCCTCATTTGCATCTCGACCGAGATGTGCATATCACTGTTTTGTGAAATGACGCGAAAATTTAAAATGTCAGAACTTTCTTATTTTACATCCGATTTTGATGAAATTTTCAGTGTTATGCTTGTTGAATTTTTCTCTTTTTATTCAAATCAAGTTTTTGTTGGGGTGGACTTGTCCTTTTAATAATTTTGTGAAAAGTGTCGATACATCAAATAGTAAATGGATGAAGAGATTGATTTTCAGAGCAGTGCTGATCTTCTCTGTCTGCCTTGGTTATGAATGCATATTTATAAATTTCTCTTTAGGAACAAGTGATTCATTACTGATTCTACATTACGCCTTAAAATTCTGGATTTTGCTTAAGGCAATTGCATGTGAATGTATCAAATTTAGGATCTCACTAGAGTGCGATCAAGGTCTCAAAAGGCTTGTAAAAGATTGCCAGAGAAAATGCAAATAAATCTTGTCATCACCACAAAAGCTTTTCCTTGTTGCAACAAAATCTTGACAATTTCAAAATTTCTGTTGTTAATCTATTCTATGTTTTTACAAACAGTTGTTAGTTTTGTTGCTGTTTTTTTTTTTTCATTTTACATGAAAGCTGAACAACCTCTAGTCTCGAGTGAATTACTCTATTCAACTTCAAATAACTTATTATTTTCATTGAAAACAAAGAATTAAATTTCAATGGAAATTGTTGTGTGTGTATATCATCAATAGATTGCAAGAAATTCCATTGAAATATGGACTATTTCTTTTTGTTAATTAGGTTTAACTGTTGAATTATACAATGGCCTTTTCCTTTCCCAAACTCTTAGAGCTAACTAATTTCTAACAGCTTTTGCATGTTTAATGGAAAGGTAAATGCAATGCTGACCAAGCTAAGGCAAAGAGCTTATTAATTCACTTCTTATTTATTTAGAAAATGCAATCAAACATGACTGATACGTCTTGCTTGTAAAAAAAAAAGAACGCCACCAAACTGGGTGGGTTTGACCTTAGGGTTGTTAAATCAGACGAAAATAATAATCGGATGACACTGAAGCTGATTATCAGCACGTTTTCAAAGATGAAGGTCCCGTTGCCTTACATGCCAATCTGGGTAATCACGCTTTAATAAACTGGGACATATTCCGAAACAAGCTTATAGATTAATTGGTTATGCCCTCCTGATCTCCTGCATATTACCCATCCTGCTGATACTTTCTCCTATCGTCAATAAATCATGGTCAATATCATCTATAGATGTTCATGGACAAACATAAAATATTCATTTTGGCTTAATCTAAACACAATTAGTAGGATCAATGGTAAAAGGTATTGGCCCTGGCATTGAGCAATACTAGGCAAGGTCATCGAGTCTACACTAATGAGGTAGGACAAATTGCGGGTGATGAGAGGAATAATGATATAGCAACAGTGACAATCCTGTGACAACTTTTGACAATGATCCAATGATGATGTTGTCCTCTGCTCAACAAAAATTATAATCAATAATATTGAACATCCTTTAGGCCGAATAATCAAATTTTTGTTAAAACGAAAGGGGTTTTCAAGTTTGAATGCATTTTCAGATAAAATCAAACAGTACGCCATAAAAAATGCATTGTGTGAATGATGCAATATTCTGGTATGAAACCATTTCTAAGGCATTGAATGGGACAATAATTAGAAGATATAATGTTTAACTATATCTTTTTTATACTATTGATAGGATTTTGGTGTTTGACTTCAGATAATTATTATCATTATTGAGAGAGGATGCAATATCAGTTTACCAGTCAAAATCATATTTTTCACAAAGCATCAATTGAAGAAAATAGATGTTATAGTCACGCTTCTGTATGATTAGAATTAAACAAAATAAAATTCACATTTTCCCCCAGTTTCAGATGGGCTTCAAAGTGAGCGAAATGTAAAGATTAAATATTGGATTTCTACATAAGACCATACAACACACATCAAAGCTTTCACCCCCAAGAGGAAAAAAACCTTAAGTGCACTAATTAGTCCCTTGGACCAACACTACAGCACTTTTATTAAACTCTAAAAAATAAAGAGATTGTGCTCTGAGTGAGTAACTATGAAAGGATGTAATAACTATTTGAGTTATTTCCTAATTAACACGCTGACCTTAGATCCTCTCCATTAGAGTAAACTTGATGAATTAAACCAATCATGCTAGTACACCGTAATAACAAAATGAAAAACTAGCAACAATATATTTGTAGTATTGCCACTCTAAGAACAAATACTGGTATTCACAGACATGTTTGGTCATTAAAAATGTCTTTCTTCACTCAAAAGTAACCAAGAAATAAATTCACCAGACTAATTCTGAAGAGAACTACCTAATCATTTGAGAAAAAAAGGAATAAAACTTGTTCTGAAAAGTCTGAGACCATATACATGAAGATTTTTTTTCTATCATAAAAAAGTAAAATTACAGAAGGAAATGTCTTTCAGTACTTTCCACAAGCACGTCTTTGATCTCATTATCTGTAATCTCATGTTTGATCCCAGAAGAAAATAGATTTTCATTTTACAAGCCCTAAGACCCGAGCATACAAAGAACCTACTTCGCACCTGTCTCATACAAAATTAATCAGGTAGGGCAAGGGCACGCATGATAAATATTGGATCATCTTTGGTCTAAAGAGCACCATTATAAAGCAATTTAATGAATAAGGTATAATCAGGGGAGAAAGCTGAGAGTCTTGGCCTTGATTGCAATGAACATCTGGACCTCACCTTAATGCTCAGGTGAGGGCCGTTACGATCAGGCACAGGGAGGGTCTCACTGTTCTCACAAAGTGCAGTAATCATTACGCACCTTCTCAGGCAGAAGGGTGTAAATGGAGCAAGGACATTGGAGGGAATAATGTATTTTGGTATTGAAATTCTGACCTCTACTCAACATAATCTGTACCACTTGTTTTGATCAAGTATTGGTGTACTGGGAAGCTTTATCATTTTCTGATTTTGTTCCACCTTTAAGGCATTCAACCAACTGAAGAGAAAAAATTTAACTCTCTTTTCTTTCCTTTTGCAAGCCAAAGATTGATTTCTTTTTGATGACAGTCAATATAGCCTAGGATGAGCCTCTAAAGCCCTGGAGAGAATCACGGAAAATTAGTTCTACTGGAACAAGTTGATAATGGCCTTCAGATTTTTCCATTCTGAAACTGTTGACCCAATGAGTACAATGACTCGGGAATAAACCGGAAGAAGTTGTCTTTTGAACAAGCTGACAGCAAGTTACCAAACAGTTCCCACATTTCCCCCTCCTTTAATGACACAGTAACTCACTCAGCCTAAATAACACTTGTACAAGCCCTGGAGAAAGTGCTCATTGAAGTATCTTTATTTAAAACTAAACAATGCTTCAGATTTAATGTAAGACACTTTAGCAGGTAATTTGCAATTCAAGCTCGACAATCAAGGTGCTATTTGATGATGGTAATGGAATATCAATTTCTCCAGAGTCCCAAGAAAAACTTTAAAATCCAGTTCAAAAACGTTGCAAACTGAATGTAAATGTTCATGTTTTCATTTAGTGGATCTTGTTCATGCAATACAATACACGATTGGACCCGACACACTTTCACTCATTTCTGATGATAATGAAAATAAAGAGAGGGGAAGGAAAACAAAGATAGGAACATGATGGAAAATGAAAAATGAATGTGGTAGTCACAGATCTTTGAGAATAATATATCATGCTTTCATACTGTGCTGGTTAGAGATCCCTCTGAAGCACTTTATCATTATTCTACCTCGTCCAAAAACTATGTATACACAATCTCCACTCCATAAAGTATTCCAGCAATAAACTTCTTAAATTACAGAGCCCTACATGTATATAAAGGCGGTGCTGCACCATCCCGAGTTTGCCCAATCTCAAGATTTTAGCCCGATCAGCCCTTTTCGCGATTAATTATGAGATTAAAGAAACCCGTCTCCACCATCGCAAGAAGAGCAATTCCTGCTCGAGCGAGGCATCGATGCATTGCCGTGTATAAATAATCCCGAGTGCGTCTCCACCTACGAATTAGCGCGATAATTTGTGAAATAGCGCGCTAATTTGAAAACTCGGGATGGTGCAGACGGCCCTTAAGTGCCATTTCAAAACCTGGTGGAGGAAGTTAAAGCTTATAGACTAATTGATGACTTGCCAAAGGATGCTATACTGCTGTGGTAGTGTTCCCTTTATAATCCCGAAAATATTTGTGATATGTGAGTCAAACAAAAACAAGGGTCTTTAAATCTTATGAGAACCCCTTTCTTCCGGTTGATTCTTTCATAAAGCCGCGAATATCATGAAATTCAATTCGTATCAAATGTCTTTTGATCAAATGCATTTCTATGTAGATAATTTATCATTGACAATTCCATACAATATCCAATTTATATCATCCTAAATCTAGAGTTATTTCCTCTAAAGGTTCACACAAATATGACCAAATCTTTTCATCTGGTGCAATCTCTTTCTCATGCAGAACATGGAGCATTCAAGAGAAAGAAAAACTAGAACTATCACTGAAGGTGATTAATACCCCGGTCAATGCTGTTACCATGGCAACAGTTTCCAACACATGGAAAAAATATGTCTTGCCCATCTTTACCCCAAGACCTACATGCATAGGCGGATCCAGGGGGGGGCCTGAGGGGCCCGGGCCCCCCCTATTGGCGGAGCAAAAAAAAGAAAAAAAGGGGAAAAGGAAAAAAGGAAAAAAGAAAAAGGGAAAAGAGAGGAGAAAAGAAGGAAGGCAAGCACAAGAGGAGGAAGATGAGTGAATAAAATAAGATAAGGGGAAGACTTGGAAATTATTTTTTTTTTAATCTTTCATGTCGGCATATAAAATTTTCGCTCGCGCTTTGCGCTCGCATTGCCTTTTAGGTGATATCTTGCTCAATATGGACCTTAAAATATCAAATTCTGAAGTCAATATACAAAACATATTTCAGCTGGGAAATTGAACTTTCATTATTTTGTTTTATTTACAAATTGATTTTTTTAAAGTGTAAAAATTTATGTTTTATGGTCTGAATATTAAAAATTTCTGCTTGCGCTGCGCGCTCGCAAAATTTGATTTGTCAGGTACCTATTAGTTTCCTGTATTCCATGAAGTTCTCAAAATATCCCTATTTAGGTCAGATTGTCAAAACGTATCAGGTAGCGCTGCACGCTTGCATTTTGATTAGTGAGTTATGTATATCTCAATATTAATTCTAAAACAAACTACTTAAAATCACCATTTGATGACAATTTATCATAAATTTCTGCTCGCGATTTGCGCTCACATTGATAGATTTTAAACTCATGCATCTTATGCATAATTCCAAAATTGCTTTAAATGTCAATTTTCAGGCCATAATATTAATAGATTTTGCGCTCTCATGCTTAGGAAGAGAAATAGGAAGATAGTCATCATTTTCTTATGATGACATGTCCTTATAGAATATCCCGGTCCTATGTCAAAACTCAAAGTAACAATAATTGAAAATATCAGCTCTGTTTTAACTGTGATCCTTCTTCACCTCACAATTTTTCCACAAAGTGCTTGCAATACAGAGCTTAAAGTCGACCCCTTTTCAGATCTGAATATCATATATTTTTAGCTCGCGCTTTGCGCTTGCTTTATTGATTTTCATGGTAAAAAAGGTATTTAGAATACCCAAATTCTAGGTCGATATCTCAAACACACGTTTATTCAGATACGCAGCTTGTTCTCCATTTAAATAATTATCCAGTTTCAGATAACAATATAAAAAAATTGTCTGCTCGCGCTTTGTGCTCGCATTATCAATGTATGAAAATTTCCAATAGCTTAACCTTTTAATGATTTACAAAACATGAATAGAGTGTCCAGACTTTTTTCCGCTCGCGCTCGCATCAATAATGTTCAGTTTTTGTCTTATCCTTTCCATGATTACAAAAAGTGCTTAAAATTTCCATTATTCAGATAGAAATGTCAAAAATTTTCAGCTCGCGCTTCGCGCTCGCAATATTTGAATGTTGACATATGTAACGTCTTCATGGCTAAGTTCAAGCAGTCCATAACAAATACGTTTTCGATCAGCTCAAAACGTATATAAAAATTTTCCGCTCGCGCTCTGCGCTCGCATTATTAATGTAAGGAAGATCCCCACTTCCTCATCCTTTTCATGATTTACAAAAATTGAATAGTGTCTTGTTCAGTAGGTCTAAATCACGAATTTTTTTCTTTTAGTTATATACCTATTCTGTTAAGTTACAAAAAGTGCTTAGAATTTCCATTTCTTAGGTAAAAATGTCAAAAAATTTCAGCTCGCGCTTCGCGCTCGCATTATTCGATTTTTTGAAAATATGTAACGTCTTCATGGCTAACTGCAAGCAAGTGCTTAACAGTACCTTTTCCATCAGTTCATTTCTGCTCGCGCTACACGTTCATAATAATTATTCACTTGCATACACATCTTTTTTCAGGATTGCCCAGAATGTTCAAAACTTTTAGAAAAAAGTACAGAAGATTCCCCCCCCAAAAAAATAGCTCGCACTCGCATTATATAAATAATGATTATGGTATTATATATTTATTCATAAGAATAAAGCTAAGAAGTGACTAATAGGACTACCCCTTTAAAGAAACCAAAAATCCCGGCAAATATCATATTCCAGTGGCCGATCGGGGAAAATATGGCTGAAAAAAAAATTCCGGGCCCCCCCTATTGGCGAAGGCTGTATCCGCCCCTGTACATGTATGAGCCAAATATCCATGAGAATTGGTTAAATACTGATGAAGTAGTTTGAACGATTTCCTACACATTCAAAAATATGCCCTGTATATCTTTACCTCAAGACCAATGTGTGAGCCAACTTTCATGAGAATTGGTTGAAACTAATCAAGTAGTTCGAACTGATAGATTTTTACCTAATTTGGGGCCTATAATACGTTGTTACCCTGGCAATACAATTTCTGACACATGCAAAAAAGTGTGCCTTGCACATCCTCACCCCAACACTAATATGTGCTCCAAGTTTCATGAGAATCGGTTAAAAACCGAGGAAGTACATGTAGTTTGACGCGCAAGATTTGCAACGAACGGATCGACCGACCGCCCGCATGCTGATTCCTATACACCCCCTTCAAACTTTGTTTGGTGGGGGTATATAAAACCCTGAAAATCTAATTTCCCTATGAATTTAAAACCAATAGAGCATCACAAGAATAAGATGAAACAAACTAGTACATGTCAATTTGAAATAATATGAAACAAACAGTTTGATCAATCTGCAACAGATTTTCGAGAATTTGGTGACTTTAAAAAACAAGTGGAATGCCTCTGGCCGTCTCACCTGCATCACGCAGTTCAATATAGCAACAGTGCTGACTTTGAAAATTACTCTAACTCGCACAAGATGTTCAGTGATACATGGTTACTATTATGTCCACTTTTTATGAACTAGACCAATAAACTTTAATACAGAGATATGATGGTTATTCAACAAAAAACCCCAACATGCAGAGCTACCAAGTCTCACGCATTGTGCGTGAGACTCAAGCATTTTGGACTCTTGTTCATCCCCTCAAATCTCTGTCTCACGCAACTATCACAGCCCATCCCCATATACATTGTACACAATGTCTGTGATCTCACTCAGATTCACAGAAAATCTCACACATGGCTGGTCTTTCAACTTGGCATCTCTGAACATGGCCAAAGTTCATTGAACTTACATGACCTTTGACCTTGATCATGTGACCTGAAACTCACACAGGATGTTCAGTGATACTTGATTACTCTTATGTACAAGTTTCATGAATCAGATCCAGAAACTTTCAAAGTTATGATGGTAATTCAACAGATACACCCAATTCGGCCAAAGTTCATTGACCTTTGACCTTAATCATGAGACCTGAAACTTGCACAAAATGTTCAGTGATGCTTGATTACTGTTATGTCCAAGTTTCATGAATCAGATCCATAAACTTTCAAAGTTATGATGGGAATTCAACAGATACCCCCATTCGGCCAAAGTTCATTGACCCTAAATGACCTTTGACCTTGGTCATGTGACATAAAACTCATGCAGGATGTTCAGTGATACTTGATTAACCTTATGTCCAAGTTTCATGAACTAGGTCCATATACTTTCTAAGTTATGACGTCATTTCAAAAACTTAACCTCAGGTTAAGATTTTGATGTTGATTCCTCCAACATGGTCTAAGTTCATTGACCCTAAATGACCTTTGACCTTGGTCATGTGACATGAAACTCTAATAGGATGTTCAGTAATACTTGATTAACCTTATGGCCAAGTTTCATGAACTAGGTCCATATACTTTCTAAGTTATGATGTCATTTCAAAAACTTAACCTCAGGTTAAGATTTGATGTTGACGCCGCCGCCGACGTCGGAAAAGCGGCGCCTAGAGTCTCACTCTGCTATGCAGGTGAGACAAAAACAACATGACAATCTTACCTGTGATTGGTCAGGCTTCCAACCAATCATAAAGAGAACTTGAAAAGTGGCTGGGATTGTACCATCTTCATTCCCATACATGTCTGCGGAATCAAAGACAAAATGTATACATTTTAAAATTTTCATTTCTAAGGCATATTCTTCTTTAACTCTCTTATACTAGACAATCAGAAAGCTTGCCAAAGCCCAGCTAATCATAGAGATAAGCAATGTAAATGTCTAGATCTGAAAGTTGAGTTGAAGGAGATGCAGGTAATAAAAAAAAACATTGAGTAGATAAAATAAAAATATATATATATATAGTATGCAGCGCTTAGAAACATTCGTATTAAGCGCTACATAAATGTTGCATATTATTAGGTGGTCTGTCATTTATGACAGATCACCTCTTAATTTCGTCAGAATTTTCTTTTTATTTCTTTATTTATTTTTACGGATTTTCTTGTCGCCAAGTTATCTCAAAATGGACTTGGTCAATTTCATTGAATTTCATGTCATCTATAGGATCTGTCATGGACACGTCAGAATAAGCTTTTCAAGGTCAACAGGTCATGATGACGTCATCTAGGCGCCATTTTGTAAAATCACATTATCAATCACATCTCCATTATCAATTATCAAAAATCAATCAAATTTACATCACATCAACTTCAGGTCAAGGGTCATCAGGTCATGTCATCAAAAGTCACCTGGAGGTCACGACGCGCGCGTACGCGCGCGTCAAAATTTAAAAATGCTCAAAATCACTTTTTGACCAAACGAGAGTACGTTTCAGGTCATTCTAAGCATTTCAAAAATTTGCGCGCGCGCACGCATGCGTGCGCGTTTCCGCGCGTAACACCTTAACGCAACGCAGAAACACCGTTTTTTTTACATCATTGCATTGATAATAAAATTCTGAACAATTTGGTACCTTGATCAACCTTCTACGACCATTAAAAACGAAATTAACACCCGTTAAAGTTTGCAGCACGTGTGCGCGCGAGCTCTCACTATAGGCCATATATGGGCAAAAACATGCCTATTAAAAATTCACTGTAGCTCTTTAAATAGTCCGTTGACCCCCATTTTTTTTTTCATATATCGATAGAGTATGAGTTGTAGATTTGATTTCATGTCACCATTGTCCCTAAATTATATCGTGACGTCATCAAAATGGCGCCTAAACTAAAAATTTCATTTTTTCAAAAATGACGTCATCAAATTTATGCAAATTTGGTTGTAACTTCTCAAATATAGATCATTTTTCGCCCAGATTTCGATATGTTGTAGTTTAGAATGTACTCTTTCTCCTTAGTAATCATGAATTTTCGTTTTGAGAAACGCATCATTGCGTAAAACAGCGATGAAAAGAGGCATGTCATTTTTCCTCATTTTGCGTGTAATCTCTATGGGACATGACTTTTTCTCAAAACTAGATTCGACATTCCTCTATTTCGTGAGCCATATCTCCATTTTTTCCTGTCAGTTTTCTTTAAGCTTTTAGTATGTTGTAGCTGAGATTCTAAGCTTTCGCAAGTGTGCCCTTCATTTTTTGATCAGATGCCGGGATCATGCCCGTATTTCACTTGCAAAATTGGACTTGTAATTCTCAAAATTGCTTACGTGTATTCTCTATGGGGAATATCGTGGCTTTGACTGCTTTCTAAAGGGCGCGGGTTCGAGTCCTGGGGTGAACAAGATGATTTTTTTTTCAGTTTTTTTTCTTTTTGCAACATCTTACATGATCCTTTATGATATTTAAAAGGTATAAAAGTTAAAATTTAGCAAGATAAAACAGATTATAATTGCTTTTTTCATATCACATGTGTTTTGCGTGTAATCTCTATGGGACATGACTTTTTCTCAAAACTAGATTCGACATTCCTCTATTTCGTGAGCCATATCTCCATTTTTTCCTGTCAGTTTTCTTCAGGCTTTTAGTATGTTGTAGCTGAGATTCTAAGCTTTCGCAGGTGTGCCCTTCATTTTTTGATCAGATGCCGGGATCATGCCCGTATTTCACTTGCAAAATTGGACTTGTAATTCTCAAAATTGCTTACGTGTATTCTCTATGGGGAATATCGTGGCTTTGACTGCTTTCTAAAGGGCGCGGGTTCGAGTCCTGGGGTGAACAAGATGATTTTTTTTTCAGTTTTTTTTTTCTTTTTGCCACTTCTTACATGATCCTTTATGATATTTAAAAGGTATAAAAGTTAAAATTTAGCAAGATAAAACAGATTATAATTGCTTTTTTCATATCACATGTGTTTTGCGTGTAATCTGTATGGGACATGACTTTTTCTCAAAACTAGATTCGACATTCCTCTATTTCGTGAGCCATATCTCCATTGTTTCTTGTCAGTTTTCCCTGAACTTTTAGTATGTTGTAGCCGAGATTCTAAGCTTTCGAAAATGTGCTCTTCATTTTTGATCAGATGCCGGGATCATGCTCGTATTTCGCTTGCAAAATTGGAATTCTCAAAATTGCTTACGTGTATTCTCTATGGGGAATATCGTGGCTCAATGGATAACGCATTTGAATCGCTTTCACAGGGGCGCAGGTTCGAGTCCTGGGGTAAACAATATTTTTTTTTCATTTTTTTTTCTTTTTACCACCTCGTACATGATCCTTCGTGATAATTTAATGGTATAAAATTTAAAATTTCGCAAGATAAAACAGATTATAATTACTTTGTTTCATATCACATGTATTGTCATACATGAAAGAGACCCTTTTAACAGTGCTTTATCATCTCCCGTCTTTCACAAGTATTCCATCCATAATGAATATTCCGTCGTCATCATGATCATATTGATCTGCATGAATATATGTCTGTCTATCTACCTACTCTGTATATGTATCTGTCTATCTATCTCTCTGTCTAATATAACATATTTATCTGTTTAGATATGTATATCTATCTATCGTTCTATATATCCATCAATCTATCTGCCTGTCTCTATCTATCTTTCCATATGTATGTCTGTCTGGCTATCTATCTATATCAATCTATTTGTCTCTATCTATCTATCTATTTATTTATCTATATGTCTGTCTGTCTATCTATGTTTTATTAATATAACCACCTATCATTTATCTCTCAATCGATCACTTGATCCATCCATCGCTCCATCCACCACTCCATCCATCTATATATATAATCATCTATCTTGTATGTATCTGATTGAAGATGTATGTTTGACGATTGTCATCATCACATCAATAATCACATTTAGCAATGGTCAAAACTTATTCTTAGGATGTCTACGATCAAGATTATCAATGATATCTATATGATTTATTTCATACATCAGCCGACACTGAATGACAAATCATGACAGACCACCTAATTCGTCCGCATGACGAATTAAATTCTAGTTATTATTATTATTATTATAAAAATGGAGATAAGAGAACAGAAAGTAGGTTGTTGATAAGACTTGTTGGATGTTTTATCCAACAAAGTCTATATCATCTGACAGTTACCATAGTAACAGTGCTTCTCACCCAATCAAAATCAAGGAAAGTTGTCAGATAAAACAACTTGTCGGATTCAATTAAGATGGAACTTTCGCGCTGATAATTAGCAGTATTCCATCTTGCCAAGACTACTACTAAATGTTCAAAATACAGGAGTATCCTTTCTTGAGAATGAGTGAATTTACCCATATTATTATAAGCCATATAAGGAGGAATAAAAGTAATATATAACCGTCCTAATGAATGATAAAGGATACAAATATACTGTATAATGAATAGTTGAATAATGAAGCATGATGAAAAACTGAGACGAGTACTATAATAAAAAATAATAATTGCAGTTTTAAAACAATGATTTTGATTGGTTAATGGTGAGTATATGGAACAATATGCAATAATGATCTTGACTGGTCAATGTCATTTTGCAATTGATTGCAAACTTTTGTTTCATTGGGCCCTGATTCGACACAGCAAAAACTGTGGTGTTAACCAGTGTACATAGAGGACCACCCCAGTTATTTTACACCGTTGCTAAATTGACAATGTTAGTTTAACATCCATAGGTGTTATTACAACACCTTTGGCTGTTACATTTACACTCTTTGGTGTTATCTCTAGGGTGTAATTTTAACACCTCAGGGTGTGGTCCTCTATTAACACCAACTGGTGTCAATTTTAACACCACAGTTTTTACAGTGAATTTCAGCATATTGCTACATAATTGCATGCCTCAATATGTGTCAATGCATGATTAAATCTAGAACGCTAGATATGAATGGATTTAACCTTCAGCTAAGTCAATCGCAATTAGGGAAGTTCATAAAGTACAGAGTGAAGAAACGTGATGGGAATGAAAACTAATTATGACTAAAGTTACCAGTACTTTTGAACTACCCAAGAGCTTTGAATCTGTTCTAAGGATGCATGGTGTGTCAGATTTCCTCTAAAAGTCGCAAAAGCCGTCATTTATATTCATTGGTTACTGTAACCATCTCAAAGCAGCATGTGAAATGCATGAAGTCACCTGTTCATGTTCTCCATGCATTATGCCTTCCTCAAGAATAACATGGAAAGCATCAATGAATATTGATGATAGGCAATCTTAAGGCAAAAAAAGGGTCCGCTGGGGGACTGTTCATCATGAAATATTCATGTTTGGATTGCATTGGAATTCATGCTAGTAGGAGTGATTTGGTAGCTAGTGGGAACATCATTTAACCTCTTGTTAAAAAAAAAGATCCAGAGCGTTAATAGAGATCCCACGTACAATGGGGGCATATTTAGAAAAAAATTGGGTCAGATTCTGTAATTGCCTTCACTCTTGAGGGATATGAGGGTTTGAAGATGACGTGGAAGGATGAATAATGCAAGAAAAAAGGGCTTGTCTGCCTTCCCCTCATCGACTTCACAAACAAATCGGTGTATGGGGAAGAGTTTTCTTCATTAGCACATCTAAACTTCAAACTTTCCTACTTATAGTCCGGATTGCTACTTACAGCATTTCAAATTGTCAAACAAGCATTTTTAACACATTAAAAATGTGAACCTGAGAGACCAAGAAGTATTAAACATGACATCAACCAAATATGCTTTTCTCAATGACACACTATTACCTATTAACAGTTAAAAACAGTGAAGAAACACTTTTTCAATAATCCTATGGAAGATAGTAATATTCTACTTCCATCGCTGAATTGGCTTGGGTTTATTTCTGTGCATAATGTTCTACTATTGTAAGCATTTTTCTGGACATTTGTATTTGATATTATACAAATAATGAATGTTTATGAGTGCAATGGACAGAATACTTCATGAGGTGAAAGATGAAATAATGATCCATTCAACTCTGTTACGCCACGTTGAATGGATCATTTCATCTTTCACCGAATTAAGTATTCTGTCCATTGCACGAATGAAAAAACATTCATTATTTGGTTTATATGACACCTAAAAATTGATTCTTTTTTTCATATGAAATTTATGAATTTTGATGCAAAACACGCTCATGCAGTGCGAGTTCGGTCTGTTGATTGTTACGTCATTACAACATGCGCGCTGCTGGTGCCTGCAACTGCAGTCTCGGTGCGCGCGTGCAATGGACATAATCGTATGGATCTAAAATTGCATGATGAATGGATCCAAAATTGCATGGTTGATGACGTCATTGCAAAAAGGGGCTGAATGAACGATATTAAACAACCAATCAAATCACAAGGATCTATCTAGGTGTCATAAAATTGAGTCTTACGAAAAAAAAATCAATAGCTCCATTACCTTTGTATATTGCAGCTGCAGCAGCCATAGTATCTCTTTGAAGGTAGTTTTTCCTTGACCATGATGCATTGTTCTCCGCCATTCCTTTAAGATCATGCATCAGTTCATACATGGATGGGTAATTCACCTGCAACTCTTCTTTGTCCTACAAAAAATACAAATATAAAAAGAAAAAAGCAAAAAATCTTTAAACACAAAAATCATTATTGGGAAAAACAAAAATATATGGTGTCAATAAGTAAGATTTAAACTACATGAGGAAATTTATACCCCTTTCATAAACCCAATTAAAATGAATTAGGCGGCTAATAGCAGCATAATTTGGTCGTAAAATTGGAGGAGGACAAGAGTTATCCGCATTACTCTGATGCTGCTATTATCCGCATAATAGCGGCATCGGGATAAGATTTTGAGTTTATGAACGCATTTCCAAATAATGCAGATAATCTTTTTTTGATGATCTGCAGAAAATTTTGTAGTTATTTAATGCTCAAGGAACAGTAACCCACAGCTTTAAACCATATTGTTGTCTGTTCTTTCTTTCTTTGCCTCTTATTTGGCCAAAGCTACTATGTTAGTTAAAGCTGTTTTTAATGAATTCAAGGCACTTCACAAACAGGTAAACAGCTTTCCAAAAGTTGGCAAAATTCAGTAAAGTCTAAAGCCCTGGATTTCATCAATTCAAGTAGGACATATTTTTACTGTTATTTTTCTGTGTTAATCTTCTAAAATCTTGAATTAGTACTTCCAATAAAGATAAAATAATCAACCTTTTCTACATATACAAACACATGTAATCTAAACTTTGCCCATAAAGAATGATGTAATGGAATTCAGGTCGTTGAGAAGTGTTGACAAGCGCAAAAAAGCACATTTTCGAGAATCAGATAATAGAGGGTATATAAAGAAATATATTTTAACAGTAAGTAATGAAAATGCATGAAACTTATATTGTTGTAGTTTGTTCCCTCACAGCTTTCCATGAATGAATATTATGAATGTTATTTTGGCTTATTTAAGTAACATATTAGTGCATGACACAGAGTACTCAAACTATCTGAACACAGTTGCCATCTCAATTCCTAAAAAATGCAAAGTTCAAAACATACAGCCCTTAAGCTATGTCTGAACACAATTATCATGATCCCAAACGACCCATAAATGAGTATTTCACACACCCTTACAGCTTTTGTGACAAGAAACCTACTCAAATGACGGTTTGTGCACTCCTGTCTTCAAATATCGTAAACAAGTCTAAGACTGTAGGCCTATGGATAATCTCAGGATAGATTACTTCCAAGGAAGTCAGGGATCATAATAATGCAATGTTAAAACACTTGAACTGGTTTACATTAAACATAGAGGAAGAAAAACAGGTAGTATAGGTAGATTTATGCTAATGTCAACAGGTAAAAACAGTTATTAGTACAGTGAGAGTAATGGGGTGCAAGACTTTATTATCTTTCCGATTATTTTTCAAAAAGACAGCATGTTCAACATCCATCATGATTTCATTTGCAATTTGCATCCAGACTTGCCTTTTAGTATGATTTAATTTTCATATTAAAATGACTGCGCACTCATACCACTGAATTGCATGATTTACAATGTGATTTTGTTAGTAGTGCCAAGACATGTACCCAAAATGCACCATTCCCTCCATATTAACAGGTAACCAGCACTCCTGTGCACTTCCAAATGAAAAAAAAAGATCACCTCCATTTATAATAATACATATGATTTATATAGCGTCTTTTCCATTTTGGTTAAATGCTCAAGGCGCTTAGAAGAGAACAAACATATATTAGTAAAGAGAACTATTAAGAGAAATACAAGAAAGGGTATATTACGAATGAGGAAAAATGTCTGTCTTCAAACCTAGTACCTGCTGATGAACAAATGCAATCGCAGAGGTCAAAATGTCGCAAGGGTGCAAATTTCTCGCCAAGCAGAAGGGCGCACACACTTAATCCCATCTAACTTATGAAATATCAACTATTTCAGACCAAATTTACCATGCATGTTCCATTTCATCCCTTTATTCATTTCTTCAAGTTTGGTCTGAAATAAGTTGATATTTTATAGGATAGATGGGATTTAGTGTGTGTGTCCTGCCAGCCGTGCGACGAAATGATACAATTGTATGATATTATATATCAACAGCATTGACCCATTGAACTTTGCTCTTTCCATCTTTATATCTCCTTGCTCTCAAGAGATGCTTAGATTGTAAAAAAATCAAGGATAGGGTGACAACAAGCAACTGACTTACAATGCAAATCATGATGAGTATATTGCAGTTTGTTAGCTCTCTTCGATACTCGATTCACTGTGATTTTTCGTTTAATTGTCTAACATTACAGATAACGAAGAATTGCAATAAACAAACAATACAGTGTATACAAATTCAGACCCTAATTATCTGATCTGAAAAAAAACTCCTAATTCTACGATTTCATATGAAAAATACTATTCCATACTTGTCATAAATAAAATTATGAAAAAATGAACGTCAACTACCATATCCTCCTTAATACAGGCCATACTTCATTGCAAAGTAACCCAAACATGGGTCCCTTGAAGCTCACAACATTGCTCATCTATATATCATTTTCCAAAGTCATTTACCACTTGGCAGGAACAATTATAAATTCCAACTGAGAGGGTACTAAGCTATGCTAATCTAGCAGCTAGCTATCAGGGAGAACTTTGAATATTTGATATCTCATTCATCAGCCAGTCAGAGGAGCCTCTCCAGACAGAATGCATAAATTTTTAACAGATTTCCTCCAACACCCACATTACTTAGTAAACAAACATCTTCTCTCTTGTATCATGGGTTGTTAATCAGAAAAGGGCGTCAAGTTTTTGTCCCCTAAATCTATAATCTTTCATCTGTACATTACCATACATAAAGTGGGGAGACTAAAAAATGGTGGGATAAAGTTTGTAGAAAATACATCGCTTTGTGATTTAATAACAATCTAGAAAGACAACGTCAGTGATAAAAGCTGCAATCTAAAGAATTCCAAAATCACAGATAATAAATCAGTTCACTTGGAAATCTCTCACACCCTATGTTTAAGTGTCGTAATAAATATTTGAGAATCTTAGGCACATTTTACATCAGGATTAAGAAAAAGTTATGTTTCCATCAGCCCAAGCAGGGCAATTCTCACTTGATGCTTGAGCATGGAACAGGGCTATGCGGCAGAGGCGTCGATTCGGGGGGGGGGGGGCAAACATATTGTTTTGCCCCCCCCAATAATTTCGCATGTGCAAAAAATAAAATAAGATTGTAATGTTACACGCAAATCAGCAAGCGATATTGAGATACACAACTTGTATTTTATTTAAAATCGTGCTCAAAATGTCTGCTTTTCAGATTGGAATATATATGCGTGTGTGTGTGTGTGTGGATGAGTTTGTTTGTTTTGTGTGATCGAGCGCCTTTGGAACGTTGATTATGATTTCGCCCCCCGAATCTGAAAAATGGATCGAAGCCCCTGCTATGGGGAATGCACACTATGCATCACACTAAAAAACCCAAGTACCTCATCACTACCAATAAAATAGGCCTCTCACAAGACAATGTACTTTGTCAAAACAGAGCTGAAGTTCACATGGGGATTGAAATTCATGAAAACACCCTACAAGTTGCATCAACTTATCAAAAAAAAAATCTCCAATCTGTTCTTGCTTGGATAGTTTTGCCAGATCTGGGGGGGGGGGTGTTTCACAAAAATTTACATGTACGTATGACTTATTTAGAGTCCCAGTAAATGCCAATGCATACATGATATGCAACACGCAATGTTTTTTATCATATCCAGTAGTGCATGTCCTCTTTACATGATCTGACCAATGCGGTCAGATTGCACACAACTGGACCCCTCCCCTGGAAGAAAATTCATAAAGCTATACAGTACATGTGATAAAGTATAACCTTAGAACCGATCAAGATACAGAAACCCTATATGGAATGTCTTGATCATAATTGATAGCTCAAACTGAAACACAAAGACAAATTAATATTTTTGCTTTTAAATGTATTTTCAGGGCAAAGTAGACATTTGGCATCTGAGTGGTGATTTCACCCTGGGTTTCGCAATATCTTCTCATTACCATCCGATGCACATCTAGCCTCCTCACATTCTACTGCAAACATTTGTGCCATGTCTTGTTCATACAGATTCAAACATTATTTAAAGACAAGCAAGGAATCAAAATATGGGCCAATGGGTTCAAGGGTCCAAACAAAGTCCTCAAAATGGCAATCAACAATCCAAAACTGAACCCAACATCCTGAAAACATGGTGTGAGACTCATCAGGCATGCAGGTAGCATCCTGGCTGCGATGGAGGAAATACTAGCCCATATCTGGGACCCCACTAGGCCAAGATACTAACCATGAATATTGGCATTTGAAATAGTCATGAGACTGGGTATAAACAGTAACATGAGCCTGCCTCACGGCATGTCACTCACTTCAAATCAAGTGAACTAATAACAACGCATAAATGATGCCGAAAAGAAATTGCTTTTCTTTTAGGCTAATTATGTTGGAGCCTTGACACTCACACTGCTTCTCTCGCTGTCAAATCAAATGCTAACTTGAGGAGGATCAAACTCTTACAGGAAGCATATCTCCAGGGAATTTGTGTTGAATTATTCAACTAAGTTTTTTTTTCAGATTACACATGCAGATTGGTACTTTCCAAACTAACCCATAAAATTATTACAAAGAATGCTATTGCATAATTCAACCTTAATAAAAAAACGATATGATTTCAGCTTATATTATAACCCATTGCCTATTGCAACTGGCATGTTAACAAAGTATAATCATGGGTAAATAAATAAACAATTCACTTGAGTTCAACTCCAATTCAATTCAAGTCCTTACAGAACCTGTTTGAATACACTTACTTTTCTGGACTGAGAATGATCAAGCAGTCCTGGGGAGCGTTTCATGAAAGGACTTGTTGGACTTTTATCCCAAAAGTCCCATTTTGGCTGACAGTTATCATTGGAACAGTGTCTCTCAGCCAATCAACAACAGGGGAGTGTTTCATCAACATTTTTTTGTCCAACAAGTTGTCAGATCGGACAACTTTCTTTGGTTTTGATTGGCTAAGAAGCACTTTTACTATGGCAACTGTTGAAAAAAAATGGGACCTTTGAGATAAAATGTCTAACAAGTCCTTTTCATGAAACGCTCCTCAGGGAAAGATGTCAGATCTGACTTGTTGATGAAAATGTTGATGAAACGCTCCCCATCCAGGACACCACTTCTTGTCAGCACCAACAAGTTGTCTTTAGGCGGTTTCAAACCGCCTCGATCACAAGAATCCCCGTTAAATTACGAGAACTTTTTAAGGCTAAAAAATACCCGTTAATTGTTCCTGCATTCACACCGCCCCGAAACACATCCTTCGGGATAAGTTCCCGAAGTTACGAGCATGCGCAGTGTGGTCTGATAAGCAGGCAAGGCGGGAGATTCAAAATCTCTAGCCCAGCAGCCACCCACGCCGCCGCGCCCAACGACACGCTGGGAAAAAAGTTCCCGTAATTTGCTTTCACATCGCCAAAATACCTGCGACCTTGGAAAAATCCCCACAAAAGTTCTCGTAATTTCGCCAAGTACCTACTATTTAGCGGGTATTTTCTTTCGGGGAGATTACGCGTAGTTTGCTTTCACATTACCAAAATACCTGGTATTTTCTGATCGGGGTAAATTTCCCGATCAGAGAATACCTGGAACTGGCGAACTTCGAGGCGGTCTGAAACCACCTATTCTTCCACATTTACCATTGTACCAGTCAGAGACTAGTGCCCTCAGCTAATCAAAACAAAGAATATCACTGTTATTGTGAGAGCTGACAACTGACAAGTTACTGCTGACAACTTTCAAGAAATGCCTCCATGGAATAATAAAAACAATCTTCTGGCATGATCCAGAAAACAACCTTACAGAAGGTGGTTTCAGACCACCTCGAAGTTCGTCAATTCCAGTTATTTTCTGATAGGGAAATTTACCCCGATCAGAAAATAACAGGTACATGTCATATTGGCAATGTGAAAGCAAATTATGCGTAATCTCCCCACGGGAAAATACCCACTAAAAAAAATAGAAGGCACTTGTCAAAATTAAGAGAACTTTCGCGAGAATTTTCCAAGGTCGCAGGTATTTTGGCAGTGTGAAAGCAATTTACAAGAACTTTTAGCTTAGCATGTAGTTGGGGCGGGCGCTGTGAGTGGCCGCTGAGATAGTGATTTTTAATCTCGCGCCTTGCTTGGTTATCAGACCATACTGCGCATGTTTGTAACTTCAGGAACTTATCCCCAAGAGTATGTTTCGGGGCGGCGTGAATGCAGGAATAATTAATGGGTATTTTTTAGTGTTAAAAAGTTCTCGAAATTTAACAGGGATTCTTATGATCAAGGCGGTTTGAAATCAGCTAGTGATGGTCTCTTCTGGATCACCTTGCTTCTTAGGGGGGTGTTGGCTCAGTTGGTAGAGCATCCGTCTCACAACCGGGAGGTCAGGGGTTCAAACCCTGGCCGGGTCAGACCAAAAGACGTTAAAAGATGGGAGTTGCTGCTACCCTGTTTGGCGTTCAACGATTAAAGGGATAGAGCCTCGTCGATCTGGCGCTGCACAGTGGCTGCCGAGCCCACGATCAATTGAGCAAAGCAAATTTTTGGAGTATTTCATTTTATGTCTATTTCGAACAATAAATTATGGATTTTCATTTTCATTTCACAAAGATTTAAGCATGACTTAGAGTCGCACTTAAATGCCAACACGTACATGTTACGCAACGCGCAATCTTATGGATCAATACGTAGTAGTGCACATCTTCTTGGCATGATCTGACCAATGCGGTCATGTCTTTTATACCGCATCCAATTAGACATTTAAGTGCAAGTCATACTTAAATCTTTGTGAAACACCCTCCAGGGCCTAGTAACCGAGCTGATTCTTTCGATTGGTCATACAAGATCAATGCACTTGCCATGGAAATCAGCCCAACGATCAATTGCAAAGCTTTATGCTATGGGGCCCAGATCAGGAGTAAATGGGTACTCCATGCTGAAAATAATAGCATTTGAACAGATAAAGAAAAATCAGACAAACAAAACACTGAAAATTTCATCAAAATTGGACAAGGAATAGGCAAGGGAGAGGAGACAGTAGGAAATCCTAGCTAGCTCTAAGGAACATTATTCTCCCGCTCTCTAAATGAGTAGTGGCAAACATGATCCTTACAACTCATTGTGTTTTAATAAAATAATGTAATTTTCAATCAACAAAAATGAAGACTGAAATCGATTTGAATAAATTGGAGAAAATTAAACACATCATTTGCTGTCGTGAGTATTTTATATTCAATCTTATGACAAATTACCAATACATAACAAACTGTGGGAATGATTCTGATGATAGGCAGCAAATGTACTTCTGACATACATGCACATCTGTTTGGAAGTAGAAAATTCATACCAAATTAAAAAATATACAGGCATGTTTCAGTCTTGACCAGTGAATACTTTAAGATCCAATATTCATAGCCATTCTCTTTTTTATTCCTCTCTAGATGATGGATTTTTTTACCTAATCTAGAAAAAAGTATGGAATAGTCTAAATTTCTAATTACATGAAATTGATGGTGGCAAATGATGAGAAAGGTGAAGTCTAGATATGACAAGGGTCATAATTTTAATGTGGTGTATACCATTCTAAGAACTTATTAGTATTTGCATTCATAATCATAATTACAATCAGCATATTTCAGAAAATCAATTACATTAATTTATTTCATTGGTCAACATAATATCTTATTCATTACAACAATTAAAATCATTTGATGGTGTGCCATGACCCATTCAATTTATTGTTTATGTAATATAATATGTTTAAATAACTGATTTCAGTATGATATTGAAGGAAAAACACATCACACAAATTAATTTAATGATACTGAAATGAAGAGTTTATCACCCCCCCCCAAAAAAAAATATACAAATCTATTCTATTCTGTGCAGCTATTGCGAACATGTTACTTTTTAATTGATATTGCTCATATAAGTGAATAATTGAAATATAGTCTTCCGACATGTAACAGTTTAATAAAATATGCTACTTTGTCTTAATTGATACTAATGCATAAGGCACTAAAAGGCAAATCACAAGAGGGTTGCTTTCTGAACTTAAATAGCCCCCGTTTCTTCAAATGATCCTTGTGCAACAGGTATAATGACAATTCTTCCAAATGGAGCAGCAATGTAGATTATGGTAAATCACTCTCAAGTTAGTTTTCAGACTGTTTTGGATCCTTTGGGACAATGCATCCCCTTCCTTTAAGCTATCCATGTACATCATGTACCTAAACAATAAATATGATCAAATATGTTGATTTCTATTCATCATTTACGTTCCTTTTGGCACATTCAAGACAAGTTTGAAATGGAAAAACTCGATATTTTCAAGATTAAGTCTGTGACGTCAAGAAAAACTTCAATGTCAAGGAATCTGAAATGAACAAAAGAGAATGGGTGAAAACTGATCTGCTTGAATTCACCCTGCAGCACAAGGAAGGATTCACATGGCAGTTCTGAAGTATGTACTGTACAGTCAACTCCCAGAGGACATTAGGAGGGAGTGCAACAGCATGGCATCTAATTGCACCCAAGGCTGAACGCAAGAGACATGAGTCGCATTCAATGTGTCTACTTACAAGGAAACGGGAGTTCAAGAACTCACATCACTTGGACATTCATGCATGCCTGCTACACAAGTAACTATACACCCTGACATTTTCACAGTGTTTCGTTTTATGAATAACAGGAGTTCACCATCATGAGTTCACAACAATTTTCAATTCATCATGTGGCTACAGCTGCTATGCATGAAAGCTTAAGGTAAGATGAGAGCCATTTTTATTTATGACATTTTATTTATTTTTATTTAGGAACATAGAAACCCTGCAACTTTGAAACAAGAAATATTGATGGAGAGATAGAAGGATAGATAGATAGAGATAGAGAGACAGACAGACAGAGAGAGAGACAAATAGATGGATGGATGGATAGATGGATGGATAGATAGATAGAAAGGGAAATAAAGACAATACAAACAGGAGAGACAAGATGAAAATAAGGAGGGGGATAGAACAAAATTAGACAAGGGCAAGACAGAATTCATGGAAGCATTTAAAACCAAGGGCAAAGCTTATACTGTACCTTCATAAGGAAACAAAAAAATCTATTAGACTGGAAAAAATGACTAAAAAAGGAGATGACCTCTAAATATCCAAGAGGGGAAGGGTTTACAACAAACCCTATAATCGAAAGCAATAGAAAGCGGTGAAAAGTAATAGACAGTAAATGATGAAGAGATATAGAAGAGTGAGCTAGGATATGGGAGAAGATTGAATGTTACAAGTGTCTATAACAGCCAGAGGGTGATCTGCCAACCAGGAGCATCAAATAACAAAGCTTTCAAACTGACAAAGTGGAAAGAAACGCACCAGGGGCTGACGTCTCATTAATCGTCACATGGTCTCATCAACGAGAGAGTCTCAACTCCCATGACAGCCACATGGTGCGTCTGCCGTGGTTAATTCTCAGGAAGGGTGCTGGTACATTATCCATGTGATCAGTCATGTGACACGATGCTGCTAAGGCCTTGAGATTCTCTCAATAAACGCGAAGAGCGCCGATTTAAAATTGAATCAAAAACCCTTTGTTCATGCATAAAGAGACTTCACATTTGCTTTACATAGACAACGGTTCTTTTGATCCACTATCGGTATAATCAATTCTATTTTGTTTGTATGACATTTTGAATAACAAATTTGATGGAATTGATCTCAAGACAATAGAAAATAAGAAGACAATGAGATGCATGATTTTATGATCAAATAAAAAAAACTTGATGAGTGAATTGGATTTCCTCATCTCACTGTACAAGTAGTGAACAATGGCAATACACATAGAATGAATACACAGGTAGGCAATGTTATTCCACTATTGTTTATAATATTAGAAGCTCAAATTCAATACTTACAGACCTTTGTGTTTAATGGAAATTCAAAATTGGGGAAAATCCCTACAGTATTTGATGGAGGGCTCTTTCAATGGAATTATGGTATATAACTTTGACAATGGAATGACCAAATAATGGATCCTTTTTCATGGATCAAATGTGTAATTCAATACACGTCATACCACTACTGATCATGGTGTCCAAAATCCTTCTTTCAGCTAAAGGATACAGCTAGTCATGATTATCAATGTTCTTGTTTTATAAATTTAAGTCTGAAAAATTGTGTTATGACATTGTATTATGACATGATGCAAAGGATATCATAAGCTTTATATCTCTCAAATATATTCAAACCTCTTATAAAAATGCCTGCAAAGTGCAAACCTGTGAAACTTACCAAGCAATAAGAAGTAGATTAGCAAAGAAAAAAAATCTGTACTAACATGTTTCATAAAAATATGTTGAATACAATATAGAAAATAAGAGACAACTAGACGGTAAACAAGATGAAGAATGAATTGAATCTGTTAGAAAGTGTGTAGGATAAAAGCAATAATTGCACAGTGTAAATATAAAAGTTATGACATGGGACAATGCCACTGCTTCAAAGAGAGGAAAACATTTAAAAAGAGTCATTTTTTTATAATCATGTAAGACAGTGTGGTGATGGAATACAGCATGTACCCGGTTGAGACTAATAAGTTAATTTACAAGAAGAAGATCGCATGCTTGAAGGTGACATAAAGAAGAATGAGTAATGAAGATCCAAGAACAGAACGAAAAGCAATTAATGTAATGAGAAAGTCAAATAGGAAACATTCTCAGTGTTTGTCATTGACTGAGAGAAATCGGCAATAATCTAATGAGCCGCAAAGGGAATGTGATTCGCAAGATCCTTTGAATCAAAGGTCTCATTATCCTCGCCCAGAGATAATACAATTAGGAGCTCCCCAAGGCCATAGTTCATTACAATACAATCTTGTTTATGCATTATCTGAAGTTGCTCTTGGGGAAGCTTCTTGCTTTGAATAAAAATTGCTTGGTGGAAAAAAGAGGGTTAGTGCACAAAGTGATGGATGGGGGGGATTGAGAAAGGGAAGGAATGGGGAAAGATAAAAGATGAAGGGGGACAGGGAGAAAGATGAACTGAAGGAAAATGAAGAATATGAACATAATATGAATAGCACTGTTGTCTAAAAACAAGTAAAATAAAGCATATTGACATTTACCTAAGACAGGCAATATTGTCAATGAGGCAACGCAGAGAGGGGGGGGGGGGGGGGGTGGAAGGATTAGGAAAGATAAGGGAGGTGGTGGGAGAAATATGAGAGAGAGAGAGAAGTTGTAAATAGCCAAGTGGTAAAGATCAAGAAAAAAATGACAATAATGCATGAGAAAGCCCCAAAACACACACAATACGTTCACATCTACTTAAGATCTATACATGGATCTAAATACATGTAGGAATGCTCTAGAAAAGGGGAACATCAAGTATATAATACAATCAATATAGATGGAAAAAAATGAGAGAATAGTGAATTTACTTTAAGAAAGAGAAAGCAAGTGACACCTGTCTTTAAAAAAGCATTGAAATTCAACTTCTTCATCCACCCAACATGTTGACTATCGCAGTCAGAGCTCATTGCTACAAAATCAGTCAATCCTGGTTTAGGTGATTCCTACTCGAGAAGCAGGAGTGGGAATGATCTACCAATAAAGCAACTTCCATTACTCTTCTTATCCATGATTGGCCCGGTGAACCATCAAGAGTAACAAGAAGCAGCGTGAGTAGGCCAATCGGATTATCCAGTCATGAGGATTAATGGGGCACCACCTGGGGTAGATTAACCGGCTGTCACAGACACTCCAGACGTGCTCTTCTCATTCTTCCTAATCTCTATCCCAAATCTGATGCACCTTCACACTGCATCGCATCTCCTTCACCTTAAACGCTCCACTTTCAACGAACTGTTTATTAACCCTGTCGTCGCTGTAGAATGGAACACCACACACGATGTCCAGAGCATTACTGCCATATCGGAATAGTGAGTTAGGCAGTTAAGACACAGCTTCAGACATTGCTTATCCTCCAGACATTGTATTATATCCAACAGAATATTGTGAGCTACCTTTTTATTATGTAAATCCTCCAAGATGAGTTTTCCTGAAAATCCTATTTTACCTCCTTTATTGAAATTCACTTTTCTAACAATACATATAAGTTCATATATACATGTAGCACTCATATTTGTCAGATATATGACACTCTGTATTCAGATCTAGTTGATAGAGTCTCCAATGATGCAATGTTTTCTTTTCTTTAATTCTGCTTTGACCTTGATGTTTTTCACTGTATTTTTAACAATTCATTTTTTACCTGAAAATATTTTTTCCTGTAATTCTGTGAAATCTGTATTCATCCTTATCCCTGTGAAAATTTGACAATGCAGAAAAATGGCGACTTTAGATTTGACCTTCCTATTCTCCTGTACAAAGGACATGAAACCAAAGTGAAAGCTCATATTTATTTTTAACCATCCCTAAGGATGAGATTTCAATACTTTATCTTGAGAATAAATTGATTTGACTGAAGAACTACAAAACATTTAGAAAAGACAATTTAGTTAAGACGATTTCACATATTCAATTGAAGAGTAAGAGCATGTTTTAACATTCATAACACAAAGTTGATAAGGTTCTAACTTCACATCATCAAATGCATTGAAAGAGATGGGTTGTGGTGGCAGTGTCCATTCTCATTATTCTCTTTCATAATTAATGCTATCCTAAAAATGCTCTTGTTACTTTCATTCAATGATGATTATGTTTTCACTAATTTGCTTGTTTGATTTTCGTCTGTTTAAAATTAACTCAACATCAGGATGAAGTACTCCTTTTAAAGTCATCTATCTTGAATTTGAGAGAAAAAAACCTCATCATGACATGGTTTACTTTTTTAAAGCAATACCACACAAATGAGTCATGGCACTCATTTGGTATATCAGATGGATCTGCTCATTATCACATAATGATCTGCAGTAAATGTTAGTTCTAATTGTCCCATCTCATCTCTGTAAATGGCAAAAGTATGGATGAATGCTGAATGCATGCTCTCAAGCCTGTAAATATCCAAGATAATGAGTAAATGTTGAATGCCAACAATAAAAAATTCTGTATCAATCATCTACAATGGATTTGATTAAAAGCCGAGATATGAGTGTAATGAAATGAAAATGTGAAATTATAAATTTGTATTGTAAAAATTAGGGTACTCCATAAAAAGGACAAGGAAGATGATACTATCCCATTTGTTAACTGCGATGTCAACAACTGCTAGATCCCTAGACACATCAATTGCACAATTGCTTGATACAACGATGCAATATCATACTCATCCATGAGAGAATTTAATATCTACGAGACTATTATCAGTAGTCAGTACGATGAACTCGATCTTGACAGGAATTAAATAGAAAATCTGGGCGATTGTTTCAAATGGAGCACATCTCATTTCGCGCTTCATTTTACCTCTTCACCACATTCTGTTCAAGAGTCATTATATATCATGGTTTTAAATGACAGGTAATGCTTTCTCACATGAGAGTAAATGTCTGGAAAGATGTTGAAAGAGTGATTGAGAAAAGAGGCAGTCAATGCTACAAGGAGACCCAAAGACGGCTCGGCAGAATGAGGTGCCCTTGTACTTGCCACCTGACGTCAAATCTCACAAATTACTTGGCTGCAAGCGGAAATTGTCCTGTTGAAAGACACCTCGCGTAATTCAACGCTTGGCTCCCTTGATGAGACCATGTTAAGACAATCGAACACAACCAAGTGCTACCAAGATGTAGTCTGATCTTTCAGACTCCATTCTGATCAATCTGTTGATTTTCTGCTGACCACTGATCTCAAGATGCAACATGCACCAGTGTTTTCTCACTTGCCAAATTCATGCCTCCTAATATAAACCCATTGATTACATATTTTCCATGTAACTTATATTTTTCAAGAGAAGTTTGGAAAAAAAATACAGAAATATTAAAATGAAACTTAGGAATAATTACAAGAATTACAAAATAGAAACCTAATGAAAATTCATATTTTTTTCTAGGCCACTAAGCTTCATGTCTGCAATACAAAGCAGAATTTTCAACAGTCAGCATGAAACTGCAGTCTCTTCGTGTCATGAAGACAAATCTTTCGGAGAGAAGACAGCTCTCTTCTTTCTGAGGTATGTCAATGTCAAATGTAGGTCAAGTTGAAAGCAGGAAGTCTCAGTCATTCCGCCCTAAAGCTTTTTGTATAATGTTACATGTTACATAAACATAGAAATGCATGAAGTTTCAAAGGGGGAGTCTCACTTTTATGTAATACAATCCAGCCTTATAATTTACAGAAATAATTTTGCCTAAACCACTGAAAATTTCATTTTGTAACTAAATCTCAAAAACATAAAAAAAATAAAATGACTAAAGTAAAATTAAATTTAGAATATTCTACTAAAACAGTACTAAAGAACAAATTTACATGTACATTGGGAAAGAAGATATCATTCATTATCATCTATATAGATTGTTTTAGCGATGCATTAAAAACACTTATTTTGGTCTTCATCAATTGCACCTGCAGTATCAGAGCATATCCCTAAAAAGGATAAAAATCCGATGAATATCCCAAAGGCTCCTTTACAAAATTTGCCACTGAATATGAGACCGTATTAAATAGACTAGTGTGCATGCAAGAAATATACAATGCGTACAACAATGAAAGCAATGCGATGCGCAGCATAGAGCACAATTACACTCAATGATGTCATAATGAACTACATAAGTTGCATGTCAACAACCAAACATGATCCCATGAAATGATGCCAAAATGTGATAAGATATGACTAGTTCAATCAAAATTTTCCCTCCTTTTTTGTGGGGGTTGGGGTAGATGATTATAATAATATTGGATGGCTTTATTTTATGGAATACACGAAACATTCCACTCGTTACGGCCAATATAATATAATTATTTTGAAAAGTAATTAAGGCTTAATGAAAATATGCTGCTTGAGAGAGTTGCCTCTCCCCTATCCATTTTAAAACATAAAATGCATGCATGTATACACCCATACTACAGATGTGTTTTACTTCTATTCTATGAAAAGAAAAAATATATATGTATTAGAGATTTCTAGTATTGTTTTATGAATGGTATTAATGCAAAATTCTGTCCGTACCATTCCTGTGTAAATGACACTGACAACAACAATAAAAAAGACAATAACAATAAAAACGACTATAAAAATGATGATGATGATGGCAATTATATTGCCAATGAAATAGCCAATGACAATAAAATAACGCATATTAAGAATATTGGGCCAAGCCGCCAACATCAACCTCATTCAGTTGTTGGGGATAAAAATGAATACAGCATCACAGTGCTGTAGGCACTGACACCAGCTACAATAAGCTGAATATCACTAACAAGGTACATAGGTTTTCTTCAAAAAATGTCTTAATTTGTAGACTAAGCTGCTTTACCAGTTTGGTAAAAGCGTTTTGTAAAACTGGAGCAAGAGAAAATAGAAATTTGCTAAAGTGCATCTCAATTCCCTGCTTCCTCCTTTACAAGGCATAAAGAGACATGAATTTTGGGTCACAGAAAATGATCTCATTAAAAAGGGAAGAAAATGGAGTCCAAACACATACAATTAGAAGTGAAGAAGGTGAAGGGTACCCAAGGGACTGTATGGAGTCAATTTGAAAACTTTCCCCATTATGTCTTCAGACCCGGTTCATTGGTAACCGGGGAAAATATGTGATTAAAAAACGTAAAAGACATAAAACCTTCACAAGAATTATAAGTACCCACAGAGTGAATTTGAAAACAAAATCAATAACTAGTAGATTGTAGCCGTCTATGATTCTATTAGGATTTTATGAAAATTTGTAGATTACGACATCAGTCAACTCTAGTTCTAAAATTTTTAATTTTTTTAATGTAAGAATGCGCGAAAGAGACTAAAAATCTTAATCTCACGAGACTGTCATAACTCATTGTACAATGTCTACTTAGCTTGTTGTACGAAAGCAAATGGGAGACTAACTGTCAAACATTTGTACCAACGTACCATTCAAAATGTACCGTTGCACGGCTTTAGGAGGTGATTCAATTGGTTGCACTCATTAAACAAAATGAAGATGAAATACGCGTATAGCCTGCTGGCTAAATGCGCAGTACTGCCTCGTTGAATCAAGCATCTTTCTTTCACCTCATGCAAAATCTCGCATCATCGCACTCATGCCTATCCACTATTTGTATACCATTAGCTTAGGATCTAGACTAGGAGTGAATTTAATCCTATCTAGCACGGGGGGGGAGGGGGGTGGAGGTTACTTTTAGCCCCCCCCCCCCTCATCAACATTTTTTGTGATAAATCTGTAATGCAATATAATGTGCCGCAAGGTTTCATGAATTATTGCTCGCTGCAAATCTATATGAATATATACAAGAGTTCAACACACAGTAAGTCAAGAAAATTTCGTGAAGGAACAGAAAGTTGAAAACTTACGACTGTTAGCATATTGTATCCTGATCTTGAAAGAAGATTCCCAATGTCTTGCATATCAGCAAAAGGGGATATATGAGGTGCAAACCCCTGCAAAAATCAAAATAAACAATTAAACATTAATAGGAAAGGACGTTGAAGAAATGAAGGGAAAATGTCTCAATCTTCCCCGATAAATAAGGAGTAACCCTTTACTCTACTTACTGTCACAATATGATGTTATGACAACCACTGATGACACAAGAATACAAGAAATCTTTCTTGTTTGGACTGCTAACAGTTTCAACAGATGGAGCATAGGAAGCACATCCCATGCACGAGTGAACTTGCAAAGTCTTCAAACTGTTTTGATAAATCTCTCCCTAACTTCCTCTACAATAAATCAAATGGATATATTGGTTTCAATAGATTTAATTTTACAAAATGGGGTATTTGAAACTTTGATCTGTACACAAATTTTAGCAATTATTTCAACCATCTCATTATAAAGGGTGATGAGTTGAGCTGTGACAAATAGGAAAAAGTAAGAGCCACGTCTTTCACGAAGAAGTCTTGCAAGCACAGCTGCATCGCAAATCCTCACATTCAACATAAACAAAACAATCAGGGAAAACACAGGAAAACTGCAGTGAAAGATTAATAGCACCTTTGAATCATGCTACAAAGACTAAAGGCTAACTCCTGCATGTGAGAACTAGTGATGAAATGATTCTTGCTGCGTTCCTGCAGATGGGCCTCTGACTTTTCTTTTGGTAAGGTAACTTACCTAGCCATCCCAAGAAAATAAATTTAAAAAAATAACCTGTTAGCTTACCCCTTCTCTCTCTAGTTCAGCCAGCTGCAATGAACACCTCAGCTCAAAGAGAGTATCCCCTCCAAATATAGCTCCAATGAATGCTCCATCTTTCTTCAATGCTGTGTGGATCTGTTGAGATAGGGGAGGTTTAGGGAGAGGAAGACAAAAGGCCTGTACGTAATACTTGCAACATTAAAATTTGCTTGTTATTTGAACATAAAATTGAGAATTATCCAGGTTGTGTGAATTTTCATCAATGAACTTTGAATCTGAATGTGGATCTGTAAAAAGAAAATGGTAGAGAGAAAAGGATTCTATTTGCAAAGGCAAGGGTGATATAAATTGGATTAGTGAGACAGAGAAAGAGAGAGGGGGTGTGTGGGGGGGGAATGGAGTGATGAAGGGTGAGGGATGAGTGTGTGTGAGAAAGAATATAAATAGAGTGAGCAAGAGAGCGAGAGAAAAAAAACATGAAAGTACATGTATTAATGCGGAAACATCAACAGAATACAGTAACTAACAGAAAGAATAGAACATGAAAATAATGGCTTAAAGCAGAAAATAATTGTAGAGAAGTGAAAGTGTTAATTATATATGAAATTATAAGAAATAAGATGGCAGAGAGAAATAAAAGGTTAACTCATGATGAAACAGCAACATTAATCATGAATGAAAACCCAATTACAATACACAGAACACAAACACGATCAGGGGTGCACTGCTCATTGCCAAAAATATAAAATCTGATCATTTTACGATCATGTTTAAATTTCCCACTTTCATTTATGCAGCTTTATTGTGCAGTTTGGCCCAGCACAAAAAGGTACATTTTAGCACTAGTGGATGCTGAAGGTCATAAAATCTGAGCTGATCGCGTTTCCAAACATCCTTTTCTGCTATTGAATTTTCCTCCCAATCGCAATCCGAAAGAAGTTTACTTTTACACCCGGGAATGGGGAATATTGAACACATCCTTTGTTTCTCTTATTATCCATGTTTTGTAATAGCGTTTTCAATCATGATTCATGTTGCTGAATTGAAAATCAACATTGAACACATCCTATGTATCCTTTAGAAATGAAGAGTAAAACTTGTTTACTGCCATTATTGATGACTTCCTATCCAGTCTGTCCTTGGGGCATATTTCAAATTTGACAAGATCGGCAGAATAAAAGATCTTCAAGATAGATCCTCTTACAACAGGTCCATGTTTCAAATGTGCCAGTGAATTTCACTATCAGGCCCTCTCAAATGTACAGTCATTAATGCACAAAGGCAAATGAAATGGGTCAGAGATGTACACATAAATGGGTCACACACCCCTTTTTCTCTTTCACATTAATCATATGAAGATAGATCTTTCACCGGGCAAACTTACAACCTAAACATATCCTAGTAACCTTCTCAAAGTTGATGGTAACAAGTTATTGTAGTACTGGTATAATGCATAATTGAAATTTAGATGTGAGTAATAAGGAGTTAACAAAAATACCAATGAGTATCGACTTCATAATTTGCAATACTACCTAGCATTACAAGATGAATTGTGGGAAAATAATAGACCCACACCCTATCAGCCCATTCAATATAGTCTCAGAGACAAATGAGCTCAAATGAAATTTCAATCCAAAGATTCAAATGACATATCGAGACAGTTGATCGAAAGATAAAGTGATTTTTACTGTAAAACAGAAACACAATATGATCAATAATTCCATCAACTTATCATAATTATGTCTACTTTTTTCATAGAAACAAATCCAAATGATTTGCATGGCAACATTAGTAAAACCAGTAAACACAAAATATTGCCCACAAATTCTTTTGATCTTTTTGGCTGATTTCCAACTGTTACATATTTTCTTACCATATCAATGATAAACATGACACCATGTGGAAATAGAAAAACTTATTCTCACTCTAATACTATCAAAATATACAATGAATATATGAAACAATTTTAGAAATGCATCCAAACAACTCATACAAGAGAATAATAATTTCACAAATACATTTAAAAACTTATAATACACAGTACAATTCAAACTATGATAGTCAGTGTGCAAACAAAGTGAAAACAACCCTACAAATCTGCACAATACAGGTGATAATTGAAGGATTGAAGTTCCATGACTTTGAATTTTTTCCATGACTCATTTAATCAAGTCTCTTGCCTTGCTTTCGAAGAAATCCACTAATCACAATATTGTACAATGTCTGAGAGGATATGTATGATATATGACAGTGACTTTCAGATACAATGGCTGTTTGATAAATGTTCTGTATTGAAATATTACATCATATGACCATTCAGAACATATCAGAAGGTCCTATACAGTGCGTATCAAAAAAAAGTTTACACTTAGAAAAAAATCCTGTAAAATTATATATTTGTAATATCGTGAAGATTTTTCCACATTTTAACATTGGTACCGATCCATTTAAGCAAATGACGATATAACTGTCGAAAAATATTTCCGCTTGAGTGAGCACCACATACTTTTAAAAAGTTAGTGAAAAATGATTTGCGCAGAACTTTAAAATAGTTATGTGAATAAAAATAGACCTTAATCACGAAAAACACATGGAATTTAGCTAGTAAATTGATTTCAAGATATCTTCTACTTTTTTTAACCCGTTTCCTTGCCCAAAACACTTTGAAGAGTGCATTGCGCCCCACCCCACTCCCCGACACACCGAGGCCATCGTGACGATATTTGCTTTACACTGAGCTGTGATTTACACGAAATGGTTTAGGCTTGATTTTTATTTTGTTAATCATTGTCAAGCTTTGAAAAAGTGTGGAGAAACAAGTATTAAATGAAAAGTGAAATATAAACCCACTTTAAATGATAAAAACTTAGTGGAAAAATGCTGGAGATTTTTGTTCAGATTCAATATTACGTCCTCAGATCCAGCTGGCCCAAATGTGTAAAGATTGTGCTTACTAAGTGTTGAAATTTTAATTTGGGTGGCAAAATTTTTACAAAATGCTTGAATTTATCCCTTTTATTTAAATTGACTTAAAGTGCAAGGGAAATGTATGATAAATGTTTCGCAGGGTAAGTTTGATTTCGCCCTTTCACCTTGACACAGCGTGAAAACGAGCATTTCTGCGCAAACAGATTTCTGCGAGCTTTACAAAAATGGACAGTGCTCACTCAAGTTTGACATTCTGTCAAAACTTTTACTTTCATTGGATAGATGAGACCCAAACCCAAGATTATATGTGAAAAATTTACCCACATGTTGTATATTTTTTAATTCCCAGGGCTTTCTCAAAGTGTAAACTTTTTTTTGATACGCACTGTATATGCAGCATGCCTCAAATAAAATGTCCTAATAATTGACTAATTCAAGTTATATGAATAAACATTTTAGAAAGATAAATTCATGTTGTATTTCCTGTACATTTCATAGGCCTTGATTCACTGGATTTGAATCATCAAGCCCTTATACAGTGCATCCCAGAAAAGGTAAACTTGGATTCCTACATCTTTTTTCTTCAAAGGCAAATTAATTATCATATTTTATTTACATCACCATCTAATGCAATTATTCCTCTACAGTTTGATACCTGATATGTGACAAACACTTCACGCATTAATGAGAATGACGAGATTGAAATTTTAATGTCAAAATCATGTTATGCAGAAACAGAATTCATTCGAGATAAAGACAACTGTGCTTATTTGACGATTGACTCATTAGCATTTTGTTTGTATTCTTTGTCAAGTTAACTCACTGATCCCTGAAATGAGAGTCGATTCTGATTCTTACGGGGGTTTTCTGCGTAAATCATTTCTGATAGGCCTCAATATTCGTTTCCAACCTACTATGTGTACTTAATTCGCTAAGCTGGTGGTCTCAAATTAAAGATGAGATTCTACTTTTACCATAAGAATCAAATTCATAGTAAAAACATTTTGGATAATAGTGAAAGTCATCTCTTAAAACATTTTACATTTTTGTGGGATGCACTGTACAACAGCAGTGTCTGAGACACCATTCTCACTACTTTCCTAAAACTAGTTTAGTGGAAACCAGTGAAGTTGAATCAATCTTCCAAACCAGCTCATAAAACCACCTCTCGATGTAGTTTTCAAGATCACTTTGCCTCATTAAACTGGTTTTAGCGTGAGGACACAACCGTTCCTCAGATGTTCAAAGGGCAGTTGACATGTAAGAGACAATCCAGAAATAACAGTGCTTCAAACTTGGAATGGGCTGAAAAGCACCACTGTTTTATATATAACAAATGTCTATTCAAAAGGGTTGAAGCAAAACCATCTATTTTCTTTAAGCAGTTAGAATATAAATGAGCTTTTTATTTCTGCTCATTTAATTAAGATTAAAACTCAATTTTATAATTTCTTCAGAAATACTTCTTTTTTGGGGGGGTGCACGGTAGTGTATAAACAGAAATATCAGGCTTGTCTAAAAGGGATGTGCATCTCACATAGCTGCCCAGCCATCTTTTGCCAATTATCATTAAATGTAATTTGTCATAGCTAGTACTAGTATATTGGCTATTATCCTGAAGCACTTGACCTCAATTTTTAATGGACCCATAAAGAGTGTGTTTTCAGTATCATTTGTTGTCCTAATTGAGGTTCTGTGTAATGCAATGAATGCCTCAAATAAAAGTGCATTCCGATTAACAACGAAAATAGCGGCGCCTCATATATAACAGTAGAAACATGTCGGTACTCATTTCATCACTTATCAACTTTATGCTTTTTCTTAGTGGTCACCTCCAACAGCATCAAGTTTAACATTTCTAAAAATTATTAGACAAATTGGAGTTACAAAAGCCATTTGGGATTTCTGTTAAATAATGGAATTTTCATAAGACTCGTACTCATTAAACATTGAGAACTTATATTAAAACCAATATTTTATATGGTTTAAAGGCATTCACATCCCACGTCATGATCAAAATGAAGATTACACAAAAAGCAGTAGACTTAGGTGACGTGTGTGGTTTTAAGACAACCTAGCGATTATGTATTTGACCCACTTCAGACTAGGACACTGATTTCCAATGGGAGAGTTCAAATGATGGATCGATCTTTCTCAGATCCTAATGATAAGGTCACACCTCCAATAATAACCCCCGCTTCATCAACCAAAACAGGACTAGGTAAACTTGTACCACGTGAGGACTGCAAGAAGACAAACTTGTAATTTTAGACTTGAAAAGGAGATTAACTTTTTTTAACCTTAGATTCACACCTGCATTCTTTTCATGGTGAATAGAGTCTTTTTCTCATATAGGTCATTGCCTTTGAAAGAAGCTTCCCAAATTTGCACTCAATTATCTGTCATTGATTTTCCACTTTTTATAAAATATCATATATCTTTTAAGAGATTTCTATTTCCTCTCTCCTGATAAGTTATTTATGTTATTTACTACTGTAAAATTTTTATTCCCAGTGTTTCATTTATGTTTGTGCATTCATTTCATAGAGTAAAAAGAGTCATTACCTTACAAATACTGGCTCTATATAGATCTTGTGCTTAATCATTATTAATTTCATTTCAAATCACCTATATGCTTATACAATTTCAGCCTGCATTGTCAAATTTGACTAGATAGGAATCACAACATCTGGGAGATGACTCAGTTCTTAGTTAAAGCAACTCAAATGTCTGAAATGAGAACATCACATCTACTCATATTCAACACATTAGGAATCTAAAGTAACCTGGGTACTACCTTTACTTTAAATGGAATGGAGTTGTCTCCAAACTACAAGTACAAAATAATGTTGAATGGTGTTTCTGCCTCAAGAAAGAGATTATAACCAATCTCCATGTAATCTGCATCATCCAGTCCAATGGAATAATGGACTTAAATGGACTTAGTAAAGTATACCCCCTTGATAATTTCTGATGGAAAAATTAGGATTCTCACACAGATATTTTGAAAATATGCATACCGTATTCTAATTTCTGTCACAGCATTGCACGTACTCATATATTAAATTCATTTCTTTACCTCACATATCATGTACAAATAACCACAAGACCACACCATTAACTCACTGTACATGTAAATCCATCCTCAGATCCAGAATTTTTTTTCAAACATTGATTATCCTATAAATTCACTGTAATCTTGTCTTACACTCCATGATTGTCCGAAAAAGCCATCAAATCATGTATTGGCTTTCACAAAGAGCATCTGACACCACTTTCATTACAGCTTAAGCTGGCTGTTGGACAAGATGGTGTACTATATCCAACTTACTCTGTTTTTGGTTGCTTTATTCCTAACCACATTCTAGATTGTTGTGGCAAAGGATCAGAGCACGAGGACGACCAACAACTAGTGTATCTGACTCTTCCTTGACCTAGATACAGATCCCCAAGGAACATGCAAACAAATTAGCGAGAAAAAAAAGGCATTCCCTGGGGAAAAAGAAATATGATGGGTAATTTTCATTTTCCTATTCATTTACAATAAAAATTAAAGGGACTTTCAAGTTCCGTCTAAAATAATTATATCCCCCTTTTTTTGGGGGGTGGGGCTCCCCTTTCCTCTAGTGAGGACCATTTTAAGCAATCAGTAATTGGCAAAAAGGTTGCATATTCCATGGACTTTTGTTCAATAATGCTCAAGCTTTTATTTGCTTAATTACCAATGATGAAGATAACACACACATATTTTTGCAATTTCATCCAAGCTATTCACTCTTGTTTTACATATATAGACCTACACTTTTAATTCTAATGTGGCACAGAATGACATAAGCAAAAGTTACCTCCATTTCGAGTTAAAAGTAACTTAAATTTATAAATAGCTAGGCATGCAATGTTGAGCCATTAGAATAAATTAAACTGTTATTTAGTTGTTTCTTTTTAAATCATGAAAAGCCCCATAAAAATCTGTCATTTAAGCTCAGAATGGAGATAACTCCAGGGTGCCTTACTGAGCCAAATTTGCTCTAGAATGAAAAATGGTGTAGTTTGCTCTGTGTGAGATGGAATCTAATGGCAAGACAGAAATAAAATTTTAAAAGAAATCATAGACAAGTATGAATCTAAATAATTCTGGAAACCCTTGGACAATTATATAATTAGTGAATGGATTAAGAATACATTTCGTTCAAGACTTTTTTTAAAATTATGATAATAATCAGATTTGATATGTCTACCAGTAATGATGCTCAAGGTAGTTGGATATTAACCTGACATACATGTAGCTTGGCTATGTTTTAAAGTGTTCACAAGTCACAACATAAATTCTTTCTGCTGGTACCCATCTATACTATTTTAATTTACAATAATTCACAATAAACTTCTTTCAAATATGGTAGTCTATAGTTTATAAAGTAAATTAAGCTTCTCACTTTTGTCACTTATACAACATAGACACAAATATGACAGTGAGGAAACTTTGAGGGGTGTAGTTATAAGCAAAATCATACCCGGGGCCCCGTTTCATAAAGCTGTTTGTAAAGTTAAGAGTGATTTTAAGAACGACTGGTGATCCTTTCTTGTGGTAAATGATGTTCATCATTATGCATAGGTGATTATTTAGCGCATAAGATAGGATCATCAGTCGTTCTTAAAGTCACTCTTAACTTACAAACAGCTTTATCAAACACCCACCAGGCATCTTAACTCACTAAGTGAAGGTTCAAACAGTAAACTAGGTCAGTTTTCCACAGCTTTTCCTATGTGACATGAATGAGTAGGTCTTATTACATGCAACTGTCATATCTCGTGAGCCCATGATCAAATATTCATTGCCTGTACACCTCACGATAATGATACAGTATATATTCCAATGATGGCAGCAATTAAGCAAAAATAGGGAGCTTGGTTAAAAAGTCAAGAAGTCAACATCCTTCCCCTGTAAACAAACATCTCTCCCTAGAGACCCGGGAGATGATGATTGGTCTATGGCTGCCAAGAGAGGGCTCTAAACATCTACTTCCAAGAGTGGATGGAGAAGTTGATTGACACGCACACCTACAAAGAGCTTTTGCCCGTGGCAAAAAGCGACTACTAATATAGGGCGCACATGAAAGTTGGAAATTAGGTGACCATAATTAATTCTCCTGTGAGAAATTTGTTTTATTGACCCTAAAATTTGCCTGCTAGCAAAACGGTAATTTCTTCTCCATTCTCTCTTGCATTGTAGGGGAAAAAAAAGATGCACTTACTTATTTCTCGCTTGGGAAATAAAAATGATTTCTGACGCCTACCGCTTCTGTTTAAGTTACTTGTTGGGAGGATGAACAGCTAAATTTCTGCATTATCTAAAGCTTTCCAGGACTAATCAAATTTTGTTCTTAAATTTTAATTTTTAAATTTTGTTTTCAACAATTTGGGTGAAGGGGAAAATCTTCAAATATTAGATCAGTAGTTAAAAAAAATGAAAGTTAACTACAGATTTTTTTTAAATGAAAAAATCAAGTTTGTTTATGTTAAAAAGTTATATGGGAGGTCTTGAAAACCAAACAAGGTATTGAAACAAATAAACGAAACAAACTTGTTTAATTTTTATTCTTTCATTGGTCTGAAGTTGAGAATGTTGATTTGTTCTTTCAACTGACCATTCATCAGTTGGATGTTATTGGTTTACTATGTACAAATTTCCTTAATTTCCTTCATTTTTATCTCTCGCATGGTTTAATGTCAATCGCTTTATTGTTTTCAAATGTAATTAATACAAACCACTAGTACTAGAAAGGTTTGGGTATTTACTTGGAGTTTACTGATGTCATGTGAAGACAATTGATATAAAAATTGTGGGTTTTTTCAAGGACAGGTAAGAGAAGTTCAGAAAAACAAATTAATTAGCAAACAATAGGTGATAAATTTGAGGTTATTTTGCCACAATTGCTCTGATTTTTTTATTTCCACATCGAAAGTATGGCCACCAATTCGTCAGTAATTTTATAAAGCAGGACAAACCACATCTGGTCTCCAAAACACATTAATGAGATAATCGCGTTCAAAGTTTGGATGTTTTTCAGATGCTAAAATTGATTTTCTGAGCTGAAAGCCTTGTGCACTTCATGATTTACTTCTACTTTTATCCATAACTACTTCAATATTTTGTGCAAATCATTTTCATTAACGTTTTAAAGGTAAATGGTAATCACTCAAGTGGAAAGATTTGTTGATAGCCCCATCATCATTTGCTTAAAGAGGCCTGAACCAATATCTGAATGTCAGAAAATTTTCAGGATATTACGAACATATCATTTTATAGGAATATTTCAAAGAGTAACTGTTTTTTGCACGCTCTTTAGTACAGTACAGCCTTGCCTAAAAATATTTGAAATTTGACTTTGCATGTGAAGAGATGTTCACGTTAAAAAAATACACAACATACACTTTGACACATAGTTCAATGAATATGCAAGTGAATATGACCATTTACTTTTGCAATCAGTAAGAAAGATAAATATCTTAGAATGAGATTTGACCTTAATCAAATGACAATATTATGTACAACTAATATTCTGCTTGTATTCAAGCTTCATGAATGATGAAATCTGAAAATAAATGTGTTTTTTTTTCAAAAAAAAAGATGAATTATTCTAATTTAAAAGAGTATATTGACCTAAAATGACCCTCAACATTGACTTTCTAACATATATCTTTGACCTTGACCCAATATACAAAACCAAAATTAAAACCATCCACACACTGATATATCATAACCATTACATTAAATTTTCACAGAATAGGGAATTATAATTTCAAGATTATTATCAAAATTCATGATATTATTATATAATTATGAGTTGAATCATGATTCTACAGAATCACGATTGCGTTTAGTCAAAAGTGAAAATAAAGGTCTTTCAAATCACAAACATGAAACACAGAAAAGGGGGCGTTTGGAAAGACGTTTCTGTAGAATCACAAACGAAACAGGTCATATCAACGCAATCATGATTTGAATCATGATTATACAACGTCACTGTATCAGGCTTCTTCTGGTTTGACTCTTGCCAAGCTCAAGGCATGCGCTATTATATGCTATGCATGCATTTCTTGTCACATGCATTTAACTTCAAGTTCTGTGTTGGTCATCGCATCGTCCACTGCTTTTCATTTTTTTGTCAAGTTCTAGTAAATGAACTAACTGGACAATGACCTCAATTGTTGTTAATAGTGTCAATATTAAATTGGATCTATGCTGAAAGTCACTTCCGATCACCATTCTCAATATGACAAGATGAACAGGAGTAAATAACTTTCATGAAGTATAATAGACTGAATTCTGGAAGCAAAAGATTGATTTTTCGAGAGCTGAAACACCTAAACTACGAAAGCCAAGCTGCACACTAGGTCAGCCCGAATCCGAGGAGAAACAGCGTTAAAATGAAGGTCGTCAAAGCCCTGAATCTAGGTATTGTGATTCATGTGTGTGTGCCACTTCTTTTAAAAGTGAGGACTTTTTTTTTTGCTTTTCAAATTTTTCCTCAGGGAAAATATGCCCCCCTTTTGGAAAATCCTGGATCCACCCCTGCTGGTTGCCTTTATGCCTACGTTTCATAGATAGATTTATGATAATTTAAGATTTCAAAAACTTTGACCTTGCTTTGTTAAGATTTTGTTGTTGATACTGCTGAAGCTGCCCTATGAAAAGCAAGGCCTAACTTACGTCTCACTCACACTTCTGGCAAACCCAATATGAAAGAACATTGACTTCAATAATTGTTTCTTAAAGAAAGGATTGAAAGACACAAGCTTGATATTACATTAGTAGAGAAGCAAGACATCCTGTGTTACCAAAAGAGCTCACTGATTATTGATAATTCAGAAATTGTAGAATAAAATCAACATCTGCTTTACATTACTTTGTTTGTTCGACTCAGATATTTTGTTGAGTTTGGGAGAAGAAGTGGTCACATGAATAAAAAGGCTACATTTGCTTATAGTGTAAATGACCCTATTCCCTGTGAAAACATTTCTTGCTAATAGAAAGCCTGTCCTTTAATTCCCTTGCATCTCCAGGTATGATATCCATCATTCCAAAGCACGATTACTGTCGAAACCTGCTCCAAACCTCACAGCTTAAAACACCCATTCATCATCAATACCTACCCCTCGCATGATTTGGGTCTTTGAGGCACATGTAAGGCGTTTCTAGATATAATTCATATGTTTGGATAAGATCAATCATTTTATTCATTTCAGTCCAGGGTATACATTTCAAAGGGTAGAATTTGCATTCTGATAGATGGCAATTCCTTTTCTACTAGGATGATTTTTTTTACCGTGATATACCTTGTAGGCATAGCATGATGCATACTGAAATGTACTACTCCATTTAAAAATTGCAACCTCTCATCTTTTTTTTATTATATACTTCCTTTGACAGTAAATTGCTTCTCACTTTCACTTTAAAAAATGTTTCCACAGCAAACTTTCCATTTCTTGCATTAACAAGCATTTTGGCAATATCTTGCCCTTATTTTTCTTCTCGGTCCTCCAAGCTATGAGCTTTCCATCAATTATTGGGAATCACCTCTGCAGTGATAGTAGAAGAACTAAAACCGAATGGTTTCAGGGATTAAATTGGCATGCCTGGTTCCTGGCAACTTGTTAATCAGAAGAAAGAAATTTGTCCATAGATTTTTTTTACGCATGTGAATTGTTCCTCTAAGTAATCCAATCCATTATGCTCTGCTATGTAAAATAAAGCATTAATAAAAAAAAAGAAAGATAAAAAAGTAGCAATATTTTTTTAATGGTATGAAGAGATTAACAATGATGATGATGAAGGCGGTGCTGGTGGTGGTGGTAGTATTGGTTGTGGTGGTGATGATGATTGATGATAATGGGGATAATTGTGATGGCATTGGTGGTGATGATGCTTTTCTTATTAAATTTAATTCTGCAATAAATGTATGATTTCTATCTACATGTACTTCCAACCTTCCAAATTAAATTAAATTGTCTCGTCTCTCTCTTTCTGTATCTCTTCTCTCTTGCACACTCTCACCCTCTTCATTCACTTCTTCCTCCTTCAGCTTCCACTCTTTTCCTTGATGATCTATATAACCAAAGGGAGGAGAAGAATTCATATTAATACCTTTACGCATGACTAATCACATTACCCCAGTTTGCTATGACACAGCACCTATGGTCTGGCGAAAGTTGATGTCTGACTGATATGACAGAAATCAACATTATCTTACTGTAGTTTTTACAATGAACCTGTAACACCTGGGGCCCTTCTTATACAGAGCTGCAATAAATTCAAATCACAAACTCAACACAAGATTTTTCTCTTATTGTTTAATCAAGAGATAGAGAATGAATTCAATTAAAATTGATCAAAAGCTCTTTGTAAGTCATGTCCCTGAGATGCAAACATCATTTTTTTTTAGTATTCAAATGACTCCCACCTCCTTTGTTGTGACCATCACATGTCGAAACATTAAAAAAAAAGATACAAACATCACAGGACAAAAAGAGAAGAGATAAAGAACTATTCTCGGAAGTATCCCCTTTATGCATCCGTCATATCTTTCTCTTTTCAAATAAAGAACAAAAAAAGGTAAAAGTATATGTCCCATCCTTTCAAATCCTGTGAGGAATCTGCCTGTGCCATTGGCAAGATCTGTTTATAGTTTGCAGGTTAAGCATATTGTATGTGATGTCCCCTTAAGACAACAATTACTCAAACTATCTTAAATTTGAACAAGTACATAAGTTTTATGTCTATACATAAAACCAAAACAATATCTGGGCATGTACCTGGAAGGCATTTTAGTGCCAATTTGTCTTCTTAAGAGTTGTCAGATCTGACAACTTTCCTCCATTTTATTGACCAAGCAGCAAGGACAGTCTTACTTTTACTATGGTATCTGTAAATAAATGAGATCTACTCAGTGCTAAACACTCTCACGAATAAGCCCTCTGTTCAGTTTCTGGAAAACACAATACAAGGTACATGTATATAGATCTCACATTCTGTTTTCAGAAAATTTGGAATAGTTTGTCTTGTCTCTTTTTATTTTGTGTGTCTGTATTTCCATCACACACCCATCCATAAGGGACTAAACTCGTGAAGTAGCTCAAACATGAGTGTGGACTAAGGCACTAATATGATAATTAATGAAAACAAAATTAAAAAAAAGCTTTAGGAAAAGCAGTGTTAAAATTTTGCGGCACGAGGACAAAATGAGAATTGATGAAAAAGCAATACAGGAGTATCCAAAAAGTCCTTCAACCTTAAATGAAAAAGAAAGCTGTCTTCTGATTTAGCACAGTGGTCTATGGGGGAAGATCCAGGAAAGAGCAATGTGGGAAATGTAAATAATGTCCATGCCAGTAATGCGAAACTAATACATGAATGTCAAGTATAGTTTACATGTAATAACCAAGGATTTTGACTCGTCACAAACTTTATCTATAAGATTAGAGATTTGCTATTGATAAGGTGTGGAGTGTCTCCATGGATAATTTCTAAGTATATTAAAGAGCATAAAGGGGAGCAGACAAGCAGAAACAAGATACAAGTTACTTGGTTATTTCACACTGATCAGGAAAACTTCCTTCTATTATTTTATCCAGTATTCTACGCCAATATTTGTACATGTATAATACAAACTCAATATCCCCTGCTAATTAGTAGGTACTGTTTTAAGATAATAATAATAGCCAATTTTTATAAAGCGCTTTTCCCAGAATGGCCCAAAGCGTGTTTCAGCATATTATTCCCCCAGTCATTGGATTCATTTCAATCAAGCACGAAAAGTGCACAATTTCCACTCCCTGGGGAGCATTCCTTGCAGCCACATTATGGCGCTGTCAAAATCAAACATACAATATCTTTTGCATCCTACCGGGTACCCATTTAGCACCTGGGTCGAGAGTGGCAAAGTGTGGATTAACGCCTTGCCAAAGGATGCTAGGCCGTGGTAAGATTCGAACACATGACCCTCTGTTCACAAGGCGAGAGTCGGAACCACTACGCCATGGCTCTTCCACATTCTGGGACGGCTCTTCCACAAGATTAGAAGAGAACTTCTAATATTAATTCGCAGGTGAATGGGCAATGTGAAAACATAATTATAGGAACTTAAATCCCATCACTCAAGAGCGCATGATGATTGTACATTCTTCTGTATAAAAAGAATGTGCATGTGGCTTACAATGAGAATTCTTAATACCCTAGACAAGTTTGATTTGGGAGGTGCAAATGCATGAAATAAATCAAGGGTGGGAACAAGTTCTTGTGAAATATGGATATTTCGCTGATCAGGGAGGTGTGGAAGTATCCAGTGCAAACTTTGCTGCAGGGTGCTTAATGCATAGTAGCAATGAAGAAGAGTATACTCACTTGACGTAGGGTCCCTGGCAGGTCATTCACCCAATGGAGGCTGTACAGAATGGGAGGTGACAGAGATGGAAAGAGTAAGAGAGAGCAGGAGAGGGAACGAAAAGGAAATATAGAGATAAATAGAAGAAAGGAGAGAGAAGCACAAAATAAATATGTATTTTAGCAGGAGCAAAAATATCTTTAAAAAGAGTGATGAGGGAACATCCGCATCACAAACCTGTCATACTATGTGAAATGCTGAGGGTGACAGCAATAAAAGTGATATCTCTGAAGTTGAGTTAAATGAGCAATTATCCAGCAGACTGCAGTATCTTTCTTTCCAAATCCAATGACGAGTATTTCCTCTAATATGGTGATAAAAACAGACGAGATATATTAAAGATAGGCTTCCCATCGTGCAATGGCAGATATATTGGGGAGGAGGCAGACTCTCACCTTTCCCTTTTTTATTTTTATTCTTTAAACTATGTTAAATCTACAATTTTATTGAAAATAAATAAATATGATTGTTGGCTCACACAAATTTTAATAAAACAGAACAGTTTAGTTAATTACTTGTATTTATTGAAAATTGATATAAATTTGATATTAAAATTTAGTAGCTTCTAAAAGCTGGTCATGAAAATTAAAACCACACATGAAATGTTCCCATCTAATCTGCATGCACAATGAGCTACAATCTCAGAAAAAGACTAGGCTGATTATTGGCCTGGGATGAATACTCTTTTTGCCATTCGATCAAATATTTCAAACAGTCAAGATTCCTAAATTATCAGAAACCACAAAAAAAGGTTAACCTATTTGCATGACCTTGTGTATCAGATGAGTATTAGCTGATTCAGTCAAGTATCCCAGTACAGTGTCTATGAAATTTACATCACAGCTGAATGATGCCAGCCATCGTTGTCATGTCTGGAGTTACAATGATTAGGAATTCATTGAATTTCAGCATAAATTTAATATATGTTATCTTGCACTTAGTTGTCAAATATCAAAGATAATAGCCATATAACTTTTGATAATTGGATGTCTCAAATAAGTAATCAACATCTGGCGGACATTCAATTAGCGTAAACTGATCAAATGCATTGAACGTTTCAGTTTTACCCCCATGCCTGGTTGGTTAACACATAGACTTACAACTGCATATAAACAAATTGACTTTTTTTATCAAGCAACGGTTGGTAGAATTGCAATAATAATTTGCTACCAGTACCAACAACAAATTCATGAGACAGATCCTGACTAAATACCATGACCTACAGTTAATTCACATCTACATTAGATTTGGAGCAAACTTCATGAAACAAATTACTTGACATATTATTTTAAAATGTGACCTTACCAATAGCATACAAGAGTTAGAGCAATCCATAACAGCAATCAATGAGAATCAGTGACAAAATGTTTTAGAGAGCATCCCATGTCATTCCCCATTCTATACTTTGTTTCAAGCCACATTATCTCATAAAAACAGGTAATTAGATTGGCTATTTAATGTGCAGTGATGCTAACATCAGCTATCAATAATACATTTTTTAAACATAATTTACGACAGGGACCTACTGGGTTCCATTACGTTCAATACATTCACATCTACCTTAGATTTAGTCAGGTTTCATAAAGCATCTCATCATTGAAATTGACACTTAAACATATCATTAACCAATCAGATACAACAATAGCTTTAACAACTGTCACTAAAAAATAGAATGCTTCACTAACTGTTACTGAATTACATGTACATAATATATTCTCTATTTTCAATAAGAAAATAAACTACTACAATCAAACTGATTTGATTGGTTTATGTCAATTTTTTTGTCAAAATGAAATAAAAACTTCATTAATAGCAAGTTTGTTTAATTTAATTCTTTTTTTTTTACAGATGGGGGCAGCTTCCTGCTGGTTTCTATGATCTACATTTACCATGTATTGACATCTACCTTAGACCTAGGGAGCCTTTCACTAAGTGTCTAAATTTTCAATGAGAAATTTCATCTATGCCAATGAGAAGTTAGGATTATAGTAGGCTTAGCTACAAGAGGTTCAGTGAAATCTCTCTCTCTGTTAAAAAAAAAAGGATCTGCAAATTCAATGTGCTGTTTCCAATTACTATTTGAAATGAAAGTGCTTTACATGTATATCAAGACACTGCAGAAACATTGATCTAAATAAATGGAATTGCGTATGTTGTAAACAAAATAAATTGGGAGGTTTTTATTTCCAACACAATTCAAGGCAGACTTCACACTCTCTTGTATTACAAACCACACGCATTCCGTTTTTATATGCTGGTATCAAAACAAGAAATTCGTTCTTTCCATCATGACGACAGAAAAAAAGAAATGCAGCAAAAAAACTCTTGTGTATTCTGGCATTGAAAAATGGGTGGTTTTATTCCTACTTCATTTATTTTGGTTTATGATTGTTCTCCATTTCACCAAGAAAGAATATTTGAATACTCAGAAGTAGAAAAAAATGCAACATGACAGTACAGGGCTCCATTTGATATCATGAAACAACTTCGAGTTTACTGTCCTCAAGTTCAGTGCTTCATACAATTACTTTACATTTTATTTCTGAGCTATACTGAATCTGATGAAAGCTAGTCCATAGATGCAATCTGAAACATGGACAGGTAAAGGGTCACTTGGACACAATCTGCCAAGTCAACAGAGCTGGATGCTGCACATGAAAATGTGCCTATGGGAGTCACACTGAGTGATATTCAAATAACAGTATACACTGTACATGGTATGCGGTCTTATTGTATGCATGTTGCAAAAGAATTTCACAGATCATTTTAATCCTGCAAATGACCGAGATTGTGAGCTGAATTGAAATAAAGTTAAGATAGAAATAGAACTCCACAGATACATGTACTGTATGCATACTAGAATTACAGTTCAATCAGGATTTAGCACCATCTTAACTTACAATTATAACTTCAGTCTTTTATGCTCGGGTGAGAATAAAGAAACATTGAATTTCTAATAAAAAATACTTGAAGATTGTGAATACTAAAAAGTGTTTCCCTCTTCTGAGATGAACTGTATATTCCCAACACTATGAAACAGGAGTGGTCAGGGACCTTACTCAAACATATACAGTAGGTAAGGAATTCAATGAGAAATTTAATGGCACCTCATTCACTATGAAATATGATTTTTAAAAACCTCCTTGACCAGGGATGAGGAAAAATCCTGAAGGCAAGTCTGTGCCCTGTATAACGATGGACTATATTGGTCAGAGGGATGGCTTAGCCTAATTTTGCAGGTTCCACATGAACAGCACTGCAGATAAAAATCTGTCAAATCCTTCAAGTCAGGCCCCTCCTTGGAATTTAACTTGTTATCAAAATCACATCATAGAATCCTACAGCAAATTTGCTCTCATCCAATCAAATTGCATGATTTCAGTAGCTTATAACACTAGCTTATAACTTGCTTCTGATAGGTGTTATGAAGCAGAGCCATTAGAAGCTACTGTAACACAATGGTTAGTGATTAATCATACGCTTGATTTTCATGATTGATTGTACATTGTAGTCAATGAAATCAATCATAGAAAAATGTGTCTACGATCATTGCGAAGCTTTGTGTAACAGTCCACAGCAGGCCACAACTACTTCACTCTTTTTCTGGACCCTTGATGAAATATCCAATATTACTTGTGTCCATACATGAATACATTAGATGAACTAGAAATAGTGTGAAAATTGCATTCAGAGATAAGATATCGATCAAATCGTGGAAGCAATTTGGTCTACGGATTATGTACAATTTATATTATTGTTTTGAAATGCCTCAGGAACTAGTTCCTCTATACATTTGGACTAAGCAAGCACATATGGTGAAGAAATTGGGTTTGTAGAACACACAAAACATTCCCTGGGTAATTCAAATATAGAATGTATCATTTCTAAGCTTACCCATAAATTGGCCTCTTCAAGAAAATGTTCCATGCATTTTCATATATGAAAATAAAACAGTTCCAACATGTCAAATTGAGGTATCTCAAAACAAGTACAAGATCAGGGCGTGTTTCCACAAAGATTTAAGTATGACTTAAGTTGCACTTTAATGCTGATACGTACATGTACATGATATGCAACTTGCGATCTTATTGTTAAATACACAGTAGTGCGCATTGTCATGTCACAATCTGGGGGGTGTTTCATGAAAGGACTTGTCGGACGTTTTATCCGACAAGTCCTATTTTATCCGACAGTTACCATAGGAACAGTGCCTCTCAACCAATCAAAATCATGGAAAGATGTCAGATCTGACAACTTGTCGGATGAAAATATTGATGAAACGCTCCCCAGACCAATGCAGTCAAGCCTTTCATACTGTACGCAACTCAGTATTTAAGTAATTCTAAGTCATACTTAAATCTTTGTGAAACACCTCCCCAGTCATGTGAAAAGTTGTGCATAACTTAACAGCTTCGTGACACCCCCCCCAAAAAAAATAGAATTAATGAATAAATAATAACAAGTGGAATGCCTCTGGCCGTCTCACCTGCATCACGCGGTTCAATTTAGCAGCAGTGCTGACTTTGAATACTACTCTAACTCGCACAAGATGTTCAGTGATACATGGTTACTCTTATGTCCACATTTTATGAACTAGACCAATAAACTTACAGAGATATGATGGTTATTCAACAAAAAACCCCAACATGGCCAAAGTTCATTGACCTTACATGACCTTTGACCTTGATCATGTGACCTGAAACTCAAACAGGATGTTCAGTGATACTTGATTACTCTTATGTACAAGTTTCATGAATCAGATCCATAAACTTTCAAAGTTATGATGGTAATTCAACAGATACACCCAATTCGGCCAAAGTTCATTGACCTTTGACCTTGGTCATGTGACCTGAAACGTGCACAGGATGTTCAGTGATACTTGATTACTCTAATGTCCAAGTTTAATGAACTAGACCAATAAACTTTCAAAGTTATGATGGTAATTCAACAGATACCCCCGATTCGGCCAAAGTTCATTGACCCTAAATGACCTTTGACCTTAATCATGAGACCTCAAACTTGCACAAAATTTTCAGTGATGCTTGATTACTATTATGTCCAAGTTTCATGAATCAGATCCATAAACTATCAAAGTTATGATGGGAATTCAACAGATATCCCCAATTCGGCCAAAGTTCATTGACCCTAAATGACCTTTGACCTTGGTCATGTGACGTGAAACTCATGCAGGATGTTCAGTGATACTTGATTAACCTTATGTCCAAGTTTCATGAACTAGGTCCATATATTTTCTAAGTTATGATGACATTTCAAAAACTTAACCACAGGTTAAGATTTCGATGTTGATTCCTCCAACATGGTCTAAGTTCATTGACCCTAAATGACCTTTGACCTTGGTCATGTGACATGAAACTCTAATAGGATGTTCAGTAATATTTGATTAACCTTATGGCCAAGTTTCATGAACTAGGTCCATATACTTTCTAAGTTATGATGTCATTTCAAAAACTTAACCTCAGGTTAAGATTTGATGTTGACGCCGCCGCCGCCGCCGTCGGAAAAGCGGCGCCTATAGTCTCACTTTGCTTCGCAGGTGAGACAAAAATAAAGTTAAAAAAATGCAAAATTACATAAATTAATTAATTAATTAGTTTATGAATCATTTAATAAAAATAATATCAAAAATAAAAAAATAAAACTAAATGTTTCCATAAAAGAATGGTTGGATGACTCACTAGCATATTTCATTTCCTCTGAACTAAATACATCTCTGTTGTCATATTGGTACAGACTACTCCATCCATCCATGTGATGACCAGACAAGCCATTTAATACCTTTCCTGTTGTCACATTCAAGATCTAGATATGTCTGTTATACAGGTGTAATAATAGTCACATGACTAACTTGATGCTTCTCAATAACCACAACAAAAGGGTATAAGATATCACCATGTACTTTTCAGCAGTATCTGTAACTATTAAAGGTTCAAAGATAAGTTCACTTGATATGAAATCAAATTTAGGACGAAACTAAATTTTCATCAATAGCACCAAAAAACCTCAGTGTATTATGTAATATATTTGAATTGACAACACAATCAGGAATGAAATGTTTCTGAGTATTAGTTTCATGATGCTCTGAACACTACATGGAACTATACACACAAATATTCTTCTTGAACATTTCAACTGTTTTTTTTTTAAGAAGTCTTGTTTTTAATGTTAGGGCAAATTATGTGAAAAGAACTTGAAAATGAACAATGATTGTTATAAGCTTTCCAATAATACATTATAAAGGTATACAATCATTCACTTTTTGTAGTCTTCTCTCACAATACATGTACATGGAAATTCTGAGGTCTTGTAGCATGACTATTAACAAAAAGCTTCTCATAGCCTGAGCTACGTAAAAATAGCATTAAAAAATTGAAAATTAAAAAAATGGAGAGGAATTACCAAGCTTATACAAAATAAACATTTCCTTACAAATTAAAGAAACCAAAGAAATAAAGCAAAGTGTAATGGGCAGTAACAATGGTAGAGGAAAATTACAAAAAAATTGAAACAAGGAAAATGGCAATGATAATAAAACTCTTCATTATGTTAGACTATATAACAAGTCTAAGATAAAGACAACAAAACAGGATGAGTTGAATGAGCGAGCAAAGGGAGTTACAAGTAATTGAAATTTCAATTCCGAAAAAACAAGATGAGATTGGATAATGATCACACAATCTATTCAAGACAGAGGTAAAAGATAGCTTCAAATGGTGACCAAATAGCAGTATCGATCTCAATGGTGAACTTCTTTGCCCTGTAACAAGAACTGAACAGCTCCAAGGTTCCGACATAACGCCTGTTTTTCTTTGCGAGACTTGAAACAAAATAAGTCTTCTCGCGGCAACAGGATGCATAGAACGTTAGAAGGGGAGGGGAATAACCTCAGTATGTAAGAGATAGATCTGAAGATCAATGAACACAAGGTGAATGGTTGTACTTGTATTTATCTCCAGCTCATTGCTAGCCAGCACAGCTCAATGATTCCACTCGTACGAGCCAACAACTTCTTTCTGCATCACTGTCTACTTTGATTGCTTCAAGAAGAAAAAAAAGAAGGAATACCATGAGCAGAGTACGAGAAGGATGTTCACTCATTCCAAAGTATCTGTCAAGGACCAAAACATGTTCAAAGTTTTCTTCTTTGTTTTCCACTTCCTCTCAAAGGGTTCTGTTCTTACACTAACACAAAAATCCTTTACATTAAGTGATCAAACTTAATCCCCCCATTCTCTCCGCACCTATTTCTGTATCAGTCACTTGCTAATTCTGTGTTATTAATTGATTTTTTTTCTCTCATACATCTTTTTTGTTATTTGTTATTATTCTAGAATCTCTATTTTCTTCTTTGTAATTACTAAAGGTGTGAGATCTGATCCATAGAATGGTCTGAGACTCCGAGGTTAAGTCCTAGGCTCATTTCATTAATTATTTTCATTAATGGCAAATTAACAGCTACTGTACTACTATAAGGTACTGAAATGTACCCCTTTGATTGGTCAAGAGTATAATCTTTGATAGAAAGCTGGCATTATATCTAAAACACACTCAACTTCATGATATGGGACACAAGACTGTAGGCTTACACTGAGAAAAAAAAAGCGAAAATAACAAATTACACCGCATCCAACATTTCAGATGGAGTGTGTCCTTATGCTAAGGTGAGCACATTAACAATCAAAGATTGATGTTTACTCAATGTTCACATGAGATTGATAAAACCCAGGCCATCTCAGTCCCCTAAAATAGCTGCAGCCATCCAATAAATCAATGTTAATCCCACCTGCCACATGTTTGCCACTTTCCCTCTGATCTTTCCTCATTAATTCTCTCCAATGCCTGAACTGATGTGCAAGAAAAAAAATGAAACGCATCATGTGTTTGCAGTCTATCTTGGATGTGACAGGGAATTTTATCAAACTTTCCTGGGTAATAATGAAACATTCACTGCAGTGTACATCTGTGTGAGAATATTAATATTTTGAAAATCATCAAAATAACTACGGACACATAGAAGTTGGCTGTTTTGCTTCATTATTTTCAATAATTAAAATCTGGAGAAAAAATAGACAACTCCAAAAAGCAAAAGTCAAAAGATGAAACAAAAAAATGTGTCTTTTCCATTATTTTAAACGATAACTATTACTAAAAACAAATTCAGTGACAAAGCTACATGTACATGTAAATCAAGAAATTCTCTTTACAATACAATGAATTGATGCAAGCCATACAAATTCTGCAAAGTACATATAATTCTAACTTAACATTTAATGTTTCCCACACATTCAGTTTTATGGCACTTAAGCAAGTCCAAAATGGTTCAGAATTTATATTATTCATACAGTCTTCATTATAGGAAATCGATCATAAAAAATGCAAGAATGCAATCTACTTCAACAGAAAAATCATTTAGGTTGCTAGGACTCCATATAAGTGTAGTACGAGTATGTCGTTGGTGAAATCATCCTATGATTTATTCATGGAAAATGTTGTGCTTCTGTAACTTGGTGATTTGAGAGGAATGATATAAGTGTAGTTGAAACTTTAGGCTATAGTACAGATAACTTTCACTGTTGTTTTGAGTTGATTATTAATACAATTGATACACAAAAACGAAAGAGAAAAAGACAAACAGCTGAAAGCCAAAGAGATTTTTATTATGATGGTGGTCCCCCAAGGAATATCTTTTATTTCAAAAAATCTTTCATTTGATAATGTTCCTTATATTATTATGAGTAAGTGTACCAAACATCTCATAAAAAATTGAAATATGGGAATTTCTTGGAAAAAGCCTCTGGCAGTCATTTTCAGATTGAAAAAAAATGGTACCCATGTCTGCGTACCCATTCACTTTGCACATGATTCAGGGATTTTGATGAGAAAGGCTGAATTTTGAGGTCGTCACATGAATGAAACTATTGGTGCAGGTTTAAGGAAAATCCTTTTAAGATTACAAAAGTTAATGGAATTTTATTTTTTATATGTGAGCAACTTCGCCATTTATTGCATCAGTAGAAATCAACACAGGTCTTTTTTTAATAATTAAAAGAAAAATATCTTATTGTACTTTCAGTATCAACAGACAAATTATTTCATAATTTCAATTTATTCCACTCCTGAAAGGAAATCAAATTAAATCCTCATGAACATTACACATTGAAATATATGCATATTTCATTACATATTGTATCTCTTCATATGACCTCACGTACCACAAGTCTCACCAGATTTTGTGATCAATAAAATATGCAATAAGATCTTTTGACCCATAGATGGCCTTTGACCTAATAATCCACAAAATGTATGTGTTATATTACCCAATGATTATTTGTACCAAGTGTAAACACAAGTGATGAAGCAATAAAGAAATGAAAACAAGTTGAACAAAAACTTGACCTTTGATGTTCTTTGATCCCCTCATCCTCAATTAAACACATGTGGTATTACCCTGGGATTATTTGAATTTTCAACCAAGTGTTATCGAAATTGATGCAGAAAGAAAGAAGAGAAAGTTACAAAAAATTGAGATAGTTGCAAAAAAGCAAACATGACCTCATTATCCTCATATCATTTGACCTTTTGACCCTATAAGGCCCCATGTTTTGCATTAATTAGCTTTGTGGTACTACCCAAGTGTAGACCAATAGACTAACAGGAAGAGTACTAGGTCTCTCCCAATTTTTATTTAGGCAAAACAAAACTCAAAAAATACCTTTTTTAGGGGGGTGAAACTCTCTTTTTTTAATCACAAAGGGATGGTGAGGAAAAGGATACACTGTAAAACATATCTTACAATAAGTCTATAAAATCTAGTGTCAGAGGCTGTACTTGTGTCTTTGTGGTAGAAAAAAACTAGAGAAAGAGGAAGGATGAAAAATGAAGATTAAACAAGAAATGTCTGAAGATTGAGCTCTGCAATGAATAGTGTGACTGTATAATATTCTGCTGGCATTTGCCTCTTAGGTGATATGTTATTTCTTGGGTGTCGATTCCTTTAGGCTGCGAGACAAGACCAAAAGCATCATTCATTTTATACAGAGCCACGCTCAATTCAATGCTCTGGGGGCCGTTTCACAAAGCTGCTCGTAAGTTAAGAGCGACTTTAAGAACGACTGGTCAACCTTTCTTACGCGCTAATAAACCATTGCCAATTAACACTTTGGTGTATAGAATTTACCACAAGAGACCATCACCAGTCGTTCTTAAAGTCGGTCTTAACTTATGAACAGCTTTATGAAACACCCACCTGGTATTTTTAGCAAAATGGTCTGAAGTATGGTACAAGATGCTTCCAGGGGGCCGTTTCTCAAAGCTGTTTGTAAGTTAAGAGCGAGTTTAAGAACGACTGGTGATCATATCACCAATGAACATTTAATGGTGAATATCATTAACTGCAAGAAAAGATCACCAGTCGTTCTTAAAGTTGCTCTTAACTTACAAACAGCTTTATGAAATGGCCCCCTGATGTATTAAACTTTCAGTACAGGGTGGTGTTTCATAAAGCTGTTCGTAAGTTAAGAGCGACTTTAAGTTACGCACAACTTTACGAATGACTGGAACCTGTTCTTAGGCGCTATATCAGTTACATAGGGATATCATATAGCACAAGAAATGGTCACCAGTCGTGCGTAAAGTCATTCGTAACTTACGAACATCTTTATGAAATGGCCCCCTGGTGTGATAACTTTTTAAACAGTATAATGTTTAACATTTATGTCAGAAGTAAGATTTTGTGTGAATTAGATAGTGCATCAGGATGGGTTTGAGCCCTACAGGGGCATGATACTGAAAGAGTTGCGAATAATTGCTGCAAAAAAATCATACGCAAGTCCCAAATGTGTGCTTCTGATTGGTTGAAAGTCAGATCTGCATTTTTGGTTAGCATTTGAATGTAAATCTTTCTGTGCATGAGGGATGGATCTGGGAAGCATTTAATGAAGAGATCTGTCGGACGTTTAATCTGACAAGGCCTGTTTTATCGGATAGTTACCATAGTGCTTCTCAGCCAATCAAAATCTATGAAATTGTATGACAACTTGTTGGACAAAACTGTTCATGAAATGATGCTCCCCTTAAGACAATACAGGATGTTGTACACAGTTCACATAATGACAAAGATCAGAAAAATGGAGACTATTACTGCAGATAGAGATTCATATAAATAGCCTGATTTACTTTAATACTTTCCAGCAATTCACTTAAAATTGAAGCTTTACATTGCAAGGCAAGGCACTACATTTGTTTTTTATCTCAAAGATAAACCATCCTGTGGATGATGTTCATGTCTGCTCTTCCATCTAAGCCAAGTGATAGATAATGTGATAAAAAAATTCAGACAATTTTCCCTCAGGGATTTTACAAGAAAAATATCATGAAAGTGACAACACAACCTTGAATATCAAAAGTAAAAAAAATCCTCAGATTTTTTTTCAGGTAACTAGAAACACTTCTTCTACCTGCCACTTCGAATGCCTAGGGCTAGAGATGGCAGGCCAATTTAAATTTCATGTTACTCCTCACTTGCACACTAGATTGCTTCATGTGATGTTACTTGCACTTCAACAAGCTCACATTCAACATTCAACACAACATTGGGAATGTATAGCCTATAAACAATACATACATGGCTAGACAAAACACCAACCCATGCAGAGATAGGATAGCCTGCTGCTCCTTACTAAAAAACTTCCAAATGACAATGAACTTTGTGTTTAAGACAAGTACTTTGCCCTGTAAAGACATTTGTGTGGCCCACCCCACCCGCTATCATGTTCATGCACTGCATGTATTTACAAAATAGATCAAAGCACTACCCACCTTTATACCAGTAAACTTTACCAGTCACCATTCCCTTGTCTTGGAATGCTGGTACATAATTGTCCTTCAATTTTTTTTTCTTCATATATGTTTAAAAATCAATCAGCAGTTTTGAAGAGGAAAAAACCTTTCATATTGACAATAAAATTCATTTAATATCAACTCAATATGCAAGCAAGCAGTCTTTTTTATTTTTTATAAATCAAGCTATTAAGGTGGTCTGATGGTGTTAGGAGAAAAAAAATCCACATTTAAAATCGTAATTCAGTCACTACAAATGAAACTGTGAAAACAATAAAAAGAAAATCATACTATTCTACAAAGAACATCCACTTTCCTACGGGGTTTGGAACCCTTTGCATCAACTTTTATCAAATTTTAGGAAAGTGCAAACTTGAATGAAGCCAAGTAGAGAAAAAATAATCAGTTCATTGCATATTTGTTTTGTTTCATTGCTTTCACAAATAACCCATTTGTTCAAAGGCAATCTGTTTTTAGCATTTATATGAGGAATGGACCAAGTGGACTATAATTTGGTGACACAAGACTTTGTGAAAATCACCGTAAATATCTAGCTGCATCTTTGGAGATTATCTCATTCTGCTGTCCCACCACCACATACGTTACATGGTCTGCTTCAGGCATTCTCTGGCTAGGGAATCTGAAATTGTGACTTTATACCATTTGAGGTTACTACATACACTGTAGTACTATACAGTGTCTGTTGGTTGTAAAAACTCATTTCCATTCATGGTAATGGATAACCAACACCTTCTGGGTGAACACCCTAGTGGTGTTAAATTCCAAATTGATGCTTATTCTTTAAGATAGACTGAACAGGAAATCTGTTTAACTCATCTAAAAAATGAAAAAGAAATTCATGATGGCACTCACCTGAGACTACTAATGACTAGATCTAAGGATTCCTCTTTGAAAGGAACAAATTCTTCATCTGCAACCAGCTTTATCGTCTTTACACCCTCTGGTGTTGGGACCTGGTCCTGTTACAGAAACAAACACATACATGTAGATATCACATGTAATTATGCATTAAGACAAAATTCTGTTTGGATATAAAGGGGTAAACTCAGATCATAAAGTAGTTCTTAGGAGTACTATTAATGTTCATTTTTAAGAGGGCTCCTAAAATTGCCATGTTTTGTCAGGCAAGGATTACAATCTTATAGAGCACCATTGAGTGTCAAGTTTGGCCAAGAAACCACATTGGGCAACATCCAAGACTGACATTCCTGAATGAGCATTGAGTCAAATTGCTGAAAATAATCATAGTCGTGAGGCTGAGAGTTCGAATCCCTGCTCTGCCATTGTCTCCACTTTGATAAATAGTCAGCCACTATTCCTGATTAAATAAGGCGTAAAATGTTTCCTATGTACATGTAATTGGTTGTATACCAGCTTGGCGTTATACCAGTAGAGAGCTGACCTATCTACTATGGGAGTTACTATAGCATAAATAGTATTCAAAGCATTATTGAATCAGCATGTTGGTATTTTATATTGAGTCATTCAGTGTAAAAACTAGATGCTCCCATTAAAATCCTTTCTTTCACTAATACACGTAGTACAAACGAGGTAAACAATATAAAGTCAACACAATTTGAAAATTAACATGCATGAAGTGAAGAAAAAAAATCTGCATCAAATTTATGTGATCCAAAATGAAAATTCTCAATAAATGAAGTACGATTTTTTTTTCTTTCATAAAAATGCACAAAATAGCATGATGAATGTTTGGGACAAAATGTAACAATTTTCTGCAAATATTAAATTATTAAATGGAATGAAACTAGGTTTAAAACTAAGGAGTTAAAATATATACATGTAGTACATTTTAAGTCCTTTTCAAAGTATATAATCATTCATGCATTTAAGGTTTAATGGCTGACTCCAATCCTTCATTTTTCATCTACATTGCCTTTCTATATTTTCTCTTTCTTTAGTTGCTCATACCTAATCCCCCCCCCCCCCTCCTCCCAATCTCTCTTCCATCTTCCTCTCTTCATATCTCTTTTCCATTTCCTTCAATCTCACTCTAGTTTTCAATTATTTTTATCTCTCACTCTCTCTCATAAATACACAAACAACATAATAAAATTTAAACACACCACTGCTATTTTTCATCAATTTTCCCTTCTAATCCACCAAAAAGCACAAGAAACATGACTTCACACCAATCTAATCAGAAAGAGAAATTTCAATATTGAAGTCAGTTGCCCTTTGGTGACTCCTACCAATAATGGATGTCTCCGGCAGCTGATGTTTGGCTTCAAGACAGCAGAAGACCAAAACACTCCTTGGGGGTAAAGAACCAATTATTGCATCAATGTGTTTTCTGTCATGGCTTGTGTCAAGATTCACGCCTTCCAAAATTGAAAAGCTTAAAAATTGCATTCCCATGAATAAATAGTCTCATTTCAATAATGCATGATACACCCATCACACATTTTATACAGGGATTCTCAGTTACCATGTTTTAACAGCATGGAGATGTTTCGATGTTAGTTCAAGGGGATATAAGCAGAAAATGACAGATAAAAAACCCAGAAAATTTAAGGCTCGATATTGACTTGTGATGTTACACGTGAACAGTTGCCCTGGTATATGTCATATACTAATACAAAATCCCAGTAAGTGTAATTTTCATGCTTCATGCTGACTGGGTTTTCTTTCATAGAAGCATGTATGATATACTGGTATGTAATATCTGTTAATATATTCAATTCACAGCCTTTTTCAATTTTCTTAGGAATTCATATGACACCTCATATAGACAGTGACTGTTTATATTTTAAAGGACAAGTCCACCCCAACAAAAACTTGATTCAAATATAAAGAGAAAAATTCAACAAGCATAACACTAAAAATTTCAAGAAAATCGGATGTAAAATAAGAAAGTTATGGCATTTTTAAATTTTGCTTCATTTCACAAAACAGTTATCTGCACATCTTGGTCGGTAAGCAAATGAGGAACTGATGACATCACTCACTCACTATTTCTTTTGTATTTTATTATATGAAATTATGAAATATGAAGTATTTTTATTTTCTCGTCATTGTCATGTGAATGAAGTTTCATTCCTCCCTGAACACGTGAAATTTCATTATTTTATCATTTTGTGCTTCAGGACAGGAGGTCCTAATTGTCAAATTCGTAAAAATTGAAATATTGTATAATTCAAACAATAAAAAACAAAAGAAATAGTGAGTGACATCATCGACTCTCTCATTTGGATGTAACTGGCTCGTTCATATAACTATTTTGTTAAAAATAAGCAAAACTTTGAAATGTCATAACTTTCCTATTTTACATCCGATTTTGATGAAATTTTCAGCACTGTGCTTGTCTGATTTTTCTCTATTGATTCAAATCAACATTTTTCTGAGGTGGACTTGACCTTCAAATCTCAACATTAGAGCTATAGAAAAATCAATCATTCTTTCATAATTGTCATTCTTTACAGAATTTTACACTTTCATTAATGGGTATACTCCTTTCTGCTATCAACGAAAACACTTTTTAATATTATACATCATCTCATAAAAAAACTTACATCAATAAAAATTCAAAAGGTTTTATTTCCTTTTTAGTTTTCCCTGCTTTTTGCATGGATGAAAAGATGGTGACATGGTCTATCCATCATTTCTTGGGAAAAATTATTCATATTGTATTAATCAATTACCTAGTGGAATAAGGTGGTCTATGTATAAAGTAAAAGGGAGTTGCAGAATTAAGGGGTGAAGGGATTATTAATGCACTCATGATTAATCAAAAAATATATCAAGTACTGTACATAAAGTTTAAGTTTCCTGAGTGCTTTGAAATCAAAATTAAATAAATTCCAATAGCGAATGGAAAAGGCCTTTTTTAAACAACATAATAACCCGATTATATAAAAAAACAAGTGGAATGCCTCTGGCGGTCTCACCTGCATCACGCAATTCAATGTAGCAGCAGTGCTGACTTTGAAAACTACTATAACTCACACAAGATGTTCAGTGATACTTGGCTACTCGTATTTCCACGTTTTATGAACCAGACCAATACACTTACAGAGATATGATGGTAATTCAACAAATACCCCCATGTGGCCCCAAAGTTCATTGACCTCACATGACCTTTGACCTTGATCATGTGACCTGAAACTTGCACAGGATGTTCAGTGATACTTGATTACTATTATGTCCAAGTTTCATGAATCAGATCCATGAACTTAAGTTATGATGGTAATTCAACAGATACCCCTAATTCGGCCAAAGTTCGACCCTAAATGACCCTAGACCTTGGTCATGTGACGTGAAACTCATGCAGGATGTTCAGTAATACTTGATTAACCTTATGGCCAAGTTTCATGAACTAGGTCCATATACTTTCTAAGTTATGCTGTCATTTCAAAAACTTAACCTTCGGTTAAGATTTGGTGTTGACGACGCCGCCGTCGCCGTGGGAAAAATGGCGTCTATAGTCTCACTCTGCTATTCAGGTGAGACAAAAACACAGTAGGAACACCCTTGTATTTTTTTCATGAATCAGGAAATTATTTTGGTGAAGGTAAGACATCATAGTATCTAACCTCCTCTGAAACAGGCATAAAGACATCACACAAGCATAAAGCCATTGGGAAAGGGGCAATACATGCATTTAGCATCAGCAATCTTCATTATTAAAAGAACCACTCCCCTTAAATAATCTACAATCGAACCAACCAGATATCAATAAATGTAACATCAAAAATAGTAGCACAAGTAAACATGAGAATCTTAGATTAAACATAAAATGTATGCATGAATGGGCCAATTAATAGTACTGTATAAAATTTTTAAATGAATGAATGAATGAATGAATAGAAACTTGTCTTATATGTAACAGTTGTTCAAGATCTCATCTGAGGAAGATAATTGATTTTTCTCTCTGCATTAAAGATATTCTCCATCGCATCATTATTGATTACATGTAGTGCAAGAGCAATGGTCCATGTGAAAACCCTTGAATTGATGAAAAAATGAAATGTTTGAAATTTTATGAAATAGAATAATTAATATTTCAGTATTTCTAGTTTTTAAACTAAAAGTAAAAATCAATACGACTGACTTTCGAATTTCATCTGCATTAAATTTCTGTAACAATATGCTTGGTTTTATTGTATTCAATCCACTATGTATTGAAATGGACACTGGCTCTTCAGATAAAAGTGACCATATGAAGTTTACTTCATGAGCCCTAACATTGTTGCCTCAATTGAGGAACATATTTTAGTAGTTTGCTGCCCTCTTGCATCATATTCATGAAAACTGAGAGACAAGACAAGGCCACCTTGCTTAGAATGTAGAATTCTACGCATTTATTTCCTTTGTAACTTTAAGTACAGTGCAGATTTATTCTTTGGTTGCTTTTTTTTTTACAAAAGTCAAATAGAGTCATAGATTTGACCAAAATGTTGATAGTAAAGAATTCACTTTTCATTTGTCAAAAAGTCCTGCACTTTTCCTCCAGACTTTTATCAAAATTCAATGATCTACAAGAGCTTCTGCAACATTTCCACTTGTTCAACCCTAGCTCTTACTCGTTTTTGACATATTTCACACATAATACCTCTTGCTAAGGTTGAGCCATCCAAGGGCTTCATGCACATAATCTCCCATGGACACATTCTCACACCATCACACTAATTTACTTTCAGTCTCTTATATCTCTCACCAATCTTCAAACATACAAAAGGTACGTGAATATCATGACCTAATGATACTGTGAGTAATAACTAATGGCTACATTTCTAAACTATCACAATGTGTCATTCAATGTCCCAAGGCTTCTCCCAATAAAACTTCCCTCTGGCAGGCATGTTTAGCTTTAAAATTCTCAATCAATATTGTAACTTCTATAAAAGCATCATTAATTTTGTTCATTAGTTTTGAAATCACAGTTACGTAGGTAACATCAGTGCTTTCATCCATACCAAGTTTGCAGATTTACAATTTGGCACCGGTTTGAAAGACTTCACCAATGTTAAATCAACTGTTGGTGCTTCTGTATTCATACTCTTTTGGAGATTGGATTAACAGAAATCAATAGTGGGACTTCCATCACTAATGTAAAAAAGAGCATTTGTTAAGAGAAAAAAGAAGAAATCGAAATAGCTGGAGTTGAGCAAGATTAGAACTTAAAAAAATAATGGAAAATGAGAAAGTGAGACTATTGGTGCCAAATCATAAATGGAACAAACATTGCCTTGCTGTGAAACTGAATTTTGATGAGTTTTTATTAAAAAAAGAAACTTTTCCTTAATGAGTCACCCATGAGAAAAAAAACGGCAAATATCACAATGAAAGTGAAGCATTTAGGAAGGTACCAATGTGTGCAATGGGCAAACTGTTTTTTTTTTTAAATATCAAAAGTGGAATGGATAGAAAGCTACTGCTGAACCAGCAGAGATCACAGAATTACACAGGTTTTTCAAATATACACTTGATACAGTACAAATTATCTTGTTTTTGTTAATCATTTTATTTGAGTTTGGGGTATGCTAAACTTTGACCAAAAAAAATTCACATGACTTTTGATGTTGGATGTCTTGTAACCAATATATAGCAGATTCACCCTTTTTTAAATTTGTCTTGGATAGCTTGAATACTACGATCTTTAGAAGAATATGAACTACATGTACTACTATCTTGGATTTTCTTTACATCTTAAAGTTGGATTACAATTTACTCATTCTATATTCTCAAGGCAAGGTAAATTATAGAAAACAAAACAAAAAAATCTGGGCATCAAAGGCAGAAAGCATAAAATGTTAATAATAAAAACTATTGAAACTAAATACTTACCAGCATTTTCTCAGACATTTCACACTGATACAAGGTGCCAATTTCATCCTATGGGAATTTAAATGAAAAAAAGGAAATTTAAATTAAGCCTGATTTTAATGTTATGAAAGACAAACAATATATATATCAACGCAAAAATCATGATTTTGATATTCTTGAAGAGTGTGTATGTCTGCAAGATATGATACACCTAGAGCTATAGCAGCAGCTATAATGATAAATAGTAATAGTCTGCATACAATGTACATATTCACATGAAAGGAAATCTCATTGGTTCGACACATGAGGGGCACCTCCCTATACACAAGGCTCAATGCATATTTCAGCCAATTTTTTACGATTTTGCTAAAAAAAAGCCAAATGTATTCAAAAGTTAGAATCTAGAGTAACATCGACAAAAGCAGTCACTTTCATCCCTGCTGACAATGTAGTAAGCAAAAGCCTCCTCTTTTTATGCACATCATTGCTAGTGTGACAAGACCTCATATCCTAGAATTTCAGAAAATCAATTCTTTGGGTTTTTTCATGATTAGATCATTTCTCATGATCATGATCTTCTAATTGTTGCATGTGTGTTATATGTAATAGATTAGCACTTGTCAGCTATCACATGTTTTTTCATACAAGGAATTGTTTGCTTTTGTACATACATCTCAAATATCATCTCGTCTCACCTCAGTTAAGTAGTTAGCCATTAAACCTCTCCCACAGCCAAGATCTACGGCTACTGGAAACTTTCTGCAAAACAAGAAAAGACAACATATATTAAAACTCTCTCAAAGATATTTAATCAAAACTAATACGTAAAAGGGACATAAGTCTATTTCTCAATGATTTTTTTTTATATAAAAGATGCAACTCTTTTTAAGTTAATGTAGCTTACACTAATTTTTTCAACCTGCCATACAAGAAAATTACATCAATTGACTACAAACATACAAAATGGAAATGAGTTCAAAGCCTTTTTTATGAACATCACCTAGTATTCATATTAGTCTATAAATTTAGAAATGTCAGAGTTCAACTGAGGCACAATTTACTATGAACATACATGTAAGTCAATTCACCAATGATGAAGACATAGTTTGAGATGGGCTTTGGCATAAGCTAAGCAGAAATTAAAGTAAAATAGATGAAAATTGGTAAATGTACTATAAGAAATATGTATTATCATTTTCAATACTTTTGATTCATTACCTATTGATAATCATTATAATTCTACTTCAAGGTTAATATGATTTTGAAGACACTAGTACGCTAGTTCTTATGATCTCCTTGTTTACCTTGTCACATCTCTAATTCTGTCAACCATTCGGTAAGCTATCTGATGAAAAAGAAATAAAAATGTACATTCGAATTTAGGTTACTTCAATGACCCCACAAAGGAAAGGAACAACAAGAGCTTAAGTTCAATTTGAAAAAAGAAAAATTATTTGTTTGGGAGTAGAACGTCATATTTTTCCATAATATCAAACACAGCTGGCAATCTTTTTTCCAATTAAGATCTCATTTGTTTTGGAGTTCCATATTTCATATATTAAATGTAAACATTTTGTATCAAATGAAACAAAATTGGTTAACATCACATCAAGTAGTTAAGATTGATTGATAATCTGAACATTTTAATCTCCCCCCAAAAGAAAATAATTGGATATCAGTGTCTAACTCTCCTTCATTTATCATATTTGTGACTTTGATGAAAGGGTCATGTATAATGGGTATTTCATATTTAGTTGTATGATTTCTTAATAAATCTGGCATGTTCAAAGCTATCAAAAACTTATAAATATTATGTGTCAAATTGAGCTCATTCAATAGTACACCACTAAAAGATCTGTACTTTCAAGAAATTTAATTCCCAAGAAAATATTTACATATCATTATCAAACTTCATAAATTTCAAAGAGTATAGTTTTGGCCTGTTGTCCTGAACTAGATATAAAGAGCCATGTTGGTCAGCGATATTAGATTTAGTATAGACCTGACAGAGGTATGAACACCTCGCATACCCATACATAAGTGCTGAATGAGCAATTACATCTAGCTCTTTGTCCTTTCATTAGTATACTCGTTTCTTTGATGATTTAAGAAAATTTCAATTTCATTGAATTTCCATGAGAATTATTGACAGATTGCTTTACTTCCACTTTTAATGTAGGATTCTTTAAAATTAATTGACATTAAACAAAAACAGTCAACTTTGGGTAATAAATTTAACCAATCAAAATTACAAACTTTTGATTAATCATTAGTCAAATCATTCGCAAGACAAATCAAACCATACAATCTACACGTATTGATTTTAGTCATGTGCTGTAAATCTATTCTATTTCATTATTATTTTACCTTTGCCATCTTAAGTCAAAGCTATAGAACTCAAATATGGTGCCTGTTGTAACTTTGCCCAGTGGCGGGCCATGACCCGGAAGAGACAAAGCATTGGAGGGGCACTGTATTATTTGTGAACACTGCTGTGCCCCTCCAATGCTTTGTTTTCTCCGGGTCACTGTCCGCCACTGACTTTGCCATTATGGCAACTACCATGGCAACAGGGTTCAGCAGCCAATCAAAATCTAGGCTACCATGGTAGTTGCCATAATGGCAAAGCTTCAACAGTTGTAACTCTTTATGAAATAGGCCCCATATTAAACTTATATTAAACTTAGGAAAGGTTGGGAATAAAAAAATGTATGGGGAAAAGGCTTCATTACAGGTCAGATAATAGGTTTAATTACTTCATCTTTGATGTAATCATACACCTCTACATCTTTTGCCAGTGCAGCCCTGTCCCTCTGCTTCCTCTTAGTCTTGCGATCAAAGACATTCATTACACTCTCCCCTCTAGCTGGATGACAGAGATTTGAAGAGGTTGACAGGTTTCTCTCCAATGATCTTCTTGTGACAAACAAGTTCCTTTGGTCTCGAAACAATTGTTGATATCTTGAAAGATGCCGAAATCCACATTCAGATGCCAGGTGTTTTGGGTCGATCTTTTTTCTATGAGAGCAAAGGTAATCATTTACCGTCCTGGTAATTCTAGAAACCTTTTGGCTATATGATGTTGGAGCAAAAACACTCCTGAGGGAAGTTCTTTGTCTATGGATGCCTTGGTGATTATACATGGTGGCCTTCCCTGGGCTCTGAAAAGTTCCGACGCCTAAACGTTTTTCTGTTAAAAAGTGTTGATATCCTGATGCTAATAAGCTTCTTTTCCCTCCAACTTTCTGTTTTGTTTGAAGAAGACATGAAGTCTTTCCTTTCCAAGCTGATCCTGCTAGAGAGGATTTCAGGAGATGTCTATTTATCCTGGTCTGAAATGATGCCGAGAGGACACCAGACCAATACTGGCAATTATGGAACATGGCTGATTTTCCTGTTTTGTGGAAGCTCAATCCTGTGAAATAAAATGAAAAAACAAAACACACAATAAGATTTTTAGAAATATGATTAGTACATGTAGATGACAAGTACAGACACATTATCTTGCTGTGACCTTGAAATATAAATGATGGTAAAAAAATCAGATGATCTTTGTTTCAGACAAGTACCAGTGACATTAATTACAGGGGCCGCGGAAGAAGGGGGTGGGGCTTCACTTTTTTCCAAAACCAAATTATCAAATTAGATAATATTGATCATCATCATCTGGACTTCTTCCTAGTTTTCATTTAAATTGCTCTAATTTCTTGATCTCTGCATCAATCATGTTCATACTTGGTGAATATGATCCTCGAGTCATACCAATTATGCATCCATGAGGATGATGAGATCGAAGGTCATCTAGAGGTCAAATTATTATATTGCATATTTTAATCATTGCGAAATCAGGCAAGACTCGTGGTTCACAAACCATCTGGTCTCATTTAAATGTGTTATCTTTAGGCATTGAATATAAGAAAAGAACTTGTCAACCTAAGCAATTAAGGAGATTTCCATTATTAATTGGGAAAGCTTATAATTTATTCATATCCTTTTATTATAAGCAACAAAGTTCCTATTATCAAGGGGACATTGATTCCTTGAACAAGTTAAATTGTGTGCTTGACAGGACAATGTTAACTCTAACAGAAGGATTCATGCCTTTCAAAGGCACCATAGCCTTCACAGCAAATAATGAAAATATTTGATTAAATAACAAGTTTCCTATTAATAATGCGAATCCCCTTGCTCGGGTTGAAATTTTCTTCAGCTTTTACTTATTAAAAAAACAAGATTTACTGCACTGCTGAAAATACCATACTAAAAACAAGAGAATATAACTAAATGAATAGATTTTAAAATGAATATAATTTGAAAATTTTGGCAAAGATAATGAAAAGAAGGTTTGCTGATTAGATTCAGACTTATTTCTAACAGAAAATAAAGAATTAGCAATAAGTACATCTGATGATCAATATTTCATGCCATTAGGTGCAAGCCTTTTTTGAATCTCTGACAAAAACATTTTTTGTTTGCTTAAGCATTATGAACAAAACTCAAGTTTTGAAATGGCATTTGAAAGATAAGAAATTAAACTTTAAGCATTTTTTTTTTGGCAAATTTTTTTGTAAGAATTAAGTTTAAAAACTTTTTTTGCCAAAATGTTGGTTTAGGCCCATGGCAGAAATAATCAGTGACAAATCTAAAAATCATGAACTTGACTAGTAGTAAGGATTATAGAGCAATAGTAAGGAGTTTGGTGACTTTTTGAAATCTTGAAGGATCCTAACAAATTTTATATCATTGGAAAGCTTGTGAAATAAGAAATATAATGGTGATTCAATCAAGTCACTGTCTATTAAATATAGATGGAGTCATGGAGATATTACAATTTACAGGGGAAAATATGCAGATTCTGTTCTGTCAAAAAAATATTAAAGACTTATTGAGTGGGGGAGACAGTGGCTTTTGAAATCTTGAAGGAATCCCAACAAATTTGGTACCATTGGAAAGCTTGTGAAATAAGAAAAAATGGTATATAAATAAATCAACTCATGATGTCAAATATTGACAGAGATATTTCTTTTAAAAGGGGAGAATATGCAGATTTTTTTTAGAAAAAAAATGGTATATAAATCAACTCATTATGTCATATATTGACAGATATTTATTTTAAAAAGAGAGAATATGCAGATTTTTTACAGCAAAACACTGAAAAGTAGAATGTCATATTACTTGCACAAAAGCAATGAATGGGACTGTGTAATACTTCTTTTTAGAGAATACGGAGTTCATTTGGGTGTGGAAACGACCCACAACAATCTTGAAAGTGCAATGCACTACATGTACTCTAAGTAGTACCATGCGCAGCAAGGCATGCTTTGAAATTATTTACCGTAATACCGTATAGGCGCTAGGCCTACATAATTTTATCCATATAAAACTTCAGTTTCTCATGGTATAGGTTTCTAATAACTTTCTATAGGGGTTTTACTCCTCCTTTAATGGTTTCATACTTGTTTTATACATGGGTGTACAGATGGATACAAATTCTGAGAGGCATTTCACCGAACTCCCTAGCAATAGAGAAGAGATGAGAAAAGTTAGGAAGAGGAGGGGTGAAGTATTCAACCATGTTTGACCCAAGTTTATAGACAGGAATAACCGTCATTTCTGGGGATTTATTCAACAATTTCTGACATTTTACTATAATCCCCATTCATATGTATTGGTGAGTGGAGCCAACGCAGTTCAGTGGAACACCCAACATACAGAGACTGAAGCTTAATTGGTCTACCGGTATGTTTGAACTTCGAATTCGATCCGAGTGACATGTCACATCACGTCGAGTCAGTTCTGCTGCGGAGACTAAGCCAATTCTTCCCCTCTTCTCTGGCTGCGAGAAAAGTGGGGATACCTAGTCCTGTCTGCTGCTTTGCAATTGCAGTAATCTACTAGTATTCAATCACGGTAGGCGAAACTTGTGGTTATAATTTCACAGAGACCTCTACCCTACCAAAAGAGAATCTATCGCATATGAATTCATTATATTGTAGAATATCCCTGGATCTAGCTGTACATGTATATCGATGGAGAAAAAAAGACCTCTCACCTTTCCCTGCGAGCTGCATTCTTGCGACTGTGTCTTCGAGAAGGCAAGCAGAAAAGAAAATTTCATGTGTGAGCGCGACTGAGACGAGACGGTCGCTGAGCTGGGGCCGATTGCACGAAAGGGTCTTTCCAAGGACCGTCTTTCGTGTCGCCCATCTTTTATGATACGCTATAAGAGGGGTGTTTCTGAAATTTATGATAAAAAAATAAGATTCGTTAGCTTACTTTTAAATCAAATTTTTTACAATTTCATGATATATCACATCATTTTATAAACAAGCATTTTGTTTATTTTAACGGACGAATAAAATATGTTTGCAGATGATTTATTTAAAATGCGTTTCACATGGCGCATCATAAAAAATGGGCGACACGAAAGACCCTTTGCAAAGACCCTTTCGTGCAATCAAGCTAACAATTCTCGAGGGCTGGCCACAGGAACGCTGTAAAGATTTGTTCAAATCGCGGTTGATGAAAGCACATACAATAGTCATGGATCAAAATTACCCCCTTCCCTTTATTTTTCCCATTCCAATTTTCCTATACATAATCTGTATTAAAGTGGGCGCACGACCCTAGAAAAAAAATTTTCTTGGGGGTGCTGATGTTGAATAATAATTATGCCCTCATTTTTTTACCCCCCCCCATTAAAATATTTCAATTGCTTCAGACATTTTCTTAGCCTATGGCAAACACCAAATTGCTTTCAAAATTGTGCATCTCCAGCTATGGGGAAAAGGGCTAACCACCATCTTTAAAAGTGGCATGAATGTTACAATTACTCAAATTTTAAATTACCATTATTTCTTTTCACAAGTGTGGATTTGAGGGGATAAGTCATCTGGTATCCCCGCCCCTTTCCTCAATAGCCATCTCTCTTCTATTTCTTAGCCCCCCTTAATCAATTTCCATCTCTTATTCTCACCATGCACCCCTCATACTGTTGTTTTAGAGCTTACATTTCAACAATGTAGTGATATTCACAACACTCAGATTTATCTAGAATTATTACACAAACTACTTTTTTGATAACAAGTAAAAATTTAAAAAGGTCCCAATAGGAGATTTCTATTTGGTTTCAAATGGTTCCTGATGGTTTCTAATGGCATAAATGAGATTCTACTATTAAAATAATGTTAGAACTAGAAGGGATAAGATTTTTAACTGATGTGAATTTTTCACAAATTTATTGGAAAATCCACCCTTCTATCAAATCAGTTTTAATAAAAGCGTATAAATAAAAGATATTGTCAAAGAATAAATTCAAGTTAATGAAATGGAATAGCTTTAAAAAAATGACTGTTGTTTTGGAATTTCATTAAAATTTCTGTTAGTAAATGTTTCTCTCATTTTTTCTGCTTTAAAAAAATGGTATGAGTGACTAATTACCAATAAAACCATTGAATTTGCACCTCTTAAACTACTGAACGTGACTTTATGCACTCATTTAATGAACAAGGTTATGATATAACCTTGTTCTCAGTTACTTCTCTATATGTGGCAAAATTTATAGGTTGACAATGTTTGGATTATTTTCTTTTTCTTTTGGACAAATGCTTGATTTTTTTTTGACACTGTCAGTTTCCATTACAGCTTTTCATTTTATAACTTGGCTCTTAAGTAAATTTGATTCTTTAAATTATCATTTTTCTTTATTAAAAATAGAGCTTGAAAAATGAAAATTTTCTTGCCATAATGATATTACTTTCCAACAATAGAGGGCATACACAAAAATATGCTAAAAATTCAAGTTTTTGAGCGCTCTGGTCAATACAAAAATTATTCTAAGTTACTTATGAAAAATGAATTGCAACTGTATGGAAATTAATACTTTTGGTCACAAAAGTGATATTGGAATGTTTTTTTAAAAGTGTGTGCTCAATACAGCATTGGCATACCATAGTCCTACTTGTAGATTCCCCACAGGCAGGATGGTAGCAGTGGACCAGTGACTTAATACAGTAAGTGCTATTCTTAATTTGTATCAATATACATGTTTATCTGTGTCTGTCTTCAGATCGGTGGAGGGGGCTGTAACAAGTATACCCCCCCCCCCTTCTGTCTCTGTTAGCAAGAATGGGATGACCAAAGTAAGAAATAAATGTACAGAAATATAATTTTTTAGACTAAAAAGAAACTTTTGAAAAAACAGAAAAATATGCATTAGAATTTTAACATTTGATTACCAAAGTTCAAGACATTTTCAGAGTGATTTTTAAGATGGGAACCAATGCATTACAATCACAAAAAGAGTGGGTGTTTCACAAAGATTTATGAGTGACTATAAGTTGAATTGCTCTTGAATTTCTGTTTTGAATGTGATATTAACATTTACACACCTCTACATTGGTCAGATCATACTCAGAGGGCAAAGGCTACTGCATATCCACCAATATGATCACTTGTGAAATAGCATGTGCATGTTGGCACCTAACCATTATGTCAAGTCATACCTGTACTTAATCTATGTGTCTAGGTCATGTACATAAGCAAATATATATATATGTGTGTGTGTGTGTGTGAGAGGGTGTTTGTGTGTGTGAAATTATATATGTACAACAGCTTTGGCATCTCTTTTTATTTAAATATTTTGTGAAAAACAAGGCAAAAGCAATTTTGTGTCTCGCCCACGTATAAAAATAACAAGAAATATCGTGATTCGCGAGGGCATGCAACAGAATTGTATCAAAACTTCATTGTAATATGACTGGGATGGAATAACACTTGCCTTAAGAGCCTTACACATTAACTTTATTTTTAACCTGAAAATGACCTTTGACCTTATCATGTGACCTCCGACTGCAGCATAACATGCAGGTCCCCCAAGTCCATCTACCAAGTTTGGTTGAAAAGCACCTTACGGTTGCGGAGTTGGGTAAGGTTGACCTGAAAATGACCTTTGACCTCATCGTGTGACCTCCGACTGCAGCATAACATGCAGGTCCCCCAAGTCTATCCACCATCCAAGTTTGGTTGAAAAGTGATTTACGGTTGCAGAGTTTATAGGTGTCATAAGAGTCTTGCATGTAAACTTTAACGTTGACCTGAACATGACCTTTGACCTTACCATGTGACCTTCAACTGCAGCATAACATGCAGGTCCCCTAAGTCCATCTACCATCCAAGTTTGGTTGAAAAGTGACCTACGGTTGTGGAGTTAGGTGTCATAAGAGAGTCTTGCATGTAAAATTTAACGTTGATCTGAAAATGACCTTTGACCTTACCATATGACCTCCGACTGCAGCATATCATGCAGGTCCCCTAAGTCCATCTACCATTCAAGTTTGGTTGAAAAGTGACCTACGGTTGCGGAGTTAGGTGTCATAAGAGAGTCTTGCATGTAAACTTTAACGTTGACCTGAAAATGACCTTTGACCTTACCATGTGACCTCCAACTGCAGCATAACATGCAGGTCCCCCAAGTCCATCTACCATCCAAGTTTGGTTCAAAAGCACCTTACGGTTGTGGAGTTATGTGTCATTAGATTTGTGACGGACGGACGACATTTGGATCTAAGTCTTGCCTTCACCTCTGGTGGGCGAGACAAAAATGAAGGAAGAGAGCAATGGAAGGCGTAGCTTTAATCAAAGCAGTAGCTTTGATCCAGCTGAGGCATGGCAGCTTGTCTTTGTTCAAAACCACCTACACCCGACAAAGGAAATTATAATTGGTATAGTGTCAAAAATCTGCCTATCTGACGGTCAATTGGATTGGGGTCACCCTTGTCACTATCCCGTCTCTGTGGTCTAGGGGTTAAGGCACCGGCGTTCAAAAGCTGGGAGCCCGGGTTCAATTCCTGGCAGAGAAATTTTTTGTTACCACCAATTTTTCCATAGGGCAGATAGCTCTGGGGGAACCTTGATTTAAGCTATGCCTATCATTGTTCTCTTCATCCATTTCTTTCACAAATATATAAACAAGAATCAAATTACAAAGTGTGGTATTACATATAAATTTACACAACATTTTATTAAATACACAATTTAATAAAATAATACAAAGCAAGGAACTAGATTCCCCGCAAAAAATAAAGCATTGTCTCATCTGCATGTCACTTTGAGTAAGGATACATGTATCTCAAATACTAAAGTGATGGGTAGAATTTCATAGCTATGGATAGTTGACCCTAGGTTATATCATGCTTTTATAGATAAAGCGCTTGGTGTGTACTCATTCATCAAGTACGCATTATTCTAATCCTGCAGAGAAAAAGTTGTTACAAAGTCTTGAAATTTAAAAAATGTGATTATATGGGTATACAAATATCCCAAAGAATTATTTGGTACAGTATCTTTGTCATAAATATTGAAAGAGTAAGATAAAACCAGGCATCCCATAGAAGTCTGAAGTATAATTATTATTCTAGTCCAAAGGTAAACCTTGGTTAATTATCAAAATTTCACCAAAAGTGATCACAATTCTTCTTCTTTTCTTTTACCATAACATGCAAAAATAAATGCATTACAGAAGTTACATTGAAAATATAAGCTGCTTAAGGTTTTCCAGCCCTTAAATACATACCGTATGTCGCATAGGTTGCGGTGCTCATGTTTGAGCACTGATTAACCTCTTTCAAATAATAGATCTTTTTGCTATATGAAAAATTATGTGTAAGAATTTTTTCAAGCCTAACTACAGTATTTCTGAAGTCTTTAATAGTCCATTCAAGAAAAAATTAAATTCTGTGGTTTGGGCTAATAATTTGGACAAAGAGTCATAAATATGATATAAAGTATATTAAATGAAAAAGAAGAGACCTTCCACTGGATGGTAAGTTTGGGGGATGAAAGTAATCAATAAAGTAGTCAAGTTGGCAATGCATTGAAACCTTAGAATTACTGTGCAAAATTGAAGAATAAAATGTCATCACAGAAAATAATTCATTGTCAATTCTAAGTAAATTGATTCAGGCAGAGTAAATTGTATGTTCATAAACATAAAACATAAATGCTGTAGTCACACTACAGAAACCAACTCCTAATCCCCAATGGCATGCTATTCCCAATAATGCAATAGCTTTGATCGGTCGGAGGTAGGGTTCGTTGGTGTGACTGAAGCATGAGATGTCTTCCAAGAAAGTCATGCCAAACTCAAGGTTCACTGGAATAAGAAAACTGTAGAATCACATGCTCTTTTTCACTAATAATCTCAACCGTCAAATTTCAAAATGAAATCATCAAGTGGTCACTCAGAGTATACATTGACCTGATGTCTACTGATGACAAGTGACTCTTGTTGAAGCCTTTGAGAATTAGGATATCAGTAGTCGTAGGGTCAACATGGCAAATACAGGGATAATACACTCATTTCTCTATCTCTATCATTGTTCTCAGGTGACATTCTTGTCATCAAATGTTCAAGGAAAGCATCACTGTCCAATGTCCATGTATCTGCATCAACAGGATCAAACTTGCTTTTCCTTGAATGAAATCACATTCATCCATCCTCTGAATCAAAATCTGTGATGGACTGCTTTCCCTGGTTCCTTCTCTTTAGGACTCGGTAAGTGGCTTGGTCTGTGGTCTGGTAGAAGGTCTGGGTTGGAAAGATAAAATATAACCGCTTTTAACATGTTGTTTAGTGGAACTGAATGGACCCATACAAAGCATGTATACAAAAATGAAAACACAGACCTTTGACCTAAAGACTCACCCTTTCCATAATAATCTCTGACAGAAGATATGACAGTCAGGTCATTTTATGTGACCTGACTGTTTTTGGTGTCATCAGACACCAAACATTTTTAATACCTGGTGAATATTTCCAAAGTTATCATGCTAGCTGAAACCAACTTGCATATATAATGAACTGTGACCTTTGACCTGCAGACTCTGAATTCGAACTTAGCTTGTATTTTGGTGTCATCTACCTACACACCCAAAATTTTAGATCTATTGAATATTTCATAAGTTAATATATGTGGTAAAACCAACTTGCATATTTAATGAACTGTGACCTTTGACCTGCGGACCCTGAATTCGAACCTAGCCTAGCAATTTTTAAAATCTATTAAATATTTTTTGAGTTATTGCGCGGAAACCAAGTGGGGGGGATGGACGGGCAAGAGCAACGCTTAATGCCCCCTCCAAACTTGGTTTGCGGGGGCATAAAAAAGAGGCCATTTGCAGGCCTCGAAATAGGATTTTGGGGGGGCAAGGCCACTTTTTTGAGGGGCACTTTTTCACTGAGGCCAGGCAGCGGAGGGCACCAAGGCCACTTTTTAAGGGGCATGTAATAAATTATTTGTAGGTGTTACAGTTTCGCGGCGTGGGGGGGGCTTTCCATAGTCGATGTTATACATCAGATTCATTACCAAACCACATTATTTACTTAAGAAAAAATGAACTTTATGCACGACTGGTGATACCTTCTTGAGCTACATGTAATTAAATGTGAATCTGATTAGCACCCAAGAAAGTATCACCGGTCATTCGTAAGTTGTTCGTAACTGACGAACAGCTTTATGAAACACTCTCATTCAAAGTACTATACTTATGCATCGCGAGCGCTCGCCAGGACAGTACAGTGTGCGCGACATTTGTGTAGTACACATACGGAGCTCGCGCTCGTCCATTCTTATGCTGCAGCTTACATAGCATATGTAAAGCACGCTAGCGGCCAGCCAGCTGTGACGTGTATAGCTAGCTCATCGTTCGGCGCGGCTTCGGAGTAGACTGCATACATGCACTGGACATCGCTGGTAAAGCTTAGGTATTGAATACTTTTTGAGATCGGAGAAAAGTTTTCCTCGCTCAGATAAAAAGGTGCAGACTTTCAAAAGGGGTACATTATATATCAGAAAAAGGGCACATTTAAGAGAAAAAAGGGCACCACGGCCATATAAAAAAGGACACATTTTTAGTGGCCATAACTTTTAGCAAAAAGAAGAAGGGCATGACGGCCAGTAATGGGGGCATCTGTAGTGATGAATGATTCTGAGCAATACATAGGCTATATATTCATTTCACATTTCTTTCATCTAAATGAATTGCACTGCTGGTTGTAAGAGCTCAATCAATCAATCAGCTGCTCAATCAATCAATGTTTTGTTCATGTGGAAGTGATTTGTAATGTAAATAGGAAGTGTTCTGGTTTAGTTTTTTACTGGCTCTCGCCTTGACAAAGCTGTCAATCCACACTTGGTCACGTCACTATTCACCTAGGTGCTAAATGGGTACTTGTAGGATGCCAAACATACATAGTATGCCTATAGATGCAATTACTTTTAATCATATTTGATCGGAATACTTTAAGTTTGTAAGATTTTTTTTTTAATTAGAATTTAAATCATCCCTCATTTTATAAAACAAAATAACACCATGATAATCAGATATCTAAAAATTTGATACTTTCTAACTTAATAAAATTAAAGAGTAATAGTAGCTCATCCATATGATATCATGTTAATGATTGAATAATTTCAGTTTAGTACACATTTATTAAAGTTGTCTAGAAAATATATTTAACAAAACTTACATTTGACTCCCATACCAAGGGATTTCACAAGAACGCATTTTTACACTGTAGAATAGTAGCATATATGATATGAATATTGTTATCATTATTTCTTCCATTTAGTATTGCCAACCATCCAGCTTTTAACTGAACTGTCCAGTTTTTGAAGTATTTATTTCACGGAAATAAAGAACCTTTAGAGTTTGGGATTTCATGAGCATGGATCTAGGTGTATATATTATTGGTGTCAATTATTGTTATTATTATTATTACATCTATATCTATATATATATATATATATATATACATATATATATATATCCAATCATTCATTCTGGTTGAGTGAATTGTAACACATGCAGGTACAGTAATTCTTGAGGGTGAATTTTCTCTCAAGGTATGCACACCAGATTGACCAATTTAATTTTAGGTCTGAAAAATGCAAAAGCTCCCTATCGTGGAATTAGGGAAATCCCCCTCCCCTACCTATCCCCCAACCCCCCCCCCCTCGGTTGCTCTGATCCCTTGGGCTTGGTCGCTTCACTCCCTTGCAATAATTGATTCAGTTTTCTGCAATTCAAATGTTGGCAAGTCTGCCATTATTATCGTCATCGATCATCATTATCAATATTGCCAATGGTTATTGGATTGGAGCCCAAACATAGAAAGTGAAATTGGTTACCTGCAGCTAATGCTCTTTCCACACATTCTCGTAAGTGTAGCTGCTGCTTTGCACACACTCCAGTTACATCTCTTGGGAGGACATTTCCTTCATTGTCCACAAACTGGCTAAGTATCAGAACATCCTGTTCAGATTCAATGAAATGATGAAGATGATCACAAAATCGGTTACACAGCATGAATATTATTTTAAAAATATGTTTCACTCGCGTTCATTGCTTTTTCAAATGAATAGGCCAAGTCTTTAAAAGATTTTTTTGGGGGGGTGTAAGATGCAATAGCCATGGTATATTGAACACATAAAAGCAATCATCTTTTAATAAGAAACATACATGTATTTCATATAATACAAAATATGAACAGTCAGACCACGGTCTCAGCATGATTCACCTAGATCCTCTTGTGGCTAAATCAGCCTCAATACGAAATCTTGTGAATTACAGGACTCTTCAATTTAAGGACGTTTCAATATGTCTGTGCGCATCATGATCTGCGAATATGTAATGCTATGCACATTTCAGTAACAATTAATGAACAGCTTAATATTACGCTGCTATTGGTATCAGCTGATTTTTTATGTTACCTGCACTCCAAATGCACATCTGTTTTGTGAAGCTAATTAGCTGAAAATGATCCATTAACCAAATTTTTAAATGCCTCTCAACTTCAGAGTACTTTACTTCGCAGTGTTGCAAAGTATAATGAATATAACAAGCTTGAATGGGAGAGGGGCTTGGAGTTTTTCCTTAAATACGCCTTTGGCAAATTTTTGGCGCTTTTGTTCTTACTTTTCTGATAAATGACAAACAAGCACATGAGCCCCATTTTCATATAATACACCTCTCTAGTATACCTTTCTGAGGTTTCCTCTACAACTTTGCAAATTATGGTGAAAACAAAAGCACAACATTCATTGTATTTTACAATTTTGTTAAAGAAATTTGTATAGAAACTCTATAGAAATATTTTTTGTATTTTTCCTACCATTATTTGAATTGAAGGTGCTACTATCCTTAAAGGGCAAATGAGTAGCAATATGAATGGACTCTCCATCTTAAGTACCGTACAAACAATTTTTAACTACATGTATACTGTAAAGTTTGATGTGTGACTCAATGTTGTGATCTTACATGTACATCTATAGGTGCCAAAGTCTTTTGATTGAGTAGACCTTGACAACTTTCAATTCGGTGAATTTCAAAGTTCGAGAGCAAGAAATCAAGTAGGGGAAGGCATTTTTTGCATTTTGCATGTTGTTGTTGTTGTTTTTGTTTTTTTTCCCCAATTTTGTGAGCGAAATTCGACCCCCTCTCCCTACCGCTCCACGACCGCTCCAACAACCCTCGGGCGGTGTGACCAGGCCTTTAGAATTGATATGACTAAATTAATATTGTAGAAATAAGTACCTTGCCTTTAAATTTGATTCTTGAGAAATATTTTTCACCTACGTATAAATTTCTACCCCCACACTGAAATTCATTGTGACCTTTGAAAAAAACGATGTCAAATGGCTCAACTTGCCCCATATGTGGGGTAAGTTGTGCCACCTTCTGGGGTAAGTTGAGCCACAAAAACTATATACAAAATGTATGCCGGAAGAAGCAGCATGTCAATTTTTATTTCAAGTCTTTTCACTTGCTAATTCTCTATAAATACTAACATCCTCTAAAAGTAAAAGAACTGTCATACAATTTACACCTTTCTGCCTGCATATCAATGGCTTTTCATTTTTTTTTCGTTCTTATTACCATGAGAATTAATTACCATGGCCAACCATGGCTCAACTTGCCGCCCCATGTTGGCTGGCTCAAAGTACCCCAGTCCGAACTTAATGCGATATTTTCATATCCACACATTTCTTATGCATCCATCATTTAAAAGGCGATGACAAGAATGAAGATCCATACCTAGACTAACAATATTGTTCTCATATCTTTATTACATTTAAAGACGTGTGTGGGTAAAAGCACTCCTCTATTTTACACCCTCTTTTTGCTTTTTTGGCTAAAATTTGTATTTTTCCGTCTAAAAAAGTACTTTTTATTTCAAAGTCGAAAACAATATGGTTGGTTAAAGGACTATGTAATGGGTCATCAATACATGACACCACCACAATGTCTGACTAATTCAATATTGGTCTAGGGGTGGTGGCTCAACTTGCCCCTAAGCTCAACTTACCCTGCCTTCCCCTATATGAAGCCATGGGTATTTTTTTTGCAAATTTAATTAGCGCTAAACTCAGACCTGCCAACCTCTGGGAATGAGAAATTGTATTCTGTAATAAAAGAAACTGTATTTTCCCCCCATAAGTGTATTTCTTAATAAAATGCATGGCACACTCGCTCATCGCGGCGCTCAAGCTGCACGCAAGCTAAAATGTGCACTGCTCTTGCAGATAAAAAACAAACATTGAAACATGTGTATATCTCACCCTGGTTTTAGTTCACACCAACGGCGCTTTGATGGCGCTTTAAAGCGGCCTGCAAAGTGCCAGCAAAGCATAACAAAGCCTAATTAAAGCGTAAAGACCGTAATAGAGCATGAGAAAGCTTTGAGCAATTCGGGACATTCGGCAAGAGTGCCAAAATATTTTAAACTGTTTATGCCAAGTTCACACCAACGGCGAATGCCGCGTTATAAATAGGCGATCAATTCGGCATCATTTTTCTTTACTTTTCAAAAAAATCTCACTATCTCCTCAGATATATTATGCTCTGATACGCTCTGATACAAAGTTCGTTCCCGCTTTGGGCAACAAATTATTTATAAATATGCAGCTACATGAAATCATTGCATCTTTGGCAGAAGAACAAGATATAGAAGTTCAATATGTACCAGACTATGAACCATCTTATGATGTAGACATGACTTTGTCTCCCTGCTATATAACTACATCCTAGCCCTCGAGGCAGAGGAGAGAGAGAGGAAGAAGGTCTCTACCACAACTACAAGGGGTTCTTCTCTTTACCACTGCTGGCATTGGTAGATGCAGAGTACAAGTTCATCTGGATTGAGCTGGGAGGTAAAGGACACATGTCTGACTCTCAGATATTCACAGACTCTGAGCTCTTCGAATGCCAAGAAGATGGGTCCATAGGGCTGCCCCCACCATGCCCTCTCCCTGGAGAAAATAAGCCTGATATTCCCTTCTTCATCCTGGGTGACGATGCTTTTGCCCTGAAGAGCTACATGATGAAGCCATACAGTAGAAGAGTGATGATAGATGAACAGAGGAGCTGCAACTACAGGATCTCAAGGGGGAGAAGAATGGTGGAGAATGCCTTTGGCATCATGGCCAACAGGTTCCGGTGCCTGTTGGGAACACTGGAACAGAAGGTAGATAACGTCAGAGATTTGGTGGAGACTGTTGTGGTGCTCCACAACCTGTTGAGGAAGAGGGAGCCAATGCGGTGGACCACGAAGATGAAGAGCACAACTTCGCACCAGGGGCCTGGAGAGATGGACCTCACTGGTAAGATGTTTCGCAAACCACCTACAAGGGGGAACCTCGCCACTGTGGATGCCAGACATCAGAGAGATCATCTCAGATAATACTTGGTCTCTCCAGTGGGTGCTGTTGACTGGCAACAAAGAATGGCTGGGGTGGTACTTCCTGATTGAGTCAAGAAAGCAGTGGCTCAGATATCGTCAGAAGCAGATGAGGAAGATAAAGACTTTTGTGTCTGGAAATAAGAACATTCTCCCATATGCACACTGTTTATTTTTAATATAAGTTTGAGATAATTTCTGTATTACATGTATGTGTACTTGTGAAGATGTTATTATTATTATTGATATTATTGTTGTTGTTATGTATTTCATCTGCTTGTAAAAAATATAAATACAGACTTGATTTTTTACCCATGAAAATCAGATAAAACCACTGTTATAAAACAGGAGTAAAAAATTAAAGGAATCAAGTTGCAGAATTTGAAATTTAGATATGTGCAATAAAAGATCTTTGAAACACACATTTTTATGTTAAATTGATTATTACAAATTATTACAAATTGATTTTCTTACTAATTACAAAATTAGTAAGAAAATCTATTTCATATGTGAGATAAATAACCCTTATTGTGACAGAGAAAATAAAACAAAGAACATAAAATTAAAAAATGAAATATAATATAAAAAAAAAATAGAAAAAACTTTGTGGAAACTTTGTTTTCAACAGAGTTTAAATTCTATTTATTTTTTTATTCGATTTTAAGTGGGATCACCGCTTTGAACCAAGCTCTCTTAAACTCTGTTAAGCTTTCCTACGACTTTGTTAAGCTTTTTGACGCTTTGATAAGCTTTAATACACTCTACCTGCTTTACGCAATCCGTGACAGATCGCTTCAATTTTTTAAAGTTCAAAAAAATTTTGGCGCTCTTGCCGAATGTCCCGAATTGCTCAAAGCTTTCTCATGCTCTATTACGGTCTTTACGCTTTAATTAAGCTTTGTTACGCTTTGCACGCCACTTTAAAGCACCGTCAAAGCGCCGTTGGTGTGAACTTAGCTTAAATAAAAATGATGCCGAATTGATCGCCGATTTAAAGCGCGACATTCGCCGTTGGTGTGAACTAAGCATAAACAAAATGATTGAAAAACAAAACAAGTTACCTGAACTTACATTGATCTAATAAGCATATTTGTGTAAGTTTTATGAAACAGAGATGAAAGATGATTTTTCTCAATAAATTATGATTTTGTAAAAAAATTATTAAAAAAGAAATTACAAAAACATATTTTTTAAAGAAAAAACGTACTGCCATATTTTGGTTGCAAAAATGTACTAAACACACCAAAAACGTACTGGTTGGCAGGTCTGCAAACTGTGCAAAAGTTGGTAAGAATAACATTGATTTCATTTTAAATGCAGAACGTCTTTAACCACTTTTTTTCTCAAGCTACACTGTGTATCATTGTGCCATTGAAACAATTATGGGACACTTTTTTGTCATTTTTTGGTACAAAATATTGTTATAAATTAATTAATTTCTGGCAATAAGAGATGCCTCAAATTCTGTTCTTCCCCTGTTTTCTCTGGATAATTGTGCAAAACTTTTTATTTCAAGCCTAAATAATACTTGTTATTATCATCATAAAGTTGAAAAAAAAGTCAGTACTTTGAGCACAATGTCACTCTTTGATATGTGGCACCTTTTAATCGGGTCAAGATCACGCTTTTCCAACCAAGGTACAAAACCAGGATTCTAAAATTTCTGAGTAGCAGGAAATCCAGAGTTCTGATTGACTGAATAAGGTTTCGAAACAACAGGCATGGGTTTTTGAAGAGAAATCAACATATGGAGAGTGTGACTTTAGGGGCCACAACATAGAAATGTTTGGTTTTCGGGTGGGTTTATCATCTGTTTGACCAACCAAAGTGCAGTATTCTTTTTCAAGCTACTAAAATATAATTGGCCTGGGAAATGTGTGATCTTGACCTCATAACAAAAAATAATCCTTTCGAAACCAATACCATTTTAAGGCATACATGTAGATCTTTGATCAAGGTCTAAAAATATTCCAGTATACCAACATCTAAATACCAACATCTAAATAGCACCAAAAAGTCATATCTGGTTCAGATCCATGTTTAAGATTAAAAGCATGGATGAATGAAATAATGAACATGACTCCAAACTTCAATACATTGAAGGTCAAGAGGTGACTAAAGTGCAGACTAAACGATCATCAGCATCCAAGCAAGATAATGTGCTTGTCACCTAAAGATTTGTGTGGTAGTCAACTATTCAAAGATTGAAGATTCATGATATAACTGACTCAGACAATTCAAACCTGGATATTTGTTACTATTGTGATGTATTGATGTTACTTGTCATTAAAAATTGAGGAAGTTGTTCACTATTGTAATTGAAAAAAGAAAAACAAGCTTTTCCAAGGTAAATGTACAGGTACATATAGTACAGAGCACATTGTAATGGTGTTGGAAGTAGTCCAGTTATCAACGCCATAATACCAACATCTATATACATGTAGTGCCAAAAAGTTATATCTGTTTCATATCCATGCTTAGATTATAAAAAAGCATGGATGAATGAAATAATAAAATGAACACGACTCCTCAAGATTTATGAGATAAGTAAATCAACTGCTAACATTCAAACCTCAATACATTGAATCAAGATAATGTGCATCACCTGAGAATTTGCATGGTAGTTAACTGTTCAAAGCTTGAAAATTCGTGATATAAATGACTCAGACAATTCAAACCATATCCATGGTTAAGATTAAAAGCATGGATGAATGGAATTATGAACTTGACTCCTCAAGGTTTATGAGATAAGTAAATCAAGTTAGTCAAGAGGTGTCTAACGTGCATCAGCAATATAGTCTCAATATTGTTTCTCGATATTAGAAATTGAGAAATTTTTAGTCATAAAATTTGGAGTACATGGAGTTGTAGCACTTTAGAATGGGTAGTGCCGAGGTTAAACCAACATAAGCATCAACAACATAAGCATCAACAACAGGTGGTGTAGGAATTAACGAAGCATCAGCACCAGATTTCTAATATCTGTATCTCTTTGAAGTTGAATGGTGTTTCAATAGCGCTTTACAGAAAGTCAATTATGGTGTTGCATTTGCACAAGTAAATAAAATACTGATGATTTCTCTTCAAGAATGATGATATAAGTCTAAGTAAATCAGCTATTCAAACCTGTATTACATGTATTACTAGAGGCTAAAGACTGAGGAAGTTGGTCATGTGGAGATTGCATGTGAGAAGCTATTTGAAGTACATGTAGAGCAAGGCACATTGCTGCGGATATTTCGTTGGAAATAGCCTAGGTCAATACAGGAATCATAGTGATTCAAGAGGAATTTATTTGCATTGTAAAAGAGAAAATACATTGCAGGATAGAAACAAGATGATTTGGATTTCACCTAGAGCTTTATACTCAACTGAAGTGGCCTCTTAAGAGGCTATAATAAACAACTCAACACCTCGCAGATGCGGTATATACAGTGCATCCCAGAAAAAACAAAACCGAGATTTAGCGATCATTTATCATTACTTAATCATTAATAAAATAGACAAATGACCTACCAATTTAAAGCTTAGAATCTCCTCTTTCATCTGATATTACTTAGATTATTTCTCATTCACGCATGAGTGAGCAAATGCAATTTGAAGAAAGTATATCAAAAACTCATTTGGCGGGGGGTATCTGGGTTTCAAAAAGAAAACCACATTTTTGAAAAGTTCAATATCTCCTCTTTAAATTGATACCTAAATTACAGAAAATGGTCACGAAATAACAAAGTTCTGGTCATTTGAAATAAGGCTTGAATTTCAATAATTTCATAAAATGAAGAGGTTATCCAGGATGGCTTTCAAACTCTCTCGACACTCTCTTTTCTTGACGATCAGCCATGCATTAAATCTTTTGTTCACCATGCGAAAGCTTCTGTGGGAAACCGGTGAAAACACGTTTATCTCATGAAATTATGGAAATACAAGCCTTATTTCAAATGACCATTTTTTGTAATTTTGGTACCAAATTAAAGAGCATATATTGAACTTTTCAGAAATGTGGTTTTCTTTTTGAAACCCAGATAACCCCCGCCAAATGAGTTTTGGTATCCTTTCTTCAAATTGTTTTTACTCACTCATGCGTGAATAAGAAATAACCTAAGTAATATCAGATGAAAGAGGAGATTCTAAGCTTTAAATTGGTAGGTCATTTGTCTATTCTATTTATGATGAAGTTAGGATAAATGATCGCTAAATCTCGGTTTCGTTTATTCTGGGACGCACTGTATAGCATGGAATACGGTGTTACTCAGACCATTCTTGCCATCTTGCTGGTGGTTGACCGGATAGTGGACGTTTTCTTGTATACAAGATAACTTTGGTGCTGGTTTTTGCGTAGTGAGTAGGCCACAGCTGCGAGCCGACCCCTTTCCCTTTTCATTCCTGGATGAAGGTCTTATGTACAAGTTTCATGAATCAGAACCATAAACTTTCAAAGTTATGATGGTAATTCAACAGATACACCCAATTCGGCCAAAGTTCATTGACCTTTGACCTTGGTCATGTGACCTGAAACGCGCACAGGATGTTCAGTGATACTTGATTACTCTAATGTCCAATTTTAATGAACTAGACCAATAAACTTTCAAAGTTATGATGGTAATTCAACAGATACCCCCAATTCAGCCAAAGTTTATTGACCCTAAATGACCTTTGACCTTAATCATGAGACCTGAAACTTGCACAAAATGTTCAGTGATGCTTGATTACTATTATGTCCAAGTTTCATGAATCAGATCCATAAACTTTCAAAGTTATGATGGGAATTCAACAGATATCCCCAATTCGGCCAAAGTTCATTGACCCCAAATGACCTTTGACCTTGGTCATGTGATGTGAAACTCATGCAGGATGTTAAGTGATACTTGATTAACCTTATGTCCAAGTTTCATGAACTAGGTCCATATATTTTCTAAGTTATGATGACATTTCAAAAACTTAACCTCAGGTTAAGATTTCGATGTTGATTCCTCCAACATGGTCTAAGTTCATTGACCCTAAATGACCTTTTACCTTGGTCATGTGACATGAAACTCTAAAAGGACGTTCAGTAATACTTGATTAACCTTATGGCCAAGTTTTATTAACTAGGTCCATATACTTTCTAAGTTATGACGTCATTTCAAAAACTTAACCTCAGGTTAAGATTTGATGTTGACGCCGCCGCCGCAGCCGTCGGAAAAGCGGCGCCTATAGTCTCACTCAACTTCGCGGGTGAGACAAAAACTACTATAACTCGAACAAGATGTTCAGTGATACTTGGTTACTCTTATTTCCATGTTTCATGAACTAGACCAACACACTTACAGAAATAGGATGGTAATTCAACAAATACCCCCAATGTGGCCAAAGTTCATTGACCTCACATGACCTTTGACCTTGACCATGTGACCTGAAACTTGTACACGATATTCAGTGATACTTGATTACTCTTATGTCCAAGTTTCAAAAGTCAGATCAATAAACTTGCAAAGTTATGATGGTAATTCAACACATACCCCCATTATGGCCAAAGTTCATTGACCTTTGACCTTGGTCAAGTGACCTAAAATGCGCACAGGATGTTCAGCGATACTTGATTACTCTTATTTCCAAGTTTTATGAACTAGACCAACATACTTTCAAAGTTATGATGGTAATTCAACAAATACCCCCAATTCGGCCAAAGTTCATTGACCCTAAATGACCTTTGACCTTGATCATGTGACCTGAAACTTGCACAGGATGTTTAGTGATACTTAATTACTATTATGTCCAAGTTTCATGAATCAGATCCATAAACTTTCAAAGTTATGATGGGAATTCAACAGATACCCCCAACTCGGCCAAAGTTCATTGACCCTAAATGACCTTTGACCTTGGTCATGTGACGTGAGACTCATGCAGGATGTTTGGTGCTACTTGATTAACATTATGTCCAAGTTTAATGAACTAGGTCCATATATTTTCTAAGTTATGATGACATTTCAAAAACTTAACCTCAGGTTAAGATTTTGATGTTGATTCCCCCAACATGGTCTAAGTTCATTGACCTTAAATGACCTTTGACCTTGGTCATGTGACATGAAACTCTAATAGGATGTTCAGTAATACTTGATTAACCTTATGGCCAAGTTTCATGAACTAGGTCCATATACTTTCTAAGTTATGATGTCATTTCAAAAACTTAACCTTAGGTTAAAGATTTGACGTTGACGTCGCCAAAGCGGCACCTATAGTCTCACTCTGCTATGCCGGTGAGACAATATGCAAAACTGTTCTAGTCTTGAATATCTACTGGACTACTATGTTTCAACGGCCTGCCGAATGACTGAGCTGTATTTAGGGTGAAGAGATGATCAATAAGTGCTTTCTTGAAGGGTTCAACTGCTGCTTTGGTTTTGATATATGTGAAATTGGCATCATATTTATCAGATAAAGGGGATCTCATCTTTCACAAAACATGAGGTTTCATGACAATGCCTTCAATCTTTGAAAATTAGTATTCTTTGGATTTATCCAAACTATTACTATACTGTAATTTCAACTTACCTTGTAGGTGATGTAAAGGTTTCGACTGCATATTGGGCAAGCACCATGTGGGTTATCTACTGGGGAGTAACGATTCCCTGCTTCTTCATAGGATGCTTCAATCTATAAAAAAAATTGAAATTGAGTTCACAAAAAACCCCAATTCAGCCAAAGTTCATTGACCCTAAATGACCTTTGACCTTAATCATGAGACCTGAAACTAACACAAAATGTTCAGTGATGCTTGATTACTATTATGTCCAAGTTTCATGAATCAGATCCATAAACTTTCAAAGTTATGATGGGAATTCAACAGATATCCACAATTCGGCCAAAGTTCATTGACCCCAAATGACCTTTGACCTTGGTCATGTGATGTGAAACTCAAGCAGGATGTTCAGTGATACTTGATTAACCTTATGTCCAAGTTTCATGAACTAGGTCCATATATTTTCTAAGTTATGATGACATTTCAAAAACTTAACCTCAGGTTAAGATTTCGATGTTGATTCCTCCAACATGGTCTAAGTTCATTGACCCTAAATGACCTTTGACCTTGGTCATGTGACATGAAACTCTAATAGGACGTTCAGTAATACTTGATTAACCTTATGGCCAAGTTTTATTAACTAGGTCCATATACTTTCTAAGTTATGATAAACAATGTGTGACCTCCCACAAATGTTTATGCAAATCAAGAAATTTTTTCATGCACCTACAATTAACATAAGAGCAATGCAGCCCGAGTGAAGGTAGTCTAGATCTAGACGTTAGTAGTTATTTATACTAAAACTCTACACTCTTATACACACCAATATACTAGTCCTCCCACTTTTCACCTTCTTTGAGAGGACAAGTATATTGGTGTGTATATATGCAATGGGCAAGTGTAGGGTTTTTCAAACAATAGCTACTAAGACCTCGAGATAATTAGACTTGACTGAAGCCTGAACTTGGCTTTATTTTGAACTGGGCATTATTCATGCAGGGATGATGTTATACATGTTTGTCACTGTTTTGGGATATTAGCACTAAACTTTTAGGTTGGCCACAGATGTGAATCGAGAATGCCTTCAAAGCTCAATTAGATCTACACACACACACACAAACATTTGTCATGGTCTCACCTTTATTGTATCTCCGATCGTCTCCTCCGTAACTGTACAAAACAAAACAGAAAATAGGCAAATATTTTATGACATAATCTATCTTACATTACCTCTTAATCAGGCACCTGATCAATAGACTGCAGGCATACATGGGCCATTCTTTGCCAATTTTATGTGATTAAAATTATGACAAATCTTGACTTAAATTAGTTATAACTCTGGGTTAGCCCACTCAAGGGTTTATTACATGCTGCAATGCACAGAAAAATCAAGCCATAGATGACGTGTGCATTACGTCAAACTTCCCTTTGATACAATACCGCAGTTTGGATTGCGAACTGCGGTGTTGTACCCCATTTTCCATTTGGATCTCCTAAAAATCATTTTCAAGCCCTTATCAACCGCGCTTGGCCAAGTAATCCAGGGGTAATCCCCGCTGTCTCAATTTCACCCCCACAGGCCAGTATATATGAGCGTTGAGCAAAGGACGAAAAGATAAACAACAGCTGCGCTATTACGTAAGACTTCTCTGCCTGTAGTAGGACCTTCGGAATGAAATTATTGTATTCCATATTTAATCACGTTTTCAAAGGCATATTGTATTCAGTAACCCAATGTTGGTCCATTTTCAATTTTGAACGAAGAAAATTGAACTCGGAATAAGGAAAGTAAGCGAATAAAAATGACGGCATGCTTACAGGGACTGCACTCAGCGCTGCGCATGCATCCCATCGTGTGTGGCCCCCTGCTGTGACTGTATATGCCGGGCTGTTGTTTTATCTTCGGACCAACGTCAAGAAACAGGTGTTTTGATACTTAAATTGCTTTCTTGACCGGGGGGGGGGGGGGGGGGGGGGTGGGGGGAGGGCCACTTCCATTCACGAGTGGATACCATGCGCGACCATGGGGTCTCGAAAAGCACCCTAAACACGTAATTTCCATATTCTGAAAATGCACCCCTTAACAAGTATTGGCGTGTGAAACCCTACCCTTAACAAGTATTGGAAACAAAACGATACTCTTGGCAAATATTCCCTGAAATGAACCCCTAAACAAGTACAGAAATGTTTTATTGTTACGGCTCCTTCGGTCGTCGGCTTTACCTTTTTGGTTTAGTACGACCCCACCTTCTACACCTCGCGCAAATCGGACTCTAAACACGAAGTGTTGGGGCAAAAAGGACATCCTTATTATAAAACATTTTAATTTTGTTTTATCATCCCCGCAAATTCGACCCTAAACACGTAATTTTCCTAGCTAAATAGATACCCTTTTTTCATTATTTTTGTGTTTTTGACACCCTTATCACGTTACGTACGTAACGTGCCCTATCGTGAAAAAGACATCCTTTTTACGTTTTTTTTTTGGTCGCGCATGGTATCCACTCGTCAATGTAAGTGGCCCCCTGGGTTTTTTTGAGGCAGTTACGGCTGGAGAAGAGAATTGATGAGAAGGGGAACTGGGGTATAGTGTTCTCAAATGGAAGTTTTTCGTCATGTGTTGTGGACGCCAGAAGTGGTGTTGCAGCAGGCGCGACCCACTAGTTAGAAATCCACTGCCAAACACGGTTTTTGGTGCGAGGTTAGTATACTAATACTAAAATCGCATTAATACCAGAGCTGCCAACCTGAAAAGGAACATTTCAGTATTTTTTAAGCTGAAAATCAGTATTTCGGTTAGGAAATCAGTATTTTCAAAAAATACCACAGGACCACACATACGTGACTAAAACATTAAAAATCAGTATTTTACATGAAACTATCAGTATTCTTCTCACTTTTCAGTACTAAATACTGACAATCAGTACTACTTGGCAGCTCTGCAATACCTTGGTTCTAAGGCGGCAGTACGCAGCCATTTTAACATTTTTTGTACCAGCTAAATGTAGGAAGTTTGAATATAAGTGAATAAAACGGCTGTATTCGACTCGTCGTACAGCCGCCCTAGAGCAAATATGACCAAGGTATAAGTGTGAGAGGCCCTAGCCAAGGGCTGGCTAGCCTAAGTCAACGTTATCCCTCGGCCAAATAAATCCATCCCACGATCAACTGCAAACTGGTCGCATTTCATAAGCTGGGTATGCAAAAAGGGTGGCAGATGAACAATTTTCCACATGGTGCCATGGATAAATTGTTGCTACATCACAGCATCTTGACAAAATTTATTGAGTAAGATCTCACTTTGAAGCTAGAACTAGGCTAAATGTCTTAATAGACATTAGATCAATTTCATCAATGCAATATCAGGAACAAAAACTATAGCACATGAGGTTTGAAGTAGCACGGGTGGGGGAAATAGTGGATGCAGTGAATGATAGAATGTTAATTAAACTTAATACAACATATGATGATAAAACAACTTGATATAATATGTAATAAGACAGTTAGCCTCATATTTCTAGGCAGTTTAAAAAGCTGGGAACAAACAAATGTTATAAAAATTTGACAATTTTGAAAATATGAAGGAATGAAATCCATGTGTATGTCAGCTGTAATCTGCACCTAATAAATGAGTAAACAGGAGAAATTTGGTTAATTATCTTATTTGTAATCTTAATTTTTAGTACAAAAGTTGTGTATCATTGCAACAAACATTTCTACCCATGCCAAGCATATAAAAAGTGACAGGCATTTTGGGGGCAAAAATTATTGATGTTACAAGATTAAAACTGCAAAATACGGCTTGTTACCATCGTCTGTGTTCACCGAGCGGGGATGGCCGCACCCTTTAGAGAAAACCGGGGGAGCTTTTCTCGAAAGGGTGGGTTGGGGAGGGGAATCAAATAAACACACCTTTTGGGGACAAACAGGGGAGCTTTTTACGAGAGCCTGTGTTTAATAGTTTTCTGAACCAGTCATTTCTATGAAAATTATTCATAAAAAAATAACAATACAAACCCCTCAAAAAAAGTTTGGAAATCTTAGTTTGGCCATATAATTCCCCCAACTCCCAATTTCACACAATGCATACTTGATATCATTCAAACGATCATTTCATTTTCTTAAAATGCTTGCTTTTCATGCCATCACGAAAAGAGCAGGATTCACGAGTGTTGGATGAGGTCTGAACTGAAAAGATGCAAAACGAGCAGAAATAGTCATGAAGGGTCAATAAAGAACATGATTCTTTTGTCTGTCAATAGAGATGAATATCCATTCAAATCAAGCCCTGGCTTCTTCATTTTGTCTTTTTGTTATGGACTATGGTTTATGTAGTGGTTGTTCTGAGTGATAACATGGTTTGAAATACCCATGCATGTATGTTTGTTTATGTGTTTGCTTGTGCAGAGGTGTTTGATTCCATATTAATGTTGATGCTACGGTGCATGAAACAAAAGAAATCGCTGATAAACTCATTCGTCAACACGGAAAAAAAGAACATTGACTTTCAATATTGTGTAATTCTGCAACTTTTGAATTTAGAACTTGCCCAACATTTCAAGGCTCTGCACCTCCATATGAACCATAATCATATCATGTAGGGTATCATTTTAAAGAGAATGAAACGATCTATTCATTGGTATCAATCAGACATTAATAATATTCACTATTAAAAACTGAGGAGGGATTATCGATCTGAGTCAGATTTCCAAGCTTTTATTGAGGAGTTAAAAGGTGGACAGATGGGGGGCACTCCCCCCCCCAAAAAAAAAAAAAAAAAAAAAAAATGACAACTAAAAAAACAAAGGAAAGAAAGTTGAAATATATAATTTTCTGAATATTTCATGTTAAAATCTCAAACGAAATTTGTTTTTTTTATGAAAATATTGAAATTATTACTTGCTCGCTCACAACTTTTAGTACATTTTGCCCGATACAACATATCTGACCCCCTCAAAATTTGGGGCTCATTACGCCACTGATAACTAGGAGAAAAAGAGGACAGCTTGCAGGTTTTTTTTAAATAAAACTGCATATTAATGAAGTAATTCTAGACCCCCAACAATTCCACAAAGCCATATTAAACAATGGAATTATTAGGAGAAAGAGCATTTTCTCTTCTAAATAAATCAACATTTGCATCGAAATGTAGTGAAACATATCAGTGGCATAATGAGCCAAATATTTAAGGGCGCTGAATATGGCATATTGGGCAAAATAAAAAGAAAAGTTGTGACCGTGCAAAAATTTTGACATTTTTATCTTTAAAATAAATCCAATTACATGTATGGCATTATATTCAGAAAAAATATATTTCACAATTTTCTCTATCCCTTTTTTTTCATGGTCTTGATTTTTGTTTGTGGGGGGGGGGAGTGCCGAAGTCCCCCCCCCCAATCTGTACACCACTGAAGCAATTACTTTGAAAATGGCTTTCCTTCGCTAGCTAGTACTAATATATGTAGTTACCTATAGTGCTGCAAGTCAGGCGGCATGTTCGGGTTCGGTTCGGTTCGGCAGGGTTCGGCAATTTTTTCCCGAACTTTGGTTCGGTTCGGGGTTCGGCAATAAATGCCAAATTAAATTTAACACATAAAAAATAAAGACCGCCGACCTACAAACATGTAATCTCGTGCATGATCCGTCATGTATTAATAATAAATTTCGTTTCTAAAAAGAATAGTTAAGATAATTGTTGAACTTTCTTTTGTTTTAATTAACAAAAAATAAGTCATTTCTACTTTCATTTTTAAAATGAAAATAAAAAAATCAAAAGAAAAAAATATTGATAACGAGAGAATCAGGACAGAAACAGAATTACAAAGATCAGAATATTTTTTTCACGATTATTTCATGTAGCTATGATCATGATCGATTACGATGTCATTGCCAACGCAGCTTCTCAAATTGGAAAGTGTTGATCGGGAATGTCGAAATAGTAGACAAACAACCTCCACTCAACTGTTATTATACCGGTAAAATTCACATTCCAAAGAATACGAGTGTTTTAGAAAGTCCCTATTTTCTGAAAAGTGGTAAAATCTGGTCAATGAATTACTTTAAAAAGATAAATATCAGTCCATTCTTGGTCCAGAAAGATCGACGCTACGTGACTTCAAACATATTTCTAACACGAAAATGAGTACATGGGACTGTACTGCATATTTTAGTGTTGTGAAATCACTCGGCGTTGATCGTCAGAACTAAGACGGAACTGATAATTTATCATTTCATTCTCAGTAATTGGCCAGATTAAACCACTTTTAAGAAAATATTGACAATGGAAAAACGTTTCAAGTTTGGAATACAAATTTTACCTGTATAATAGCGACCGAGAGCAGGTTGTTTGGACTTCCTGTTTCAACTTTCCTTACCAACCATTTCCGGAACATCGATCAGGGAACATGCGTTGATTTGGTTTGAATTTTTATCTTTTTTGTTTTTTCACCCTCATTCCTTCATCTCTTATTTATTTATCTTTTATATTAATATGGAAATTTCAGAAGGTGGAATATACTTTACCATTACTTTGTCAGTCACAAGGAATTAATTTATGTCTTTTCAATTAAATGTACATCCGATTACAGCAATACGTAATTCAACTACACTTTTTAACTGAGTTAAGCTTAAAATGTCCCCACATTTTATAAGGAAAAAATATATTCATGTTTAGGCCTGGGACGATTGTCATTATTACCATTCGATTATTTCCTGGAAAAATAATTGAATTATTGAATGATTCGATTGTTCGTCGGGAATTACGTCTTTTAAGTCACAATAGTTGTCCTACTTTATGGTGACCCCCCCCCCCCCATGAAGAAATCTCCATCAAAGTCACATGTTTAGCATAAATGAGGCCCTTTTCCCCCTTCTCCATGATTTTTTTATATCAAAAGAAACTTCATGAAATGAGATTAAATCTTTCAGTTTATTGTCCCAATGAAAATCTTTCCTAAATTAATACTGGTACCCTGGTATTATGCATTCATCCCTCCAAGTGCCACACCCCTGCATATAAATGAATCAGCCCCGCCGAGTCCAAAGACGTAAACAACTCATTCATGAAGTATATTCTTTGAGACTGAGCCCAGGTGGAGCATTTCACTTGAAAATTTTCATCCCTTGCCCACACCATGTCCCCGCCTCCACTTGTGGCACTGCCCACGATGCTACACATGTATTAAAAAAAATATTTCATGTGAAATACCTTTCAAAATAACGATTTTTTTTATCATTTGAACCTACATGTATAACTGGGTCTATTTTTGGAGACTAGTCGAGAAAGTACTGGTGAAGGCGGGCGCGTGTTGGAATGTAGTTTTCATTGGTTGAGGGGGATATAAAAGGTTGCATTGTTCTGAAACATGAAAGAAATTCTCCGGCTCCCACCCCCTATCCTTCCCTCTCTCTTTCCCTCACACGCACACACACACACACACAGATGGGGGAGGGGTCAATTCATTTCTGAAGTCATGACCTTTCCTGATAAGGGAACCACATGCCTTCCGCTTCTTTGTTTCCCAAAGTTTCATTGGCTATCCGAAGGTCCAATCAGCTCAAGTGAGCTGGTTATGTGTTTACTTATTATTGTGCACGCACACAATGACTTATTTTGTGTATGAGGGCAAGGTCGGGTGGGATTAACATTTTCGGAGCGCTATCATGTTGGTATGTAACTGTGAATGTGATACAATCATTGATAATTTTTGAAACATTACCTCGGTAACATAATTTTTAAACCTGTAAAAAACAGCTGTCATCATTGTTTTCTTGTCATTTTATTTTTATTACTTGGGTATTAGAGGTATCCCAACGTCATAATCGGGATCTGCCGAACATTCGATTAGTGTAAATTTTGCTAATCGATTGGTGATTGGCGGCATGCCAATCGAACCATTCGATCAATCGATGTTTACTCCCAGGCCTATTCATGTTTATAAAAAAATTGAAAATGATAAAAATTTAATCAAACACGAGACCGAAACTGTCATACTTTGTCATTTACGAGGAATGAATTTATGTCTGGTTCTTTTTCTTTATTAAATAAAAAAAATTATTAGGTCCGATTACGATCACGATCGATTACGGCAAAACGTAATTACACCACACTTTTATACCGAGTTTAGCTTCAAAATGCCCCCTCATTTTATCAAGAAAAAATATATTTATGTTAATAAAATATTCTCAAGTTGATAACAGTTCAATCAAAGACAAGATGGGAGCTATCATAGTGGATTTTAAAAATATATTGAGTGGAATTCTCTTTGTGCACAATCACTAACCAATATATATTTTATTGATTTTATACTTAAATCTATGTAGTCATCGCATTCACGCATTGCATACAAACATACTTTTTTTTTTACCGAACTTCCGAACCAGGCCTTTGAGTTCGGTTCGGTTCGGTCCGGTTCGGAAGTGCCAAGTTCGGCGAACTTCCGTTCGGTTCGGCAGTTCGGCTGCAGCACTAATATATGTAGTTACCATGGTATGGCAAAACCTGGTCGACACGTGCACCGCAAAAACTATTGAAATTGAATAAGCCTAGATGAAAATGCACAAAATTTGTGTTTTTTCCATCTATCCTTCCTTTTTTAAACCAAATGTCCAAAGTGTTCCAAAGATGACACACATGCACCCCCACACAACATCACCTCATATACGGCCTCCATACCATTGCACGAATTAACAGACACACAAACAACTGGTACAAGAGACTACTCAGTACTGCCTTTCGTGAAAAGCTCCCCCAGTTGTCTCGAAAAGGTGCATTATTTTGACTCCCCTATCTCAACCTGACCTTTGGAGAAAAGCTCCCCCGGTTTTCTCGAAAAGGTGTGGCCACCCCTGCTCCGCAAATGCAGACGATCGTAACAAGCCGCAAAATACTAGGGTGATCCAATGTTAACTTCTCACATCATGTGCAGCAGGTCCAATTTCAGAAAAAAACATTTCAAAATTCACATTCACAATACATTGACATCTATGTAATAATTAGACCAAAAGTTTGGTTTCTGTTTAAATGGCAAGTTCCCCCAAGTCTGCGCAGTCCCCCTTGTCTGCGCACATGCATATCTGCGCAATTCTAGTAAAAGAAGATACGCATCAAGCATGAACTTTACACATGCAATACATAGACAGATATTCATACAAAAATTGGATTCAAAATGGTGGAAAAATAATGAATTTAGGGCATTTCATGTGACGGCCTCAAAATGCAGCCTTTCTCACCAAAATCCCTGAATCGTGTGCAAAGTAAATGAGTGCGCAGACATGGTGTACCATTTTTTTTCAATCTGAAAATGACTGCCCAAGGTTTTTTCAAGAAAATCCTATATTTTCTATCATTTTTATTGAGAAATTTGGTACACTTACTCTTAATAATAAAAGGAACGTTAATAATTGAAAAATTTTGTGAAATAAGAAATTCATTTTAAATTTGAACTCAATTTATTCGGTTGCAGACTTGGGGCCCACCATCATATTGGCTGTTCCTCTAAAATCCGTTGGCTCTACTCACCAAATACGGGAAATTAAAAAAAAATTAAATGTTTAACTTTAAAAAACTCCTTGAAACGTCAGGCGGCTGCCAGCTAGCAACTGTCTATGTAATAATTAAATGTTAATTAGTAATTTTAAGGAAAATTTTTATTTTAGACGTAAATTTTTTTTCAGCATTTACAGAATGGTAATATAGTATAGGCCTAGCCAGTGTTCACAAATATTTTTTTGACAATTTTTACTGTTCACGAAATTGGACCAGGCTTGATGATGTTATTTATTTTACTACATTACTGGGTCTGTCTTATGACTTCAAATTCATCACTACAATTTTCGTTTTGTAACAGTATAGATCAAACGTTAGATTTATTTAGAGTTCTATATTAAAGTTCTAAATTCGTTCAATTCATATCATACAATTAATAATAACCATGATAACAACGATATCTACGCGTGGGACTTAACAAACATGACAAAACGAATAAGTTAAATTTAAGACTCGCCTCACCTTTTCTGAACTTTTCCTGAGTAGAACTTGAACAATATGCTTTCAAACAATGATTAAAACCTCTTCTTCTTTCCAGGCTGCAAAATCGATGCAATTTCGTTACATTTCTAGTCATAAGTAGAGCACTCGTTCTGACGGCCGCGGAAGACATGGTGATGCCAGCTATCTGCTCTAGCTCTATCTAGCGGCAGTCGAGTCTCGATCTGCCGCGCCGCCACTGCACCTGCACCGCACCGGCCGCCGCCGCGCCCCATGTAGCAACCCCAACCCCAGACGTGGTATAGTAATCTAGATCTAGATGATTGGTGCAAAAATAGCAAGAATTGTTCAGATTATGGTACAAGCATGAAATTTGGCTGACGGGTAGAGTAAGTAGTGCTGAACATATATGGCTGGGGGTGCCAACCTGATCTCTCTTTGTATAGCAACAATTGCTAGGTAACGTATTTACCTTAGCAACCACCAATTTGGAGGTGTTGTAATTCAAAAACTATATTTTGACTCCTAAGCGCCAATTTAACAATCACATATCCAGCAACATTCCAACCATGTATAGCAACAGTTGCTAAGCAACATATTTTCCATAGAAACTATAGATAATATTCCTGAATACAAAATTTGGACATCATGTTTTAATGAGAACATGGTTAGAACACTTGGTCAAAGTATAAAACTTGGAATTAAAATGAATATCTCATATATACAAAAGACTAAGATGCAGATGCATTCCCAAAAAATATCTGCATATTACTCGTATATAAATAGGCAACAAACCTAATTTCGGTGTACTTAATTTCATTATTTTTCTTCATACTTTTTTTTACTCATACATGACACAGCTAACACACAGAAAAAAAATGATTACTGGGTCATTAAATGTGCTTACTATTAAAAAAAATATATAAGATCTCTCCTGTTATGAAAATGACAGAGGGTATTGTAGTGGATGTGACATGGGACACAGGGAAAGACACTGAACTTTCAAGGAAGCTGAAATTTGATTGATATGAACTAATCGCTTCATTGGGATGTAATGTCGAGTAATATTCACATACTTACTTGTCAGTAAGGTTTTGATATTATTGAATGACTTAAATATCATGTACAGTAGACCTAAAACCGAGCCTCAAGCATCATTGACTATATGTTCCCTGTATAGCATTGAAGCATTGTCAGCAGACCTGAAACAGCCCAGGCATCGCTGACTTGTACATATGTAACGAAGGGGTACATTTGGTGATTATACAGCAAAATCTTTTGAGAGAAATGAAGATCTCTGTAGGCCTAACACTAATTACTAACGCCGCATCCTACAAATCATGTAGATGAAGCAGTAGACTGCAATATATTGTGTTACCAGATAATCAAAACGTATGATTGGAAAGCTCAGTGTTAAGGTTTTGGTTTAGCCTCAACCTGCTTGAGATTGGTTGAGATTACTTCTTACATTGCCCATTATATTTCAGCATCTAGTATACTTCAGATTTAGAAGCAATTGCCACTGTACGTATTTTTTTTATTTCATTATAATGCTGGGCAGTAGAGTCATTTGCATAATTTACAGATATTTTTACTATATTTTCTAGATGATGAAGATAAAACATGTCTAGCAGCTCATGTTAGCTGTGGTCTGTTTGTTAAATAATTGCAGTTTAGATATAGACTTGTAAATAAGGCTCATTTTTTGTTTTAATTCCGTTAGTGCTGTACCACCCCATGCAGTCATTTGACCTTTTAATATTCTCCTTCAGCTCCTTTGTTTACAAACAATAAATTTCTCCCACGCTCTGGAAAACTAATATCTTCATTGCAGGCTACGGAAAGGAGGGGTAAAACCAAAGCCTTTCAAACGACCGATTACTGTTAGCAAGGTATAAAATGGTATCCAAGCAAGAACTCGTTTGGAAATTACACTCTGGCGATATTTTGGTGTTTGAAATGATTTTGAACTTAGTTGACTGAATCAATTCTTGGCGGTCATTCTTTCACCTCTCCAAGATCAGAGATGTTTAGGTTGTAAGAACCCATGACCTCCTGGTCAGCTCATGTAACCGTTCTTCTACAAGAATGACCTCTCGCTAAATATTTATTTTGTGGAATCTTTCCAAGGGCATTTGTAGGTATGCAAGTTCTTAAAAGTGATGGGGCCTCCTTGGAAAATAGATAGCCACAAAATTTACAGAATGAAAAAACAAATGAAGTAGCAAACTATATAAGCAAAATAAATGCTTGAGTAATAGCAGCCATAGGGAGAAAGGGGCTACATGGAAACCAATTATTCTATAGGTCTATAGGTCTGGAAGACAATCTTGCGTCACAAATCATCAGAAAAAGACAAAGAAGAAAAATGAAGAAATCAAGTGTGCGTGTGTGCGCATGTGGGTGAACGTGCAGGTGAGATATTAAGACTACTTCGATGAAAGATATTTTTCAATGAAGCTTTAAAAGAAAATATAGATGCAGTGAGTTTAATATCATTGGGCAAATCATCCCAGATGTCTGGGCCGTGATGTCTGATCGTTTTATGTGCTAATATTGTTATCGGGTTTGTGAGGTGGATGTTGGATGAGTGGCGTGTAGGATATGAATGAATGTTGCTGTTGTAAACAAAAATATCTTGAAAGGGTGTAGGTATAGATTTAGTTGAGATCTTGTTCATGAAAATGGCAGTTTGGAAAGTATGAATGTCATGAATTTTTAATGTTTTCAGGTTCCGAAAAATAGGATCAGCATGTGCTAAAAATTGCAAGTGGGAGCAAATGCAGAGTGCTTTCTTTTTGAGGCGTAGAATTTAGTCTATTTTTGTTTTGTTGCAATTACCCCACAATATGTTGCAAGATATATGTGACAAAATAAAATAACTGTAAAATATGAATAGTGATCTATAGGAAAGACAATATTTCAGTTTGAATAGTATGCCAATACCTCTGGCAACAAGTGTGCTAATATAATAAATGTGGCTTTTCCAAGTTAAATTAGAGTCAATTAACACACCTAAGAATTTCGTTTCTTGTTTTTCAGCAAGATGGATGTTATCAATGTAAATTGAGCCACGAAATATACGCTTAGAATTGATGTGTTGAAAGTACATGAAATTTGTACATGAATTTCAACGGTTTCTAGACTTGTGATTCTTGATGATACAAGTGTCGATCAATTCTACCTTTATTGTCAATCGCTCAGATAAGTAATCATGTTGTCTATTATCATTCATTGATAAGCATGTAAGTATATAGTAATAACAAACATTAACAAATAACCCTTTACTATGAAAGACACCAAATAATTTAAACAATGATTGATCTTTTACATAATTATGTTTATAGGTTAATTAATTACTAATAATTATGGTTTCCAAATGGAGAAAGATTTTAAGGTGAGTTTACTAACAAGCAACAAGTATCATTATGCCAATGATATGTACCCCGTAGACATCGTTTTCGGAAATATAAACCATATCATAAGGTAGTTTGATTTGTGCAAGCTTTTACGTTTTTAAGCATCTACTAGTATGAGTACCTCTTAAACGCATATATAATCTTACCATACGGCCTTTAACAATCGGTTGCAGAAAACATGCTATATTAGCAACTGGTACTTATCATGGACGGATAAACATGGTGTACATGTTCCTGGGTTGTTGTGATGAATGTATTAATGCTTAAATAGAAAAGATGTGGTGCACATGGCTCACAAAAATTATTATCATAAAAACACATAAGTATTGATTATTGAGGAAATATGTTACTTAGCAACCGTTGCTTTGGTGCTCATTGGGTCTACCTATGGAAATAATCATCACATAAGGAATATATGGGCCAAAATTAATTTCTGAGCTCTTCTGAGTAAATTATAATGATTTGAACTATGATAAACTATTGTTGCTATGAAGGATCCCTTAGAAACCGTTGTTATGAATAAATGGATCAAAACTGTTGTGATACAAAGAAATATGCTTTAGATAAAAAAAATTATGTGACATATTGCTTGTAAAACTGTTCCTCAAGCTCAATAAAGCTCGGTTACTAAGGTAAATATGTTACCTAGTAACCGTTGCTATATTTGGGAAACTCACGTTGGCACCCCCTGCTATAAATTTTTAGGATAACTTACTCTACCTTTGTGCCAATTTTCATGCTTGTACCATTTTCTGAACGTTTTTTTCACCAATCACCTAGACTAATAGTGGTTTAGATTTTTTCCTCACAATACAAAGCTTTTCGGCGCGTTTTAGTGGTTTAGAAAGCACATTTGCTCTGATAAAATTGCTGATAGTTTGAGAATAAGCACATGAACCCATCATTTTTTATGTTTGCACCTCTAAGGTATACCTTCCTCTACAATTTTGCAAAGTTTAGTGTAAATGAGATGGGGTTTGAATAAAGTGCAGCATTTCTTGTACTTATCAAGTTTGTTATTGAAATTTCACATTTTTTTAGATCGAGTTTTTGTTGTCTTTCGCGCAATCTCTGAGAACTGAAAACGCTGTGAGACTTAAAAGAGGAAATAAATACCAGCATAAATAGATTATCCATCATAAGGATACAATTATTGATTATAATCCGAAATTTGATGAAATTTTCATGGATTTTGACTGAGTAATAAACTCTTTGTTGTAAGAAAAAAACATAGACAAAGAAAAGAAAGGGGAGATTAAAGAGAAAGACGGAGAAAAGAGGAATAAAGGAGAGGTCTGGACCAAGGGGCTGTTATAAATTATAATACTCCTACAGTTCAATTGAGGAGAAAAAAATATGACGTAGGCTTATGGCTGTCTTACCACCCCCCCCCCCCCCAAAAAAAAAGTCCAGGTTCAAATGCTCCATACAGACCCGCCCCACACACTCACAACCAACACACCCACACACATAAATAAATATATATACAAATATGTTCATGAACATTTAATTTTGACATAGGGTACCAAAATAGTACAAAATCATTAACACTCAATCAACACTCACACCACACTAGACACATCCTACCTATTCATATTCAAATATCTTTTAATCTTCATTTCATCCCATTTTTGTATAATATATAAACTTATCGGTTACACTTCGTAATTCCGAAGGTTCGTAATTCCGAGGGGTCTTTATTCCGAAGGTTCGTAATTCCGGAACACGTAAATTGCCTATACCTCGATGTTCGTTAATCCGAAAACGTAAAAGGGTTCGTTAATCCCAACATTTGTGGCGTTATTCCGAAGGTTCGTTAATCCGAAAACGAAATAAGGTTCGTTGTTCCGAAGGTTCGTTAATCCGAAAACGAAATAAGGTTCTTTGTTCCGAAGGTTCGTTAATCCGAAAACGAATAAGGTTCTTGTTCTGAAGGTTCGCTAGTCCGAAAACGAACCTTCGGAATTATAAACCTCATTTTGTTTTCGGACTAACGAACCTTCGAAATTACGAACCTTCGAAATACGAACCTTCGGAATAACCGAACCTTCGGAATAACGAACCTTCGGAATAACGAAGCTTCAGAATTACGAATGTATGCGAACTTCTCTTGGCTGTTTTTAAAGCCAGGCGACTTTTTTTCTTTATACAACCCGTAACATGTTTCTGTATTTTAATGAATGAGGGTAACCGACCTTCAGCTCTTGAATGAAAACTAGCATATTTTATGAATAAAATAAGATGATTAACAAATTTATTCCTGTTCGAATTTCCAGGTAATCCAAAGAACATATCTCTCCAAGTCATGGTTCTTAATTCAACTAAACAAAAATGGTCAATACAAGTTTGCCACATAGGTTTAATTTTTATACAGCCCTTGAATATACGAAAATATGATTCAGTTCAAGTACAACAAAACGAGCAGTAATTTCCCCCCGCAAAACCAAATCACTTCAAATGTTCTTATGCATATTGCTCCATGTAAAAGCTTAAACTGGAATTACCTTCGTTTTCTTGTACTTGTGTTATGTCCAAATAAATTACAAATTTCTACATCAGTAAAATTAAAAACATTGTGACCATCCTTGAGTCTTAATTTATACAATTCTTGTAGGTTGGTAATAATTTAATTACCTCAAAAGTTGTTTCCTGTCTTCCAATATACCCCAAAGCCTACGAAATTAATTTCTAAACTTTCCCGAACCAGTGATTTTTCCACAAACTTTTTGCTATATAATAGCGTGTGCGATATCTATTATTTGGAGAAGTTGATTTGCAGTAATACCGAGATTTCGAGAAAAAGAAATGTCACTGGTTTTATGTCCATAATTCCCAATCTGAGACAGGGCAAAAACGAAAAAAGACGAAAAGGCAATATTCATATGCGAACAGTGCATTTGTCCATGGTCTTTAATATTGAGAGTTGATTCTCATTCTCTTTTAAAGCTTGTAATTCTCTTTCTCTTTTTACAACTTGATAAACGATTTTCCTATTTCATTGTAATAACAGTAACTGTTATTACAATGCATGACTATTTTGTTTTTATCCTTATTTTTTTATTACGACACCTTTTTTCACCACTATTTGCTATGTTAATCATATCCTGGTTGGCATCACAAACTATTGAAGCAAATCGAAGCGAAATGAAATGACGCAAATCGAAGCAAAATGAAATACAATTATAATTTTATTGAAAACATTGCTATCACTATCCAGCCAATCTCGAATACGATTTTCACTTGATAAACCGATTGAATAGGTTTTATGATGGACCTATTCTAATAAGGAAACTTGTCCCATTTTTTATCCATTAAGATGAGTATAATTACCCCTTCGTTATGAATTGAAACTTGAGTTATCTAGTAAGCCGAAATTGAAACAAATTCTAACAATTTATAAACATTTTTTTGTCACGTTTACTATACATGTTTACCTAATGCAGTCAATACAACTGCATTTTCTCTCTTTATTACTGGATCCTATCATCCTAGATTGTTCGACCCTTTGATGTCTTTTTCATTTTTCATGCATAATTGCTGGAATATTATGTTTTCTGAAATGAATACATTATTTCCCTATTACAATTTGACTAGACTTATTGAGCATAGCTCTGAAAGCCATAGCAGGTTATGTTGACTGGTAAAATGAATAACCTCTACTGCTATGATTACAGTACATGTTTCGCTAGTCAATACAACTGCATTTCTTTATTCTTACTGGATTCTAGATTGTTTGACCCTTTCCAATAATAAATGTTATATCATTTTTACAAATTATTGGAATATTATGTCTTCTTTAATGAATACATTATTGCATTTTCCCTTTTATATTTGGATAAGATTTTGTGCTTAGTCCAGAAAGCCATATAGTAGTATTCCAGGATATGCCACTTAGAAAATTGACCAATCCTTGTTTTCTTATATATACAACATTTTTTTGATTATTTTTTCTCTTGTCAATTCGAGAGTGTTGATTACGAATCTGGATGATGCCACTTGTGTAACCTTGAGCATTTTCCGCAAATTGGCAAAATCCAATATGGCCGCCAAAATATGCAAATTACCCATTAAAATCATTAAATTGTCTGCACATCGGCTGTGAAATGCATGAAATTGTGTGGCAGGAGTGAAATACAATCATAAAAATAATTTTTGACAAAATGTTTATTTTCCTGATATTCAAAATGGCCGCCACAAGCCATTGTATACACTATTATGTACAATATGAATAGAGAAAACTAATTTTCACAAAAATGAGCTCTAAACTGCAAAAATCGCGATGTATGAACGAAGTAATATATGCAAATCATCATTGCTAATAAGATATATTATTTATTATGTCAAATATGGGAACATTGCTGTATTTTAATATCTAAGATATCCGCCCCTTCCCCAAAGAGTATTATGAACAATAGCAATGACCGGGGCCAAAAAAATGACAAGATTGAGCATTAAAATACATATTATTAAAATAAACGAGTGGAATACTGACTAAAAACATAATTGTAAATATGTCATTTATGTGATGAATGCTGTATTTTGAAATTCAAAATGGCCGCCATAGCCCCTATATTCATCATGTACAATGCGAATGGAGAAACTAATTTTCACACGAGTAAGAAACATAAATGCATGTAATTGTGATCTACGAGTAAAGTATTGTCTGACAACATGTTTTATAGCAAGACATATCATTTTTTTTGTCATGTATGAGATAAATACCGTATTATGAAATTCAAAATGGCCCCTACAGGCCCTAACAGTATTACCTACATTGTTAATTGGGACATATAATTTTGTAAGAATTTGGATTTGCTTGACTATTACATCCATATAATTCTGTTGTATGAGTAAAACATTTGAAAACGTTTTTTTTTTTAATCATCGCATTTCTTCTTCCATAAAGGTGAAAAATACTGTATATTGACATTCAAAATAACCTCTACAAGCCCTAACTAAAGTATGTAACATGCGAACAGGGAAACTAATTTTCACAAGAGTGAGAATCATAAAATGCAAATAACTATGATGCACGAGTAAAGATATTGTCTTAAACATTATTTCTACCTAAATACATCACATATTGGTCGTGGACATGGTGGAGGTAATAAATGCTGTACTTTTAAATCCAAAATGGCTGCCATAGGTCCTAAAAGTATGGTGTACATTGTAACATCATGATGGGACATATAATTTTGACAGAATTTGGCTTTGCTTGACTTTAAAAATTCCACATAATTGTGAGATGTGATGTAATGGTGAATTATTATCTAAAACCATGGTTTATAACGAGATACATCATAATGTTGTGTATTTAAACACTTGACTGCGTGCCACGTATATATACGTGCTTTCAATCTCGCCGCTCTGTGCGTGCCACGTATATATACGTGCTTAGACCATTGCTCTTTCAGAACAATAGCACTGCCAATTGCGTTGCCTCCTTATGCCTGTAGCACTATGATAATGATATACAGGGTTTGAACTATAGCTGGCGCTCTTTCATTTTTTCCCCCCCGTAATTTGACCGATTTGCAACTGAAGAAAGAAAGTTTTTTGCGGGTTACTTTCTTCAAGAAAAAGTCAAGATGGCGGCCCCCAGACATTCACTTCGGCGTTCAGACAGCACTGTTTCAGGGAATAATTTGGATGATACTTTTGACGACAAGAGTGAAAGTGATGTCAGTGATAATTCAATGGATATTTCAGAAGATGAGGGAGATGATTTGATGGATTTTGGGAGTGATTTTGACGGTGAAAGTGAAAATGACGGTAACAACAGTGATACTGTGGTCCCACTCATAGACGTTGGTGAGAGTCCAAGCAGACATACACCTTCACCCGCTCATCGTCATAGAAAACGGAGACGTAGTTGTTTTCCTCCTCCTGCCAGAGACGATGGTGATGGAGATAATTTGACAGATAGTGATGATGAGGATGAACACAATCAAACACCACGTCCCAAGCAATCAATAACTAAATTGTTATGATAGAACTAAAAAAAAACATACAAAATGTGAAAATGCTGTAATACCCAAAAAGTGCTGTAGCATAGAGGCTATCACTGTGTAATAAGCCCAGTAGCAGTCAAGTGGATTTAAGGTGATAAATGCTGCATTTTTAGATTGAAAATGGCCACCATAGGCAGGTATCGTATAATATACAATTTGGGTGGAGACAAATAATGTTCGCAAAAAGGGCATTTGGCAGCCATTTTGAATGTTGAAATACAGTATTTATCACCTAAATTACATAAGATATGATATATTTTGTTATAAATCATGTTTTCAGACAACATTACACTTATACATCACCATTTGACCAAGGAAAGCCGAATTCTGTTGAAATGATTTGTTCCCATTCATATTGTGCATAACACCATAAAGGACTGTAGCGGCCATTTTTACTTTAAAATAACCGTATTTATCACCTAACTGGCAGAATAAATGATATATCTTAATGGAAATTATGCTTTCAGACAATATTTTACTCATAGATCACTATTACGTGCATTTATAGTGCTCACTCCTGTGAATATTGGTTTCCCACTTTGCATTGTACATAATACAGTTAATGTCGATGGCGGCCATTTTGAAAGTCGAAATACAGTATTTAACACAAACATGAAACCTGAATTATATATTTCGTTAGAAAATACGTTTTTAGACAGTATCCAATTAATTCATCAGATATATATGCATTTTAGCGCTCACTCCTTTGATTTCTTTTCTCCCATTTCTCATTGTACATAATACTTTTAGGGCCTTTGGCAGCCATTTTGAATATCAAAATACAAATTCATCACATACATGGCATATTAATAATATATTTCGTTAATAATTATGTTTGTAGTCAGTATTCCACCTGTTTAATCTTCACAATAAGCATTTTAGTGATCACTGTTGTGAATTTTTTGATTGCCATTGTACGCAATACTGTTTTGGCCAGTGGCGGCTATTTTAGATATCAAAATACAGCAATATTCCCATATATGACATTATTAATGATATATCTCGTTACTAATGGTTATTTGCATACATTACTTCGTTCATACATCGCGATTTTTTGCAGTTTAGTGCTCATTTTTGTGAAAATTTGTTTTCATTCATTCATTTCGGTTTATTGTACACAATACTTCCTTGTTAAAACAGTTGGGAGACTGATACAAACAAGGATTACAATGTTAGCATAAATTTCATAGTTACATAAGTGAAATGAAATAGTCAAATAATATAAAGTAACAATTAATTAATTGATGTTGGTATTTTGCACTTACAAGGTAATTCTAGATGAGAGCACGTTACAAAATTATTTCCAAAGATATTTATAAAAAACTACAATATGGTAATGATAACTGAAATACATGCACTAAATTCAATAAACAAATTCATAAGTTGTGGAGAAGGTTGAGATTGGGATATAGAATTGAATTAAATCGCAAAGTGGAAGGTTCACATTGAGAAATAAAAATGGAATTGTGTTTTTGAAATATACCCTATTCATATTGCACATAATAGTGTTTACAATGGCCTATGGCGGCCATTTCGAATATCAGGAAAATAAATATTTTGTTACAAATTACTTTTCAGAGAGTATTTCACTCCTGCCACACAATTTCATGCATTTCACAGCCAATGTGCGGACAATTTTATGATTTTCATTGGTAATTTGCATATTTTGGCGGCCATTTTGGATTTTGCCAATTTGCAGAAAATGCTCAGGGTTACACGAGTGGCATCATTCAGATTCGTAATCAGCACCCTCGAATTGACAAGAAACCATGAAAAAATATTGTAAAAAAACAAGGGAATGCCTCTTCTATCCTGGACTATAGTAGGTTATGTAGACTGGTACTTTATAGTTACATGTAAGTAATATTGACTTTTTAATGTATGTTCCTCTGGCCATGTCATGCATGCTTCCTTTATTTCATCATATTTATTTAATTTTTTTTCACCAATATCATCCAAATGATAATGTTGTTTAATGGTACAGTAACTGTTATCAATTATTATTATTATTATTATTATTATCATTACAAAGCATGACTATGTATTTCGTTTTAATCCTTATTGCTTATAACAACACCCTTTTATTCACCAATTTTGCTAAGCTAATCATATCCTGGTTGGCATCACAGATTATGAATAATATTAGTTTTGCATTAGCTTCTTTTTTTAATACAACATTAAAATATCATAATTCCTCAAATGGATAGGCAATAATGTGCTGGCTTTTGTACACTTTCACACATGCATGCATTATTCTGAGTAGCTAGTGAATACGACAGCATTTTCTCATTCTTACTGGATCCTTAATTGTTTGACCCTTTCCGGTAATTAATGCCATTTAATTTTTTTTTTTCATTATTGGAATTTTATATTTTCTTCATGAACACTTATTTCATTTCCCCTTTTACATTTAGATTAGATTTTGTGCATATATAGCTCTAATAGCCATAGTAGGTTATGTGACTGGTACATTTAGAGGTAAGCAACAGTGACAATTTCATGTATGTTCCTCTGTCATGTCATGCATGCCCTTTTTATTTCATTTTATTTACTTTTTTCCCACCAATATCATTATCTAAATGGTAACGTTATTTGTAACTGTTATTACTCATTACAATGCTTGATTAAATTGTTATTATCTTATTTTCTTTTTAATCCTTATCTTTATTTCAACACCCTTTTATTGACCATTTTTCGCTATGCTAATCATATCCTGGTTGGTATCACAAATTTTATATTGCTACCTCAATATTTTGTCCTAATGAACATAATGAAGTAGTTCACACCATGCATGCATTCTTTTAGTATTTAGCATCCTTTTATTGAACATTAAAATATCATAGCCTCAAACGGATAGACAATAGTGGGCTAGATTATGTACACCTTCATGCATCCATTATTCCTCTATTGTATTATATCTAGTGATCTACTCTAGTTATTTACACGAGTTCCTCTTTGTGTGGCCGAAACCTAGCCTGGTATCATTGCATATATTTTTCACCTTCTCTTCACTCCAAGTTGAATGTTGATTCTATCATGCATGCCCTTTTAATAATTTGAAATGACTGTTTTTGTTTCGTTGTTTCTTTTTTTTCACCTACATTTGCAATACCAATTTTACCCAATTATAAAAATTAGTTAAGTCCTGTGTTCATTAGCTCTTGATCATGCCAAGCATGCTTGCATCATTATTCAACATTTTTTGTTAGCCCTTGCAATAACTATATACCTAATTAGAGAATGAGTAAAAATCTGTGTTTAGTTGTGAGCCCGTGGCCATGCTTGCCAAACATGCTCGCATCACTATTTATTGTCTGTTCTACTATCAATCTCAACAAGTTGAATAATCGACATTTTGTTTTAAATAAAAATAGCTTTCTATAGTAATGTCTACCCTTTTGTGATAATAGCTGCCAATGATTGGTTTAACCAAAATGGCATTTTTTCCCTATTTATTTGTGTTTGAACATGTTGGGCATGATTCTTCTTTCAATTCTTTTGTTCGCTCTCGCCGACCTATAAAATAATTACTGAGAATTTGGTGATTGGTATTCCTGATTGTTTATCAAAATACAAAAAGGACTTTGTGCTTAATAATTATATTCACTTATCATGTCACGCATGCCATATCCCTCACATGTTTTAGTATCTTGCAAGATCATAAAAGAGCGCCAAAGACATGCAAATCATTAATTACAAATGTCTTCAGTTTCGATTAATGCCATACTTGATTTACTCCTTTATTTTTGTACCATTAACATTACCCAATTGTATGAGTGAAGATCTGTGTTATTAGCTCTTGATCATGCCAAACATGCTTGCCTCATTATTCAACATTGGTCTATTTTACTTTCGATTTACTATCGATTTCCAATTAAATAATCAAACTCCTTGTTTAAAAAAAATGCTTGATTATGGTAATGTCTGCCCTTTGTAACAACTTCCACTGGCTAGCTTCACCAAATGGTAATCTTCCTTTTATATTATCCATTTGGTGTTTGAACATGATGGACATGACCCCTTCTTTCGATTCGTTAAGTCCTAACTTTTTGTTAGCTCTTGACACATCTATAAAATAATTACTGAGAATTTGGTGATTTGTATTCCTGATTGTTTGTCAGAATACAAAAAGGACTTGTGCTTAAATAATCTTGTTCACTTATCATGCCATATCCCTCACATCTTTAAGTATCTTTCGAGATCATAAAAGAGCACCAAAGATATGCAAACCATTAATAACAAATGTCTTCAGTTTCGATTAATGCCATGCTTGACTTACCCCTTTGTTCTTGTAACATTTATACCCCCTTTACACCAGACGAAGTTCCCGCTACGTTCTTGAAGTTCAGAAGAAACCCTGGGACGTGGCGCCAACTTTGTTTGAATTTCTCGAAAGATGTGAAATTGTCAAGTGCGTGCTACGTTAATGCGTCCTTTAATCTTTTTTTGAATATAACTAATGAGAAATAAGACCTGCATATACCGTTAAAAAAAGATAAGCGTAATACATACAAAACGATTTCTAAGTCACCATGGATATTGCAATCTATCTTACATTCGATTAATAGAAAAAAATAACTTATTTTATAAATTCAAAATGAAGGGTACAGAACAATAAAAAATAAAATACACATCTTATAAGAATACAAGAATACACTTACTAAAATATTACGCACTGAAAAGAAAAATTACTTTGCGAGGCAGTTGGCTCTATATAAACACGACAAGCAAAACACATGCCAAGGTTCTAAAACAGACCATGAATCGATCCAATGATAAATCAAGTATTTCCAAAATTAGATTTAATAATGTTATTGTTGATGATGGTGACAACCTTTCAAATATTTTTAATAACCATTTCTCTTCCATTGGCGCAAATCTGGCTAAAGATATTCCTCCCGCGACGAAAAGTTTTTCGGACTATCTCGGCCCGCCTAACCCAAATTCAATATTTTTGCTCCAACATAATCAAGAAGTTATTGACATCGTATCTGCTTTGAAAAATAAAAAAGCCCTGGCTTTGATAAATTTTATAATTTTATTTTAAAATCCGTAATGAATTATATTGTTTCCCCGCTGGTGCATGTATTCAACCTTTCCTTAGAAGATGGTACAGTTCCAAATCAAATGAAGATAGCCAAGGAAATTCATTTTAAAAAAGGTGATTAGTTGGATGTTGGTAATTACCGACCTATCTCAATTTTGCCCACATTTTCTAATATCCTTGAAAGAATAGTATACGTTAGAACCGAAATTTTTTTGTCAATGCATAATATTTTATGTGATGTTCAATTTGGGTTTCGCGAAAAGCACAACACCACTCATGCCCTGATAAATTTTGTCAACAAAGTAGTCAATGCTCTAGACAAATCTAGTCACCTTGTGGGTACTTTCCTGGACTACTACAAGGCCTTCGATACCATCAATCCTGAAATCCTACTTTAAAAAATGTCTTACTATGGTGTGCAAGGGAAGTCCTTGGAGTGGTTCAGGAGCTACTTATTCAACAGACAACAATACGCGTTTGTTAAAGAGCACAACTCCAATTTGAAATATGTTAACTGTGGAGTTCCCCAGGGTAGCTTATTGGGCCCACTTCTTTTCACAATTTATATAAATGATTTCTGTAGATCATCCAAAATATTGTTCCTTATTTTGTTTGCAGATGATTCCACCTGAATTTTTTCTCATCAGAATCCACAAACTTTAGTTGATGTTATCAATTCTGAACTTATTAATGTTACTGAATGGATAAGAGCCAATCGATTATCTTTGAACCTTAACAAAACAAAATGCATGTTATTTAGTAATTCCATAGACAAGTTACCGATGAACATTATGTTTGATAGTACCCCATTAGAAATGGTACTTTACACTTAATTTCTTGGAATAACAGTTGACCGTAAACTTTATTGGAAAAATCATATTGAAAATATATCCAAAATAATTTCACGAAATATATAGGTATCATTAATAGGCTAAAACTTTGCATTCCCTCCACATCATTAATCATGCTGTACTCATCCTTAATCTTGCCTTATTTAAACTACGGGATTCTTATTTGGGGTGATACCCATCAATATTTATTAGATAAATTGTTGCTTTTGCAAAAGAAAGCACTTCGTATTATTTATAATACATGTTTCCATTCTCATACGATCCCACTTTTTCTAGAAAGTAAACTGTTGAAAGTCAAAGACCTGTATTTACTACAGTTAGGGCACTTCATGTATAGTTATAATAATAATGCACTTCCCCATATTTTTCATGCCATGTTCCCTAAAAATCAATTTTATCATAACTACCCCCACGAGACACTCTGACGAACTTCACATTCCACTTTACAGAACTTTACTGGCCAAAAATACATTCCTATTCAACGGTCCTAAATTCTGGAACTCACTAGCTAATAATCATTCCTCAATTAAGGAACAAAAAAATTTCAATAACAATAGCTTCATTCAATGAGTACAATCTTCTTCAATATTTTCTTTCTATCCTTAATGATAATACGTTCATTGTCATCATATAATTATTTTATCACACTTTTCGTTTCTAAGACTTCAATAACTGTTCAAAATATTTTTCGGCATTACTCATGTGTTGAAGATCGCATGCTCGATCTGTAATGAAAGTCATAAGTCAGAAAAAACTGAAACCAGTGGGATTCGAACCTCTCATCTACTGCTTGCCGGGCAGCGACTTAACCACCGGGATATTCTGGTGGTTCTGGTGTGTTTCGTGTTCTCCTTCCTCAAACCAAATTGCCCTTAACCGAATTTTTAAACCTCGTTGACTGTAATCGTACAACTTGTTCAAATTAGATTATCATCAATGTTATCAATGATATTTCTCAATGGCTGAGGCAAAAGTTGACTTTCTAATTCTTCTATTTCTTTCTCTATTTCTTTTTAATTTCAACTTTCCTAAGCTTTACCTTTTCTTCCCGCATAAGTATTAATAAACTGTCTCATGTTTATTAATCTTTATCCTTATCTTGGGAATCCACTCTTTTTATCTTTAAATATTCTAAAAAAAACTTTATCTACGCACAAACTGTCATTTGATTTCCAATAAGAATTCACAACGTGAGGAGCATTTACATAGTTCTGTAACTGAAGCAGTACACCTGAGTGATCTGGTGTAATTGATTTGAAAATATCACAACAGTTAAGAGAATCATGTAATGCAAAGAAACGAACCAATAATCCAAGCGACTTTGAACAATTGGCCATTTTTTTAGCTGGACTCTTCTCCATAATCTATCCAGGTCTTCAAACGTTTCATTAAATCGATTTCTAATAAACTTTCGAGGCCCCATAATTCCCCCTTCATTATCATATAAAAATTTCCACCTAAAATAATTGTACCTTCAGAACTGTAAAACTTTGAAATACGATTTTTCAATTCATCTAAAAATTCCATGGCATCTTTCCTTTATCTCTGGTAGGAAACTAGCAATTTACTAGTAAAAAGTAGATTGTTGGTATTCTAATTTCATATAAGTCTTCCATTTTCACCAGTACTCATATATTTCATTTTTCATATTCAAATTTGGAGAAATCGAAACTAAAACACCTTTACTATGATTTGTTCCATTGTGATGACTAAACAATAATTTGCCATTCCACTCTGATTTTCATTTTTCTTCTACCTCTATCGTACTATATATGTTTCCTTAAAATATGTGACTGCCTTTATCTGTGCAAAAATCAAAAAGGCTTTTCCTTTGTATCTCTTAACCCTGTGACATTTAAAGTTAATAAAGTAAAATAGGAACTATCGAATCGGGTATCGAAGTTTCAACGCCCTATCCCGAAAAATATTCAAATGAAACTGACCAAATAACAGATTAAAATGTGAACAGGCATCACCACCCCGAGGGGGGGGGGGGCACTCAGTATATAATGCATAGTGGGTAGTGCCGCGGAGGGGATCCCTATTTTTACACTCAAATTTCCGTTCCAATGCATAGCATTTTTGCCTTGTTGAGAAAAAGAACAAAGAAAGCCGCTCCAAGGCATAGCATTTTCTTCTTATCGAGAAAAAGAAGAGAGAAATCCGCTCCAAAGCCCCCCCCCCGGGGGGGGGGCACTTCCATTCACGAGTGGATACCATGCGCGACCATGGGGTCTCGAAAAGCACCCTAAACACGTAATTTCCATATTCTGAAAATGCACCCCTTAACAAGTATTGGCGTGTGAAACCCAACCCTTAACAAGTATTGGAAACAAAACGATACTCTTGGCAAATATTCCCTGAAATGAACCCCTAAACAAGTACGGGAATGTTTTATTGTTAGGGGTCCTTCGGTCGTCAGCTTTACCTTATTTGGTTTAGTACGACCCGACCTTCTACACCTCGCGCAAATCGGATTCTAAACACGAAGTGTTGGGGCAAAAAGGACATCCTTTATAAAACATTTTAATTTTGTTTTATCGTCCCCGCAAATTCGACCCTAAACACGTAATTTTCCTAGCGAAATAGATACCCTTTTTCATAATTTTTGTGTTTTTGACACACTTATCACGTTACGTACGTAACGTGCCCTATCATGAAAAAGACATCCTTTTTACGTGTTTTTTTTTGGTCGCGAATGGTATCCACTCGTCAATGTAAGTGCCCCCCCCCCCCCCCCCCGGGTCCAAAGCTTCGCATATTTTTCGTTACGCCGCTCCGATCGCGTCGAATGAGCTGCAATTTTGGTGAAAAGCGGCCGCAGAGCTCCCGGCGGACTGGAGGCCGCGCTCACACGCTGGCGATCCGTTCCAAGGACCCCCGTTTTCACAAACATTTGTCGTTCCGAAGCCCGTTCCGAGGACCATCCTTTTTACAATGTGCCCGCTCCAAGGCCCCCGTTTTTTTTGTCTCGCCCGCGGCACACCCCCACCACTTTTTTGGTCGAGTGCCCCCCCCCCCCCCCCGGATCACCACGCTCCAATCACTTTCACTACACCACACGAAAGACACGTCCATTCACCAAACACAATTGCACTACCCATCGAAACGTTGACAGTGCATGTAATAATCCGTGAAACATTTGATAAACCAATTCATAAGGAAATATCTTCCACGTGAAACATAATACGCACACACACACTGTTGCTCTCACTCGCACACACACACATGACTGATTGTCTAATAGAAATGAGCCATTTACGCTCTAAAAGCGATTTCGAATCAAATTCAGAAACATCAACACAATAGAATGCCAAACTTATATATCATTTTCAGGGTGCAAATTTTAATTTCTAACAAATTAATTTAAAAGAACAAATGTAATCATTCTGAAATGACACAAAATTTTCAAGGCAAGATAGAACAAAAACTCCCGCTCTTTAAATTTACTAATCCCGTGGGATTTCTATAATCACATCAAATCAAAAGAAGTAGTATGCACACGCATACATTCTAAATATTCTACATTTAACGCCTTAACTTCATTTCTGAATTGATTGAACAAAATATTTTTAACTTTTACATCAGTCAAGCGGGTATTACGCATTCACGGTCCGGTTAGAAATAGCCTTTGTGTCAAATTCGAGAGTACTAATGGGTGTCAAAGTAAAATTATTGAATTATTTCTATCTCCATGGTAATACACTGTTCAATAAGCATTGGTAAGGCATCAATTAGGCATCGAAGCCGGTGATCGGCCGTGGGTTCCTTCAACAAAAAGTCTAAATATTGTTAACAGTCATGTACTCTGTAAACTGATGTAAAATGATGGCATTTAATAATCGTGATGGCTTCAACTATGATTGCCATTATTTCGAGTGTATGGTTGTGAAGCGGGTGTTCCTGTTTCCTCGTAGTTACATCTTTTCCACATATCTGTGACGTGTTTCTTCACATGCGATTAATAATCCTTAGAGCTTTTGAAATTAGATTACAATGTTTTTACTTGTTTTTACATTTGACAATAGAACCGGAACTGGTAAATAAGAGTTCAGTATATGCTTACAATAATACCTTTCCATCACCTTTCTTTGCTGATGATGCAATATCATGCCTCATATTGCATTTTTTCAATAAAAAGACGGGTAACAGGTGGTCCGTTCTAGCAAAGCTACACCCCTGCCCCGCCTAACCATGCTAACAATAATTTATCTAACAATGTCACCGCAAAAAAATGAGGATGATCTAGAGCTATTTGGGGGATGGAGCTGAGCAAATTTTCTTGAGATATTTGCAAATATATTAAAAAATGTACACTGTTAGAAAAAATAGAAGAAGTTCCCGCAGCAGAGTCTCGAGAACACCTGTAATCTTACCGAATTGCGTAATCTCACAGGAAATTGGTATTTGATGTATGGAATCTTACAAATTTCCTTGAATAAAACACCCTTTTCCCCCTTTTTAAACAGACCTGTTCTGTTAAATTGCAGAAAAATTATTGTTTTATGAATTTACAGAATGATCATTACGCAATTCGGTAAGATTACAGGTGTTCTCGAGACTCTGCTGCAGGAACTTCTTTTATTTTTTCTAACAGTGTAACGAATGCTTGAATAACATAATATATATCTATTATAGGCCTACTAATCAAACTGGAATTTTGGCTGCATGGACCTCAAAAAGATCTTGTGGTGCATCATTCGTACAGCGATTCATTATAAAATGTGACTATGAGCCATAATTGCATTCGTTTCAACCTATATGGAGAAATTATTCATAATTCAATTTGCTTTCAAAACATTCAATGATCTAGAAGATCATGATGAAATATACACGCCTATAAAAAAAATCTTAATCATTCATACAAGTTTTTATTAAATAACTATTTACATCAAATTGAATGATCTTAGAAAGGAGGTCTCTTAGATCTCCTAAAGTTATAAATTCACGCAAACTGGCAAACTATTATTTGAAATCGAAACAGTGCAATAATTCTAATCCTTACGTTATGAATCAAAATCTATAACAATTTTGGACGCAATCTGACTAATTGATTATATGTTAATAGGTTGAGAAGAATGCATGAATTTGCTTTGTTCTGAGTATTGCATCAAGTCGGTGATCCGGATGGCGTTCCTTACAAAGACCTCGTGTATCCGGATCCTTGATAACTTGACATACGCAACTGTATTTTGTTATACCAGAGTAACTGGAATAATATAGAATTTTAGAAAATACATCACTATCGCATGATTGCTAAGTTGACTATTTAAAGGGATGGTCCGGGCTGAAAATATATCTGTAAAAATAAAGTAAAATTCACAGAGCAAAATGCTGAAAAATTTAATCAAAATTGAACAACAAATAACAAAGTTATTTAATTTTAAAGTATATCAATGTTATGTGAAAACAGTTATATGCACACCGTCATGAATATTCATTAGGTGGGCTGATGATGTCACATCCCCACTTTCCTTTTTCTTATGCTATTACATGAAATCATTAATGTTTCATTTTTTTTCATACATGTGTATGTGTAATCTGTCTCCATTATGATGAAATAAGTTCCGGCAATAAAATAACTAATGCACTTAATGAGTTGTCAATACAATTATTTTAGTTCATATCTTAAATACAAAAGATCAAGTGGGGATATGACATCATCAGCACACCTAATGAATATTCATAAAGACATGCCTAGAACCGTTCCACTGGAATAGTGAAAATCTTTGAAATTCAATAACTTTGTTATTTGTTATCCAATTTTGATCAAATTTTCAGCATTTTGCTTTCTGAATTTTACTCTTTTTATTGAGATATGAATATTTCCAGCCTGGACCATCCCTTTGAGGTCAAGTGGGAGTGAACCAATAAAAAAATAAGTAGGCAGGAAGGTCTTTAATTTCTTTTTCAATAATAATAATAATAGCCAATTTTTATAAAGCGCTTTTCCCAGAATTATACATTTATCTCAAACTGATATAATTATCCTGCACACCAATCTAACACCGTCTAAAATTAAACGTAGTATTCGTATGATTTGATAACTCTTTAATATGCCTATTTTTTTTACCGAACAAAATTGAAGAAAATGTTTCACTTTTCAGGAATAGGGAGTCCAGTCACGGTGGAATGGCACGAGTTTGTCCACCATTCATCCCAATCATTGACCAACGGTTTCCTTCCTCTCTTTCCTTTTTGAACCCGATCCATTTCCTCGTCTTTTAATACACGATTGACAACACGATCGCAGAGAGCCTGGGGTTGCATGTTTTCAAACTGCATATTTGTTGTAACAGACCCTTCCTTCTTCCATTCAAAATATTCATTATACAGGGCATCGTTTTCACTGAGCTTCACCAGGTAAGCTGCCAGCGTTTCTATAGATGAAAAATCTGGAACAAATATGAAGGAATTGGGTGGAGCTACTCTGAGATAGTTTTCCTTTGGGGCTCCAAACACGATGGGTATCAAACCGAGAGTAAGCGAAGTGTACCAAAACTTTTCAGTGATGTAATCGTCACATTCCGAATTTTCGAGCGCTAGGTAAAACCTGTACTTCTGCAGACCACAGGTAGCCAGATCCTTACAAGCCATGGTTCCACAAGGGCCGTATTTACCAACTTCGACATGTCGCGCCAATGCATTCACAAACCCCGTGCGATCATAGCCTAATGTTCGAGGGTAGCAATTAGTAGATACCCATGCAACCATTTTGTCTTTATTTGCCGCCCAGTTCGTGTTATCATTCTTCGGAACCAAAGGCGTTATTCTATCAAAATGACCATATCCACCATCAGAGAGATATGCATCTGTCTCCGTTGCCCCTTTCCTATATGTCATGATGTAATCATAAGTTTTATTTCTATATTCTGGTGGCGGAATGACACGGTGGTTGGTGTGGCGTGGGCTCTCCGATGTCCAGAAAACCCACTTCTGTCTGTCCGACTGATGCTTAAGGAGGTCATACCAATTCCATTCTGACTTGTAAAACAAAATTACGACGTCACTGGCAGCAAGTCTGGTCAGGTTGCGACCATGTTCAATCTGAACACCACAAGAAAGTCCAGGACAAGAAAACCTGCCAGTTTCCTTGAATATCAGATTGACATGAAATTTATCACGTTCATCCAGCCAAGTATAAACAACTTTATAGCATAATGGATTTTTCCCTCCTGCAGGCGTGGCTACCTCGGAATCTACCACGCCTGAAAAGCGCCGAGTGAAGTTGCCGTCGAGATCGGAGCGATGACGATGTAAAAGGTTTTTCTGGGGATGCGGAGGTTTGAATGTGCTTAGTGACATGAGTGAAATTACAATCCATATTACCGAAATGTTCAGTCCAAAGATTATGAATATCTTCTTCCAATGCAGCATCGTAGCGATATTATAAGGTTTACATAAAAACAAGTCACATTAGCATGAGATACGTACATGTATATGCACGTTATCAGCAGCAAGTGAAAGTACGTAGATATCAGCTACATTAACCCGTATATTAGTTCCCGCGGATCATTAATATGGTTGGATAAGCAGATTAGAGGGATGCAGGTCAGCAGGGCTGTAAAATACTTTTATCAAAACTCAGTCAAGCTTTTCGCATTGGAATGACAAAACCACGACCTTTCATGGTTGAATAGGGTCCGATTATGGTTGTATTTTAGAGCAAAAGAAGTTAACGAAATTCGATTACAGAGACCAATTACCAAACCAATCGATCACGTTGATTTGTTGTTATTTTTTTTAACTTAACCATGTTGTTGATTTAAATTTTATTCCTTCAAGATTTCATTTACACTGTTAAAAATAATTTAAACAACGCTGTTTACTATGTAAATAGCACAACAGTTTTTTAAACAGTTTTTTAAATCTTAAACAACCATGTTTGCATTATTGATGATTCCATATTTGAATTCAAACTTTGTTGTGAAAGATTATACTTGTTTAATGTTCAAACAAATACTATGTGATTCATTTAGTAAACAGCGTTGTTAAAATTATTTTAACAGTGAAGGGTTCTGACCATTGTCAAATTTCATTTTAGCCATACTGTTCTGTTGTATACCTGCACATGCTTAAATACTCATAAGGGGTAAAATAAGTAAATTTGAAGCAAAGGGTTTATTATTCAACTCATTTAGATGTGTAGCTTTAGAATACTGTTTTGAACTTTACGTTATTGAGTTATCTTCGTTTTTTTTTAATGAGAAGCTTTCAACGTTGACCGAATTGGTATTGTTTGTCCCCACCTAAATTTGAGGTGGGGGTTGCCCCCTAATTGTTATGATGATAACCTTTTTTTCCCCCTTAATTTTAGGTGGACCCTATTAAAATTTTTGTGGTTCCCCCCTAAAATTGGGTCGATGACCTTTTTTTTTGCTTGTTAAACTTTTTAACTGTGGCTGTGTTTATGCGACCTCGACCCAGAATCATGATTTGAATCACAATTTGAATCATGATTCAAAACAGCAGCATGAATCACGATCCGACAGAATCAGCGTTTATACGACCATCTTTCTAACGCTGTTTCTCCCTGAATTAGGGCCGATCCAGTGCGCATCACAGCGCGCAGTTTGACCCAGGAAGTATAGGTCAACATTTTCGCACGTGTTTCTAACTTCACGTCGGCTGCTAGATTTTGGCTGCCGCCGGAGCTAACGAGCAAACGTTTGTGCAAGTGCAACGCTTACTCGGCTTCCGAAAAATAAATCTTTTACTTCCAGAATTCCGTGTATTGTACCTCATATTGTTTTTGATCGGGAACCAGAAGGGGTCATTATCCTCCCTCCCACCTCCCGATCGATTTTTCTTGTCTATGATGGTCCTGTACTGGGCACGAATTCTGTTAATTTTGTCTCGACAGGCGGTGCCACATCTCCGTTGAAATCCCTCCCTCGAAAGCGCCGCTGAAAAGGATCGTCTTATTTCTGTGAATCCCGGTAAGGGATGCTTGTGCTTCAGGCTGAGCCCAAAGCACAAGCAGAGCCCTGAGTTAATTCATCGTCGATCAGTCCAATTTGTGCCTTTGGAACTTGAAGAAATGATTGATGAAAACAATGAAATATACAAATGACGCTACAGTACAACCCCGGGGGTACAGGTACAATACACAGAATGATAATTCCTAAATGCTGGCAATACTGCTACACGAAAATTAACCTGCACGAAACACAGCGCGCGCCTTTGAGTCGAACCCGGAAGAAGCACGACACAATGACGTCATAGAATCATGATTCAAATCACGATATCGTTTATACGACCTTTTTCGTTCGTGATTCTACAGAAACGTCTTTCCAAACGCCCCTTTTTTCGTGTTTCATGTTTGTGATTCTAATCATGATTATATTCAATTTCGACTAAACGCAATCGTGATTCTGCAGAATCGTGATTGGAATCATGATTCTAATCATGATTCTAGGGTAAAAAAGTGTCGAATAAACGCACCCAGTGTGTCCATCCCAAAATTTCAGAGGTACCTGAATTTTTGGCTTCCGCCGCCAATGACCGACGGTAATACTACAGTCACATTTCCCCTATGACGGCCGTACGGCGAGTCGAAAACAGCCGCTTTATTCAAACCACTTATATGTAGCTGATACAAAAAAATAAAAACGGCTGTTTTCGACTTGCCGTAGAGCAAATTTGACTGAGGTATAAACATGGTAATGAGTACTCCATTATGTATAATGCTGCCATTACATTCGGGTCGTCGGGTACTAAAGATGGATATTTCAAAATTTGTTTCATCTATATGATTATTGAAATGTATATACTTTTTTATTACATGATATATTTTGGAAAGTTGTACTACTTATGAGTGCAGAACATACTGACATTTTTCAAGCTAACATGGATTTAGGGTCTTTCGCAACAATTCTTATTTCGGGGAAGACCTGTGGAATATTATGTGTTGTGACATTACGAAGCAATCAGTCATATCAAGTGTCTGAGACATTATTGACAATTTTCATTTAATTTGTGCACCTTGACCCTCTGTACAATATCAAACTTCACAATGGGGGTATGATATGTCCTGATTCCAATTGATATTTTCACTGACCCTATCCATAAATCTGTGGTTTTGGAAGCCAGTTATTCACCTCCAAATGAACTATGCCATTCCCATTGCTCGAATAAAATTCAATTTTTTTTATTCAGAATCGCACATGTCACCTCGAATCAGTGAACTATTGTCCGATTGTTACCACATCCTTTGCTCAATATGGCCAACTTGACCATTCGCTCAAACGGTAGGGGAAAGCGGGGTAAGTTGAGCATAGGTGCAAGTTGAGCCACCAGCCCCAGGCCAATAATGAATGAGTCAGACATTGTGGTGGTGTCATGTATTGATGACCCATTACATAACCCTTAACCCCATCACGGTGTTTTCAACTTTTAAACAAAAAGTACTTTTTAGAGGGTAAAATACAAATTTCTGCCAAAAAAAGGAAAAAAAGTGTGAAGTAAATCAGTGCTTTTTACCCACACACGTCTTTAAATGTAATAAAGCAATAAGATCAACATTGCTAGTCCAGGTATGGATTCTCATTCTTGTCATATTCTTGACATGATGGATGCATAAGAAATGTGTGGATGTGAAAAATGGCATTAAGTTCGGACTGGGGTAATTTGAGCCAGCCAATATGGAGCAAGTTGAGCCATGGTAATTTTTCTGAGAATGTATAAGAAAAAACAAATAAACCTTAAAAAGCCATTGATATGCAGGCAGAAAGGAGCAAATTCATGACAGTTCTTTTACTTTTAGAGGATGTTTAATAGCATTTATAGAAAATTAGTAAGTGAAAAGAATTTAAATAAAAATTCACATGTTGGTTCTTCCCCTATCATACATTTTGTACATAGTTTTTGTGACTCAACTTTCCCCAGAAGGTGGCACAACTTACCCCACAGATGGGGCAAGTTGAGCCATTTGACATCGCTTTTTTCAAAGGTGACAATGACTTTCAGTGTGGGGGTAGAAAATTATATGTAGGTGAAAAATATTTTCCAGGAATTAAATTGAAAGGAAAGGTACTTATTTCTACAAGATTATTAGTATATCAATTCTAACATGCCAAATGCAAAAAGTGTCACAACTTACCCCGCCTTCCCCAATAGTTTACATGACCATTTTTAAATGAGTGTCTCATATTGTTTGCTTGTGTGAGTAAAATTGTGCTTTGATTCCAAAGAGGCAGCTACACTCAATATTCAGTGACGTAACTGTGGTCATTTTTGTCACTTTTGATCCAAAATGAGAAATGTTGTTTGTCACGTTTGGAAGTGTCACGTTCAGAGTCCTGACTTGCGCCTTGTAATCAGAGGGTCGTGGGTTCAAACTTATCTCATCGCGGACTATACAGTGCGTATCAAAAAAGTTTACACTTTGAAAAAGGTATGGGAATTAAACAAATATACAACGTGTGGATAATATTTTCACATACAATCTTGGATTTGGGTCTAATCTATCAAATGAAAGTAAAAGTTTTGACAGAATGTTATACTTGAGTAAGCACTGTCTATTTCTGCAAAGCTCGATGAAATCTGTTTGCGCAGAAATGATCGTTTTCACGCTGTGTTAAAGGAAAAGGGCGAAATCAAACTTAATCTGCGAAATATTTCTCTTACATCTCCCTTGCACTTTAGTCAACTGAAATAAAACGGATTAATTCAAGCATTTTCTAACAATTTTGCCACCCAAATTGAAATTTCAACACTTAGTAATCACAACCTTTATACCCTTTTTGTGCCAGCTGGATCTGAGGACATTACTGAATCTGAACAAAAGTTTATATCAGACATTTCCAGCATCTTTTCACTAAGTTTTTATCATTTAAAGTGGGTTTACATTTCATTTTTCATTTAATACTTGTTTTTCCAAGCTTGACAATGATTAACAAAATGAAAATCAAGCCTAAGCCAATTCATGTAAATCACAGCTCAGTGTATGTCGTCGTTGTATGTCGTCACGATGGCCTCGGTGTGTGAGGGAGTGGGGTGGGGCGCAATGCACTCTTCGAAGTGTTTTGTGCATGGAAACAAGTTTTAAAGAGGTAAATATATCTTCAAATCAATTTTACTAGCTAAATTCCACGTGTTCTTCATGATTAATGTCTACTTTTATTCGCATAACTATTTCAAAGTTCTGCGCAAATCATTTTTCACTAACTTCAAAAGTTAGTGGCGCTAACTCAAGCAGAAATATTTTTCGACAGTTACATCGTCACTTGCTTAAATGGATCTGTACCAATGTGTAAATGTGGAAAAATCTTCAGGATATCATACATGTATAATTTCACAGGATTTTTTCTAAGTGTAAACTTTTATTGATACGCACTGTATAGCGTCCTTTGGTATGACGAGCCATGGCGTCAACCCGGCCATGCGCTCAATTTTCTGACTATTAGTTATTCACCGGGATTGTAAAAACACAAGTGTAATCTATAAATGGTTTATTATCAGATCTCAAATTAAAAGGGAACAGAGCAACAAGACAAAAAAGATGTGCACCGCCAAAATAGACCAAACCACAACTAGTATACAGACTAGAAATATCTAGACATTAAAATAAGGGGGAGGGGTAGTAGGATCTTAAATTGATCCAGTTAGAATAGTAGGCATTATGAATGTGTGTTGGTAATTTATTCCTCTGACCATGTTGAATTGGGGCAGAAACAGAGAAGGCTAGATCAGTGGCGCATGAAGGAAAAAACGGAGCCCGGTCGGGGCAGTGGTAAAATCGTGCCCCTAGAGAGAGAAAGAGGGGGGTACACTTTTAACACATTACCAGTCATTTCCAACTGCATTTAAGCAGTGAAGGTCGGGGAAATCTAATTGTTTCAGTATTTCTATTTCTACTGTAAAGTTGGATGGGGATGAATAATATTTCTTACATACTATATACTCTTTAAAAGAAAGAAGTGCTTATTTAGCATTTGAAGGACAAGTCCACCCCAAATGAAATACAACAAGCATAACACTGACAATTTCATCAAAATCTGATGTAAATAAGAAAGTTATGACATTTTTTTATTTCACAAAACTGTTATATGCATATGCTGGTCCGCTGTATGCAAATGAATAAACTGGGGCCCGTTTCTCAACACCGTCATAAGTCTAACTTCTTGACTAAATCATAGATAGTGAGCTACTTGTTGACTCACCATTTCACGAAGCCCTCTTTTCCAAGATCAGGTACAACAACCTCACTAAATATTTATAAAAAAAAACTGTTGGTAAAACGCCACAAAACCATTCATTTTGAAATAGTAAAATGATTTAATCGATAAAGATTCTACCACGTCAGGCCATAATCTGAACTCGTATTCGTTGTTTTCAGACCCCTATTAACAGTTGGATAAATTATATCTCTAATTTGTGCATCTAATTTGTCGAATATCGTATGTTTTGGTATTAATGATTAAAAATGTTTCGTTAAACTATATTGTGATGACGTTTGGAATCGTAAAATACCGTATAATTATCATCATTTTACAAAGAAAACCGTTATGGTTTACTTTCGTAAAGTAAAAAAAATGGATATTCCGGGGGTCCACAAGACATTTTTTAGTCATGAAATGAATTATTCATAATTTAATTTTCTCTGCAATCGAATGCTCCAGTCTTCATGGTCTATATGCATGATGCATAATTCACCTGTGCTATTATTTTGAAAAGATTTATTTCCCGATTCATCACAATATTTGCAATTTTGTCATCATTTTTCTTTTTGAAAATTATGCTATTTTGTGACTAAGGCTACGTCTCGTCTGCTCTTTTTATCCATAGTATCGACATCAAGATATTCTAGTTAGGAAGCCTTTCGAGAAACAGGTTTAGTAAGATTGGAACTAACTCCGTGGTTGGTGGATAAAGATATGACTAACTTGTCCATGTGTTGAGAAGCGGCCCCTGATGACGCCATCCACTCACTATGTTTTTTGTATTTAATATGTGAAATATGAAATATTCCAGTTCTCCCCTCACTTGTCATGTGAAAGAAAATTTGGTTCCTCTCTGAACATATGGAATTACAATTGTTTTAACATTTTGTGGTTCAATCAAGTTGGCCCTTTTGTCAAATTTGTATAAATTGAAATATTGTATAATTCAAATAACAAAAAATAAAAGAAATAATGAGTCAGGAACATCACTGACTCTCTCATTTACATGTAACTGACTTGTTTAAATATCTATTTCATGAAAAATAAGCAAAACTGAACTTGATGAATTTTTCAGCGTTGTGCTTGTTGGATTTTCCCTATTGATTAAAATAAACATTTATTTTTCTGGAGCTGACTTGATCTTTAAGAAGCATAATGTGACTGCACTTCGGAGTGCTGATTTATTAATGCAAATTTGAACTAGAAAAATATCAGCACTCCCAAGTTCAGTCACTGTACAAGCTCTATAAGTACTTAATTAGCATTTTATTTTTAGAGTACATACATCAGCCACGGTGACCGTAAATTATGTACACGCTAATTACTATCAGAAGCAGTGGCGAATGCAAGGGGGGTGGCACATCTGCGCCCCCCCCCCCTTGAGAGCCATAATCAAAAGTTGACGATGAATGAATAGTATTTATTTCGTATTAATTTATACTCTTCAAAAGAGAAGTGCTAATTAAGCATTTAAGGAGCATTTTATGTAGCGACTACACTTCGGAGTGCTGATTTATTAATGCAAATTTGAACTAGAAAAATATCACCACTCCCAAATACAGTAACTGTACAAGCTTTGTAAGTGCTTAATTGGCACCTCATACATCAGCCATCACCTTAAATTATGTACACTCTAATCTGTCATCGTGATATGATCAGAAGTGGCAGATCCAGGGTGGGGGGCACATCCGGCCCACCCCTCCCCCTTTCAATCGAAATTTTTAATGTAGATATGCCGTTCTTACACAAGTGTGCCCTCCCCCTTTGAAAGTTCGCAGCATGTATTTTTAGTGGGAATATATGTCGTTCACAATAAGGACCCTTTTTTTGGCTTGTCAGATCGTATGTGGACGAAATGAGCTTTAATTAATTTTTGTTGAAAACCTTTTTTTTTACTTGTCAAAGTTTGTGTGGACGAAATGCCCCCCCCCCCTCCCTTTTAGTAAATCCTGGATCCGCCCCTGATCAGAAGGAAGATATATGCAAAACAATCCTTGCATGTGTTCTGATATTAAAAAAATGAAATGCTGACTTCTTCCATTTTCTTTTATATCATTTTAACCACAACATCTCTTTTCATAACAGTATATTTTGTCAGATGGCCTGTCTTGGTGACTGAAAACAGAAATTATGTAAAATGGAATCTACCTTATAAGCTTATCACAGAAAGAGGATTTCCGGCTGAAGACGGTGACTAGATTTTTTTTTACATTTTTCCAAGAGTTATCTTCATTAATTGATTTCATTTTTACGGACGAATAAATAAATCAGGAATTATTATTGAGTATGAAAAAATACGCAAATTGTTTGCATGTCAAGTTGTCAACGTATTACAGAAAATGTTAGTTTGAAACATAATTTCTGTAGCGTATAACATAAAGTAAATACCTCGGAATATCTCAGCGCAAATGTTTGATTATAATACACAAGTGCAATGACTGCTAAGAAAGTTAACTGCAGATGACAGTGATGAAATAGTTACCGTGTATGTCTTCATTAGATCTGAAATTCTCCAGTCTGACAGTCTCAGTTCTTTCCATTTATTTCTTGTTATAGCTGTTGATTGTGCAATAAATTAGGCAATAAAGTTGCAGCGCCCTATTGAGAACGAATATTTTGTTGGTTTATTGCCATTTCGTCTACTGCCATTTTGTCCACTCACCACATGGTCTAGTGTCATTTCGTCTTGTCCACATTGTCCAATTACATTTTGTCAAATAGTAGTTGGTCTAATAACCATTTCGTCTATTATCATTTGGTATAATAGCCATTTGGTCTAATTGCACTTTGTACATTTTCATTACGTCTATTACCATTTAGTCCAATAGCTGACTGGTTAAAGACAAATGGCCTAATGACCAATTGGTCTACTTTAATTTCGTCTATGCTCCATTTGGTCTCACTGCAGTTGGTCCACTGTCACTTAGTCTAAACCCATTTCGTCTAAAAATCACTTGGTCTAATTTCCATTTGGTCTAATCACCAATAGGTCAAATTGCCATCTCGGCATATCATCATTTCGTCCAATATTCATTCCGTCTACAATCGTAAAGTCTATAACTACTAGTAGTTAATTTAGTATTATTATTTAGTGTTTAGTAGTTTTTAATTTACACCTGTTGTTTGGTTAATCTTTTATACAATTGAACACTTTCGTGCTCCATAACAATAATGTCCGTACGCAAGATAATGTATCTCATCGAACAGGCAATGCCAGCGCGGAGCACGATCTAGCGAAAATTTCTGATACGAAAGATTTAATATTTTCCTGGTCTTCACCTCATGTTTTATTTAGTTGTTTTCCTCCTCTTATTTTACCTCTTCCCTTTTCCTACTTTTCTCTCCTCTTTTTTTCCATTTTTTGTACTACTAATGGCTGTAATTATTACTATTATATTATATTACCATCCTTATTTATTACTATTAGTACTATCATAATATAGGGCCTATTATTACTATCATTATTTATCATTATTATCATTGTTATATGATGATGATGAATAATGATTATCATTTTAGGTGTGCAAAAAAGGATGGGAAATTCCAAGTCAAAGGACCCTATTTCAATGTTATAATTTTTAATCACTCCATCCCCCACCCTTGTGTGTGCGCGATGTGATAGAGAGATACAGTGGGGGGGGGGGGCTGTATCGTGGTACCGCATCATTCCATTTCTGATAGTAAGCCAAATTATCATCATGATGTCTTTATCATTTGTTTTATCTTTAATATTTTCCAGGTATAATCAAGAAGTCATTTCGCCGTACCCGCTCGAATAACGCAATGTATTTGTGTTTGACAGAATGGCTGTTGGACCAATTGACTATATTGGACGATTTTGGAATTGGAACAAATGGTTATTAGACGAACTGATTCCTGGACCTAATGGGTGGTGGACGAAATGATAATTAGACGAAATGGCAATTGGACGAATTAATAAGTAGACGATTTGGATATACGACCAACTGATATTAGCCGACATGGCTATTGGACTAAATGAGCATTGGACGAACTGATTAATGGACGAGTAAGCAGCCTAAATGGAATTAGACTAAATGGGTGTTAGACGAAATGGCTATTGGACGAAATGGGTGGTAATCGAAATGTTGGACGAAATGGCATTAGACAAAATGAAGGTAGACCAAGTGGTGAGTGGATGGGATGACAGTAGACGATTTGGCAATTTACCTAGTTTTTATAGCAAACATAAAAGTTTGGCAGCAACATACAGCGAAAAAATACCTTTTGGTGCAAAAGTTCTGCAAGTGGGCAAAGTAACATATTTTGTAGAACTGAATCCTAATTAATAAGAAATTTAAGTAAATTAATTTTCATTTTACTTATTCCTTTACCTGTTCATTTTCCTTTTATGTGCCTTCCCTTGCCATTTCTTTTTTATATATACATTTCCCTTATTATGCCCCCCTGAAAGTGGCGCCCGGGGCACGTGCCCCACATTAGATACGCTACTGTGCTCGATCATCATAAGTGGTATTTGTCCTGGGTCCTAGTGTTAGCTACATGGTTGCTGAAGAACGAAGTGGTGTGAGAGAGCTATAAGATACCCAAAGGATGCGGAAACCAATGTAGAACTATCGGTGAAGGAAGAGAAGTAAATGCATCGTATTTGTGTGTGGAGGTAGGCCCACTGATCTCTCCCCTATCTGGATGGGAACAATAACGCTGATTGGCCTATTCCGTGTTGAAGCACCGGAAGTTGGTACCTCCGCACGCCGAGTTCCCCCAAAAAAGCCAAAATCGGAGTAGAGTCTGGTTCACGGCAATCAGTGGCGGATCCAGAGGGGGGCGCCCCGGGCGCGCGCCCCCCCTATCTTCGCCGGATTTTTTTTTTTTTTTTGATGGTTATATTTACTGGATTGGTACAATGTAGTCAATTTCAAGGGCTAGATCTAGTCAAAACTATATTTTAACTTACGCTCATGGCCTTTGTGTTCGCACAAATGCACCTCTGTCATCATGGGTGTCGATCACGGGGGGGATGGGGGGGATATATCCCCCCCAATATTTCAAGTGGGGGGGATGGCCTGTATTATCATCCCCCTCAATAATTAAGGGTAGAAAAATTATAATAATGATGATGAAAAAAGTTTGATCATAATGATTATAGTATGCCATCAATCAGTGTGTTTTCCTTGCAGTTTGTGTATGTTGTTATTAAATAAAACATTCCTTTTCAGGACTATTAATCAGATGGGTCAGGTTCAAGATGAAAAATAATGAAATGTTTATGTATATGATATTTTTTAACACAAGACATAAGAGGACCCTAACGAAAAACAACTTTTGTTGATAGGATGTTTCATCCCACCAGTGGTGAATAAATTAATTTTGATAAATCAATTAATTCAAAAGGGTGGAAAAATAAACCGGAGTAAAAGGGTGGCAAGATAAATTGTATAAGGAATTACCATATAGCTATTACAGTAATAGCTCTATGGAATGACGGTAAGCCCGATGGCGCACGAGAAGCCACACAGTTTGTAATTTGTGCTAGTCTTAATTGGTCCGAATCTGCATTTTATCATCATACATTAAGAAGAAAAAAGATATTGCCAGTCGGGTTAGATTTAAGATAAGTTGTATACACAGAGGCGTCGATCGGGGGGGGGGGGGGAGGGGGAAAAGATATCGTTTTGCCTCCCCCCCCAATAATTCCGCATGTGCAACCAATGAAAATAGAATAAGATTGTAATGCTACACTGAAATCAGCAGGCGAGATTGAGATACCAACTCGATTTTCATTTAAAATCGTGCTCAAAATGTCTTCTTTTCAGATTGGAATATATAAATTTTCAGCTCGCGCTTCGCGCGCGCATGATTTCTGTACCAAAAACCCATACTTTTCATCATTAAATAGGTGAATAGAATGTCCCGTTTTCAGTTCTAAACCTCAAAAGAACTCCCGCTTCGATTTGCAATAATCTTTTGTTGGATATAATATATCTTGTTCTTTAGTAAAAGCGTCCATTAAACTTTCTTTTTTTCCAGATCGAAATATCAAAATTTTCTTCTAGATACTCATCTTAATCATTGATACCAAAAATGCTTAGAATATCAAGCTTTCAGGTCAGAATATAAAGGAATTTCAGCTCGCTCTCTAGTGAGATTCATACTGATCTATACTCCTCATGAGTTACTAAAAACAAACCTAAACAGGTAAATTTTTCCTGTTTTCATGTCATACTTAAAAATTTCAGCTCGCGCTTCGCGCTCGCATTGTTGGTGAGGGTGATATATATAAATAAATATACATATATGTATATGTGTGTATACATCATGCTCAATAAACAGATCACTATGTACATGGTCCAGACAATTTTTTGTAATTTTTTTCTTTCGTATTAGTTTAGATTAGGCTTACTTGTAACACAAATTGAATTTTCAGTACACTACAACAATGAAGGAATTTCCAAGAACTCCATGCATATCAACCACTCTCAAATTTCGTAACTTGTGATTTTAGTGGGGGTAATGTTGAAAGATCCCCATCCAAATGATCATTTGTGTCAATCATCCCCCAACCAAGAATACCGATCGACACCCATGTCTGTCATACTGCATTGCAATATGTAACAGGGGCGGATCCAGGATTTTGAAATAGGGGGGGCGCCAGCGGCGAGGGAGCGAAGCGACCGAGCGGGGGGAGGGTGTGGGAGGGGGGATACCCCCCTCCCACGGCAAAGACTTTTTCAAAAAATCATGTCCAAAAGTCGTATTTTGAGAGCACCTTTAGAAGAAAAATGCACACTTAAATCACTGTAACTTCATGACTAAAAGACACATACTGACTCATTTAGGAGCTGGTTTCCAGTCACACACCGTATAAGCGGTCATTCAAAACATACATTTGGCAAAGGCTCTTCACTTGCTTGCACGAAAGTATTTTTATTTAAGCTCTGTATTGCAAGCACTTTGTGGAAAAATTGTGAGGTAAAGAAGGATCACAGTTAAAACAGAGCTGATGTTTTCAATTATTGTTACTTTGAGTCTTGACATAGGACCGGGATGTTCTATAAGGACATTATGTCATCATAAGAAAATGATGACTATCTTCCTATTTCTCTTCCTAAGCATGAGAGCGCAAAATCTATTAATATTATGGCCTGAAAATTGGACATTTAAGCACTTTTGTAATTATGCATAAGATGCACGAGTTTAAAATCTAGCAATACGAGCGCAAATCGCGAGCAGAAATTTATGATTAATTGTCATCAAATGGTGATTTTAAGTAGTTTGTTTTAGAATTAATATTGAGATATACATAACTCACTAATCAAAATGCAAGCGTGCAGCGCTAGCTGATACGTTTTGACAATCTGACCTAAATAGGGATATTTTGAGAACTTCATGGAATACAGGAAAATAATAGGTACCTGACAAATCAAATTTTGCGAGCGCGCAGCGCAAGCAGAAATTGTTAATATTCAGACCATAAAACAGAATTTTTTTACACTTTTAAAAATCAATTGTGAATAAAACAAAATAATTAAAATTCAATTTCCCAGCTGAAATATGTTTTGTATATTGACTTCAGAATTTGATATTTTAAGGTCCATATTGAGCAAGATATCACCTAAAAGGCAATGCGAGCGCAAAGCGCGAGCGAAAATTTTATATCCCGACATGAAAGATTGAAAAAAAAAAAATTTCCAAGTCTTAATTCCCCTTATCTTATTTTATTCACTCATCTTCCTCCTCTTATGCTTGCCTTCCTTCTTTTCTCCTCTCTTTTCCTTTTTTCATTTTTCCTTCCTTTTCCCCTTTTTTTCTTTTTTTTGCTCCGCCAATAGGGGGGGGCCGGGCCCCTCGGGCCCCCCCCCCTGGATCCGCCTATGGTTGGGGCGCCCTGGATAATATGCCTCTGAATCTACCAGAAAGTGTAAAAGTTAGTTTACATTAAATACAAATATGTCTGACCTATACATTTCAGTGAAAACGTACATGACCAAGGCAGAATGATAATGCTGCGCACGTGGCGCCCGATACAGGGCTTCATCTTTGAGTGAAGAATAATCTCGGGGATAGACATCATTCGCATCGTTGACACTTTCTCTCGCGATCTGTTACTTACAATTTACATGTATTTGCCATAAAGACGGACAAACGCATGTTACAAAAAACACAAAATTTCGGGAAAAAATGATATCCAATCCAACATCTTCACACTGGTCACTGCACTGCAACTCCCGATTACAAGTGGTGCAACTTTCCAACCAATCGACTTGCGCGCCCTGGAATTCCGGAATTTACATATTGCAATGCAGTATGACAGACATGGGTGTCGATCGGTATTCTTGGTTGGGGGGGATGATTGACACAAATGATCATTTGGATGGGGATCTTTCAACATTACCCCCACTAAAATCACAAGTTACGAAATTTGAGAGTGGTTGATATGCATGGATTTCTTGGAAATTCCTTCATTGTTGTAGTGTACTGAAAATTCAATTTGTGTTACAAGTAAGCCTAATCTAAACTAATACGAAAGAAAAAAATTACAAAAAATTGTCTGGACCATGTACATAGTGATCTGTTTATTGAGCATGATGTATACACACATATACATATATGTATATTTATTTATATATATCACCCTCACCAACAATGCGAGCGCGAAGCGCGAGCTGAAATTTTTAAGTATGACATGAAAACAGGAAAAATTTACCTGTTTAGGTTTGTTTTTAGTAACTCATGAGGAGTATAGATCAGTATGAATCTCACTAGAGAGCGAGCTGAAATTCCTTTATATTCTGACCTGAAAGCTTGATATTCTAAGCATTTTTGGTATCAATGATTAAGATGAGTATCTAGAAGAAAATTTTGATATTTCGATCTGGAAAAAAAGAAAGTTTAATGGACGCTTTTACTAAAGAACAAGATATATTATATCCAACAAAAGATTATTGCAAATCGAAGCGGGAGTTCTTTTGAGGTTTAGAACTGAAAACGGGACATTCTATTCACCTATTTAATGATGAAAAGTATGGGTTTTTGGTACAGAAATCATGCGCGCGCGAAGCGCGAGCTGAAAATTTATATATTCCAATCTGAAAAGAAGACATTTTGAGCACGATTTTAAATGAAAATCGAGTTGGTATCTCAATCTCGCCTGCTGATTTCAGTGTAGCATTACAATCTTATTCTATTTTCATTGGTTGCACATGCGGAATTATTGGGGGGAGGCAAAACGATATCTTTTCCCCCTCCCCCCCCCCCGATCGACGCCTCTGTGTATACAACTGATCTTAAATCTAACCCGACTGGCAATATCTTTTTTCTTCTTAATGTATGATGATAAAATGCAGATTCGGACCAATTAAGACTAGCACAAATTACAAACTGTGTGGCTTCTCGTGCGCCATCGGGCTTACCGTCATTCCATAGAGCTATTACTGTAATAGCTATATGGTAATTCCTTATACAATTTATCTTGCCACCCTTTTACTCCGGTTTATTTTTCCACCCTTTTGAATTAATTGATTTATCAAAATTAATTTATTCACCACTGGTGGGATGAAACATCCTATCAACAAAAGTTGTTTTTCGTTAGGGTCCTCTTATGTCTTGTGTTAAAAAATATCATATACATAAACATTTCATTATTTTTCATCTTGAACCTGACCCATCTGATTAATAGTCCTGAAAAGGAATGTTTTATTTAATAACAACATACACAAACTGCAAGGAAAACACACTGATTGATGGCATACTATAATCATTATGATCAAACTTTTTTCATCATCATTATTATAATTTTTCTACCCTTAATTATTGAGGGGGATGATAATACAGGCCATCCCCCCCACTTGAAATATTGGGGGGGATATATCCCCCCCATCCCCCCCGTGATCGACACCCATGATGACAGAGGTGCATTTGTGCGAACACAAAGGCCATGAGCGTAAGTTAAAATATAGTTTTGACTAGATCTAGCCCTTGAAATTGACTACATTGTACCAATCCAGTAAATATAACCATCAAAAAAAAAAAAAAAATCCGGCGAAGATAGGGGGGGCGCGCGCCCGGGGCGCCCCCCTCTGGATCCGCCACTGTGTAAATTCCGGAATTCCAGGGCGCGCAAGTCGATTGGTTGGAAAGTTGCACCACTTGTAATCGGGAGTTGCAGTGCAGTGACCAGTGTGAAGATGTTGGATTGGATATCATTTTTTCCCGAAATTTTGTGTTTTTTGTAACATGCGTTTGTCCGTCTTTATGGCAAATACATGTAAATTGTAAGTAACAGATCGCGAGAGAAAGTGTCAACGATGCGAATGATGTCTATCCCCGAGATTATTCTTCACTCAAAGATGAAGCCCTGTATCGGGCGCCACGTGCGCAGCATTATCATTCTGCCTTGGTCATGTACGTTTTCACTGAAATGTATAGGTCAGACATATTTGTATTTAATGTAAACTAACTTTTACACTTTCTGGTAGATTCAGAGGCATATTATCCAGGGCGCCCCAACCATAGGCGGATCCAGGGGAAGGGGCCCGAGGGGCCCGGCCCCCCCCCCTATTGGCGGAGCAAAAAAAAGAAAAAAAGGGGAAAAGGAAGGAAAAATGAAAAAAGGAAAAGAGAGGAGAAAAGAAGGAAGGCAAGCATAAGAGGAGGAAGATGAGTGAATAAAATAAGATAAGGGGAATTAAGACTTGGAAATTTTTTTTTTTTCAATCTTTCATGTCGGGATATAAAATTTTCGCTCGCGCTTTGCGCTCGCATTGCCTTTTAGGTGATATCTTGCTCAATATGGACCTTAAAATATCAAATTCTGAAGTCAATATACAAAACATATTTCAGCTGGGAAATTGAATTTTAATTATTTTGTTTTATTCACAATTGATTTTTAAAAGTGTAAAAAAATTCTGTTTTATGGTCTGAATATTAACAATTTCTGCTTGCGCTGCGCGCTCGCAAAATTTGATTTGTCAGGTACCTATTATTTTCCTGTATTCCATGAAGTTCTCAAAATATCCCTATTTAGGTCAGATTGTCAAAACGTATCAGCTAGCGCTGCACGCTTGCATTTTGATTAGTGAGTTATGTATATCTCAATATTAATTCTAAAACAAACTACTTAAAATCACCATTTGATGACAATTAATCATAAATTTCTGCTCGCGATTTGCGCTCGTATTGCTAGATTTTAAACTCGTGCATCTTATGCATAATTACAAAAGTGCTTAAATGTCCAATTTTCAGGCCATAATATTAATAGATTTTGCGCTCTCAAGCTTAGGAAGAGAAATAGGAAGATAGTCATCATTTTCTTATGATGACATAATGTCCTTATAGAACATCCCGGTCCTATGTCAAGACTCAAAGTAACAATAATTGAAAACATCAGCTCTGTTTTAACTGTGATCCTTCTTTACCTCACAATTTTTCCACAAAGTGCTTGCAATACAGAGCTTAAATAAAAATACTTTCGTGCAAGCAAGTGAAGAGCCTTTGCCAAATGTATGTTTTGAATGACCGCTTATACGGTGTGTGACTGGAAACCAGCTCCTAAATGAGTCAGTATGTGTCTTTTAGTCATGAAGTTACAGTGATTTAAGTGTGCATTTTTCTTCTAAAGGTGCTCTCAAAATACGACTTTTGGACATGATTTTTTGAAAAAGTCTTTGCCGTGGGAGGGGGGTATCCCCCCTCCCACACCCTCCCCCCGCTCGGTCGCTTCGCTCCCTCGCCGCTGGCGCCCCCCCTATTTCAAAATCCTGGATCCGCCCCTGGCAATGGTGTCAATTCTTAAAGGGGAATCCAACCCAAATAAAAAATTGTTTTTATAAGGAAAAGAAAAATCAGACAAGTTGATAGGTGAAAGTTTGAACAATATTGGACAAACATCAAGAAAGTTATGAATTTTTAAATGTTGTAAATATTGGTAATCACTATACCCATGGAGACTTCAAATTGGCCGCATATGGGATGTCATTGTGATGTAAGGCAAGGACTATTCCTCCATGTACTCCAATACATATTTTGGCTAAAATGTCATTTTTCCCAAAAGTTTTATTTCAAATTATATTTTTCTTTCATGAGGACATAAAACAATATACCACCTGGGTTATATTTAGATTACTGCCCCAGGGGAATGGGTACTTAGGAGAAAACCACAAATCCCTGATAATAAAGTACATGGCCTATGAGAAAGTTGTCCTTGCCCCTTGTCATAATTTACTTACTGAGTTGCCAATTTGAAATCTACATAGTATTAGTGATCTTAATTTTAAAGCAGCTATAACTTTCTCATTGCTTGTCCGATTTCTTTCAAACTTTCACCATTCTGTTTAATTTATTTTTCTCCTTCCGACACAACATTTTTTGGCCAAGGCTGGATTCCCCTTTAATTATACTTACCAGATCAACTCTCATAACAGCAATTTTCAATGTGAATTTATAACTGATACAAAGTTTAAGATGTCGTCCTGTGCCACGTATAATTGCACTTATCGTGACGACAGTGGAAACAGAGAAAAGAGGATTACTTTTCACAGATAAGTCAATCTGGTGAACTGCATAGTTGTAGACTTTATGTAGTCCCATGTGTGGTAATTCTAATACCATGGTCACATTTGCTCTACGGCGGCCGTACGGCGAGTCGAAAACAGCCGTTTTATTTATGTTTATCCAAACCACCTATATTTAGCTGGTACAAAAATGTTTAAACGGCTGTTTTTGACTCGCCGTACGGCCGCCGTAGAACAAATGTGACCATGGTATTAATTACCAGAGCAAGTTTCCAAAACTTTATAACTCCAGGGGGAGGGGGTTATCGATTGTTGTGATTTCTCTGGAAGCATGATGAATTTAAACCATGATTCAAATAAATATTCAGTGTATTAATATTCACAAATGTTACCAAGTTTTATGAGTTTATCAGTCATGTTTGGACAGAAGAATATGACGAGACACGAAAATACTGACCGTGTAGCCTGTATTCTGAAACTTGACTTAAGTTAGAGACTGAAAATCTGCCGTTTCGGAGGAGTTAAAAAATGATTAATTATTTTATCTTTTATTTGTGAAAGGACAATAAAATTTACAAGCTAAAGGTACATGTACGGTAGAAATAGGACTTTAGGGGGCTTACACTTGTGGCATGTGAATTTGTGATATTTCTCTGTCAACAATAGATCGAATTATTTTTTCCAAGAACTCATTTTTTTAAAAAAGTACGTAAAAAAGACATTAAGCTACAGAGACTGATTTACAGACTTCAGAAATTTCACAGAACTTATTTTGAGATGCCGAATCTCTTCAAAGAAAAAAATGTCTCGGTGGAGCAAAAAAAGGGGGGGGATTATCAACCAGAAATTTAGGGGGAGACGCAAGAAAAATAACCTGACAAGCAAAAAAAAGGATATCAACCCAAAATTTAGGGAGGGATGCAAAAACAAAAGAAATAATCTGACAAGCATCAAAAAAATGTTATCAACCAGAATTTTAGGGCGGACCACAACGATTTTAGGGGGGTCCACCTGAATTTAGGGGCCCGGGATGCAGGAAAAAAAACTGACAAGCAAAAAGAACAAAAAAAGTTGTCAACATAAATTTTGGGGGGTCTGTCCCCCACCTAAAATTTAGGGGAACAGGATCCCCCCCCCCCCGCTTCCGCTGCCTATATGAACAAACTGGGTAGAGGATATTGAAGAGGGCTGGTCGATCGATGTGACAGAAGGAGAGAGAGAGAGAACGGGTCAAATCCACCTCAGAAAAATGTTGATTTGAATCAATAGAGAAAAATCAGACAAGCACAATGCTGAAAATTTCATTAAAATCGGATGTAAAATAAGAAAGTTATGACATTTCAAAGTTTCGCTTATTCAAAAAAAAATAGTGATATAAACGAGCCAGTTACATCCAAATGAGAGAGTCGATGATGTTACTCACTATTTCTTTTGTGTTTTATAGTTTGAATGATACAGTATTTCAATTTTTACGAATCTACAAATTACTAAATTATTAAATTCATCAAAAATGTTACATTTCCATTTATATTGCACATACACTTTACATTCAGTATGCCATAACTTTCATATTACAACCGATTTTGATGAAATTTTCAGTGTTATGCTTGTTGAATTTTTCTCTTTTTATTCAAATCAAGTTTTTGTTGGGGTGGACTTGTTCTTTAAAGGGCGAGTCCACCTCATGGAAACGATTATTTGAATAGAGAGAAAAAACACATAATAATGCTCAAAATTTAATCAAAATCATATGAAAGTTATATTTTTAAGTTTCACTTAAGCGATGAATTTTTCGGTGTTACGCTTGTTTTTTTTTTTTTTTTTTTTTTTTTGGGGGGGGTGGGGTGGACTTAAATTAAAGGGGGTTCAAGCCCAGTGTTATAAGCCTGCATAACCTAGAAAGTCCTCGCCATGTCGATCCTAAGATGTTATTTGGCAAACCTCCAAAATACCTCTAGACAAGTCAAGGATTTCATCCATTCTTCCTTAGGTGAGAAAAACACCAACCCGCCCTTAAAAATTATGTTTCCGAAATGTATACTGGGAAAGTACCATGGTTTCAAGAAAATTACGAATTCTGGCACCTTAAATATTTGAAGTTTTGTATGAAAAGCAATGAGTGCTTCAGTGTGCAGACAGCTAGCGTATCGCTCACAATGCACATGCTAATGGAGCGATCGCGTTCCTTTTGGGGGAACTGGTATGGCGGACAATAGAACTCGCGGGCTTCAAACAAAGGACCCTCCCCGCATATCCAGTTAGGGGAGAGATACTCTGTAGCAGTGGGTAGGCCTGGGTCCCGTCTTACAAAGAGTCGCTATTGGTCCGATCAACCACACCTATGGAAAGCCAGCAGAGACAACGTCTAAAATGCATATTTGCTCAAAATATATTCTAGATATTGATGTATATTCATAGATTTCATTGTTTTCTTGAAAATTCAGTGGGTTTCTATTTGCTTACAAAAGACACGGTCTAAACAATTTTCCTGTAGTAAAATTATGGCATTGGTGGATTTCCATATTACCGATGTGGATCGAGTCAATCGTAACTCTGTTTAAGACGGGTCCTGATTCCGATGATCGAGGTTAAAACGGATTAAATTTACCCCAATAAAGATCGAAAATAGATTAATTATCAATCTCTACTGTTCACGATGGACTAGGATCATTGTGTTGATTGCTATCATTTGGGCCGCTTTGACCATTTTGCTAAGTGTATGTAATTCAAATACGTAAGTAGCCCTATGTTGATATTCCAGCTGGAGATGGGGCTATATTAGAAAAGTTCATCTGATGTATAATTTACCCTGGCTCCAAATTCTGACTTGTTTTTGCAAACATTGCCAAAGTGTTTTATAATTCCGATGTAATTGATACACTGAACATTTTTAACAGTTTACAAAGCCGTGACCAAATTTTATTATGACGATGAGCATGATGAAAGCATAAACCTACACGGAACTTTAAAGACAATGCTTATTTCCAATTATTATTATTATTATTTTATAGACTATCAGACTCTATAACGAAGGCTTATAAACATACACCCTCGCACACACCCTGACACACTCGACTCCGATAAATTAAGATTCAATACTTTTGGACTTTAAATATTAATGTATATTACTACATTAATATACATCGTACATATACATAATAAACTTATATGTTCTATACATTTAAAACAATACGAATATATAATAAAATTGCGTTAGTATTATAGGGTGGTATTCTCATAAATCAAACCAGAGCCGGTCCATACTTGTAAAAATTATTCATCCACACTTTTATATAATGCTGGCGTTCATCATCCTCATTTGATATCAAGAACAAAGAAAACATACCGCTTAAAATTTCTGAATAATCTAATGTATAATCATTTTTTTTCTGATATTATTGAATTGTACTATTATTTTCCTTGAAGAAAAAAGTGTACAAGATTACCGTTCGGAACAGACACTTCATTAAAGCGTGGCAGACTCTACTTGGTTAATGCTTCCCCAAGAATATCGACCGTTGTCCGTCGAAGCATTTAATCCAAGAAGCATTTAATCCAAGAATCATTAAAATTTAAGAATACATATCATGTGAGATAATACAAATTAATGGCATCCAAGCAATATAAGTGGAGTCATTTCCGATATGATGTATTATGACACAAAATCAAGTGAGTATGGGCAGAATATGGAGAATTTTTGGTTAATATATTGCGACAGTTTTAACACATAAAATGTACTACAGGTAACATCATTAAACATTGCTTCCACATTCATGAATTTCATCGAGTATGGTAATAATAAACTATATTTCGAATGTAACATGAAATATCAGAGGATGCTCCATTTGATACTGTATGCTTGATTTATTTGCGTATTGTGAACATTTCACGAAGGCCTTTTCACACAAGTCATTCATCAACAGCTATCGCAATTCCTATCCAAAGTTCAAGGAATATCAGAGAGTCAAAAGGATATTGCAAAGAAGTTATGTCAATAGCAGTTACGGGCAGAGATACATGGCATCATGTTGTTCATGGAGGGGGGGGGGGTGGACCACTGAACTCTTCATTAGTCACATATAGATCACCCCCCACCCCCTTTCTTCCCGAACAAGTTCGATCGGGGCTTGAATCTATAGGCAAGTGAAGCAGTAATCGCGGAGCCTTTATTGCAGTTATGGAAATGATCAGGATATTGATAAATGCTGTCATCATCGCATATTTTTTAAAGCGAATAATGAAGGCTATATTCTACACAAGGTATACTAGTGGAATTTTCCTATGCTGCAAATTGTGTTTTAGAACTACTTGGGTATACAAATTCGCCTGCTTGATTCTTAATACTTATATCGATAAAATTATTGCAAACACATCAGTCGCTCAATGCATTATTGATATAAACCACTCAGAAATTTCGAAATGTAAGGTTTAGTGATGGATGTGTTTGACCATTTTGAAACAAATTATTGAGTGGCGGGGCGCAAAATTATCCGTTTCACCCAATACAATGCAAGTATGCGTGTATCTAGACTTTTCACTGAATTCCAATGGCTATAATCACGTCAACCGCTTAATATGCATTATTGATATAAACCACTCAGAAATTTCGAAATGTAAAGCATGGTGATTGACGAGTTTGACAATTTTGAAACTAATTGAGTGGAGCAAAATTATCCGCTTCACCCATTACAATGCAAGTATGCGTGTATCTAGACTTTTTCACTGAATTCCAATGGCTATAATCACGTCAACCGCTTAATATGCATTATTGATATAAACCACTCAGAAATTTCGAAATGTAAAGCATGGTGATTGACGAGTTTGACAATTTTGAAACAAATTGAGTGGAGCAAAATTACCCGCTTCACCCATTACAATGCAAGTATGCGTGTATCTAGACTTTTTCACTGAATTCCAATGGCTATAATTATAAAATACAGACTCATTTGGATTTTTTTATAGTTTCTTCATCACTATTGTTATCATTTTCATCACTGTTATATTATCATTAACATTTATTATCAGCTTCATCATACATCATCGTTTTTCATGGCGACTTATTCTTCTAAGTATCATCAATGACCAGGATGAATGATATTTATTTCTAAATACCGGCTAGGGTGCGCCCTCACAAGAGGCGCGCAGCCGTGTGCCACTGAGCACACAACTCTATTCTTTACGCTTACTCAAACTTGCGTGACGTTTTTCTTGTCTTAGATCCCATCTCAAAATTAAGTGTATTTGAGAAAAATGGGAACAATATCTTACAAACACAAAACCGTGTACAAAAACGTAAAAATTACTATAGGATTGTATTTTTTTGCATGGTCAACCCCCCCCCCCCCCCTTGAAAACTGTTCCGCGCCCCCTGGATTATCATATCGAAAGCGGAGGTAACTTTAACATAATAATCTATAAATATATGGCATATGACAGTTTGCATAAATTCACAAAAATGATAGCATGTTAATATTTACGGGAAAAATAGGTCATAATTATGACGTCACACACTCAATATTTACTGTGTTTAGGTCACAAAGAAGGTTTCTTATTGGTCATATTTGCCTTTCAAATCATCGTGCAATTTGTCATGATGATGATAAAATACGACACGACCATAAAAAATATGGCGACATCACTACGCTTATTTTTTGTGTATTGAATCGATGCTGTGCAATGCATCAACAACAATAATAAAAATTGTGACATCAATTAATACGACATCGGGATTTAGTGTTATTTGGAAAACAATGAAATGAAATTTTATTACGTCGATTGATATTCTAAATCCCGGTTCCACATGCAAAATGATTTAGTGAGATCCCTAATCAGTTATCATCTTTTATGTTTTTGAAATTGGAAAGTTTTGAGAATGAGAAAAATTCAGTTACATAAGAACGGTCTGAATGGGCTTAACATTTGGAAATCCTGAAAAGTGCAGTCAGAGTATTTGGAATTTACCCTTGTGTGAATTGGAGAATAATGAGCTTACGATGTACGCAACTATCACAATTTCGGACAGTTGATTCAGCTTCAAAACCAGTTGGCAATGGGTCCCGGCAATGGGTGATGAGTGGATGGATAGATATGACGTGACATTGTACCCCTGTACTCTTTTAGCGCACAATAAAAGATATTTTACCGTATATTCATATCTCCTTAAAGAAATCCAGGATAAAGTAGTAATTCCTAATCACATGAGAGCACACACAGAACTTTTCTCACTGTTCGATGAACCCAACGATGGAGACTTTCGCCTCTTAGTCCCTTCACCTGAAGCACCTGATGTCGATGGTTGGCAACCGTCCTCTCCCGACTGAGAATCCCCTGCGCTTCCTGACGCATGACTTCTCCTGACGTATTCCTCGTTCAATCCTTGCTCTTGCACACTGCTGACAGTTTTTGCTGATAATCTACTAGTCGACGGACTTCGCGTTGAAACCCCACTGTCCTTTCCCAACATTTTCCTTCTCAATGCCGCCTCTTGGTTAATACTGAGGTGATCTTTGCCTAACTGGCGTCGTGACGCCCGGTCCCTCTGAAGTTCTTCTATGCGGCTCTCAGCTGATGACGAGGCAACACTGGGACGGTGTCCGTTGATAGGGGGTAGAGAATGCTGGTTGAGATGGTTCTGTTTTGGACTACCTAGTTGACTGAGGGCAATCACTAATTGGTTCTCGAGTTGCTTGATTTTCTTTTCGTGGTTTTGTGTTTGGACCTTAGCCGAGTCAAGCTTAAGAGGCAAGTGTGTGAGATAAAACTGTTATTAGTTTATTATCCTTTATTAAGATAACTAGTATATGGTTCGGGAGCTTCCTGGCAATGATTTACTAGCTACTTATATTCGTATGATTTTTAAATCATGTTTGAGAAACAAAGTAAATATTTCATGATACAAATAACCTGATTATATTATTGACATTTTAAATAAAACATATTGATGCGTAATTTCGCAATGCAACCCTTCTTATTTATTTTCGACCCTTTATTCAAAGAAAGACTTTATGCTATATTTCTCCACAAATCATGTAATAGAAATACAAAATGCATAATACATAAATAATATAATACATGTATAGAAAATTTAAAAAATCAAATAAGCTCGATTTGCCTGGATCCATCAATATCTACAATAAACTTAATTTGTTGCATATTCATAATGCGCACTAATTCGTGTTGATATTTTAATTTCTTTTGTAATTATGAAAACGATAGATAACCTTTTAAACATCGAGTAGAAAATATATAATAATTATCATATAAATATGAAAATTATCAGTAGAATACTTTCCACCTAGTATGCCTAGTACGAAATCATTAAAAGATAACTTTAATTGTACTTTTAACAGTGTTTTTTTTTATGAACTAGAAATCGACGAGTGAAGGCGCATTCCAAAAATAAATGAGGAATAAATTCAGTGTGTTTTTGAACAAAAGGAACACAAAATTTGAATGTAATATACCAACAGTTTAATATACTTTACGGGGAGTGGGCTAGCACAATACCGATCAATAAAGGATAGATAAAGTATGATAAAATTTCACCTCGTCTTATCATCGTAGTTGAAATCAAATCTTCTTGAGTGTATATCTTATTCATATATCGCCCTATCTGTGTTTTATAAGAAAATTACCTGTATCTTCAGTGAATCCAGTTGCTTATGTAGGTTGGCATTTTCATCTTCGGTCCGTGCCAGGTCTGCCTGACATTTCAGTAGATTCTTTTTCAAGATATAGTCCTCTTGATCCGTGGTAGCTTTTGAGTAACTTGCATTCAGTGAAGTATCGGCTCTGTTTACATGAAATGAAAGACATCAAGTAGTGGTACTCATTCCAGACTCAACAAATAGTTTGGAATGCATTTCCATGGAATTCTTCATCCAATGTTCACGACACAATTTGGAACACATTATTTAGTTCAATTCAAATCATTCCAATTTCGTCTTTTTCTTCCCATTTCATTCCAAAATATCATTTGGCCACTTCGATCATAGGCATTTCTTTTAACAGTGCCTAAATGACCATAGTCTACCTATGATTCATTAGTATAATTCGCCCACTCTTATTCTGAATTAGTCAGTTAATAGAGGGCGTAGAAATGGTTTGGCAGCTTTCGATCTCATTTGAGTTTTCTTTGTGGTCCCACAGGCTTATATCTTGATTGAAGCATACAGCCATTTATGTATTATCATATTACCAGCAAAACATAGACAGTCAAGAGAAAATGAAGTTTGTACACTCTTAAAAAATGATATGTTAAATCAACATTTGAAAGGTTAGAGGAGTGACGACTTTGCGTAAAGGCTGAATCCAACATTTTAAGTGTTGCGTCAAATCATTTCAAGTGGTAAATGCAACATTTATAAAAACGTCCGACAAGTCCTTTCATTAAACGCTCGCCAGTACTCGCTGTTGTCATCATATGAAAATAATATCACGGATAGAGCGAAAAATCTGATACGAACAAAGATTGGTGTGATAGGGTCTAAAAGTTTCACCCCCATCCATCACCCCCCACCCAAAAAAAAACTGAATGAATTAATTGAACGTAATACTTTCAACAAATGGGCGTTTACACTTACTTCCGTTTTGAGGTGTCCGCAGTCTCCAATTGCTGCCTTTTTATTTCCAATTCATTCTGCCACGCATCAAGTTCCTTTATTAAGGATGGTAATAAACATGCAGTTCGAGCTATTGGTATTACTAATTCAAATTTGCTTTATTTCATTTTCACAGAACAAATCAAATTGTCGTATTACTATCATAGTCATCATCATCTTTATCCTTGTTATTGAATATAATTACGATTAGTATTATTATTATTTATTATCATTATAGTGGTATTATTACTGTGATTACCACTAATTGAATTTCGTTAATATCATTATTGCCATCATCGTCATTATCATTAACTTCATCATTTATAAGCGACATAATCTTATTATTTTTCTTCAATTTAAGAATCATCATAACAATCATCGTCATCATCATCGTCGTCATCACCCCTACTCTCATTTTTTTTGTACTTCAATATTTATCATACTTACATCATCTAATTTCGTAATGTCTCTCTCTTTGCTCTTACATAGCTCTTCTCGCATGTTGAGAAATCGCTCCGTTTCCTCGATCTATTGTGGACAAAAATAAATTTTAAAAAAGAATAAATCCTCAAACTCATGAGTTTTCTCGGTCCAATCTTCTGAGTTTCGTTCAGGTCTGATTTCCTTTTATAAAGAAAATAATGATCGAATTGCTTTTACTCATTTCTTTTCTACCATGGACAACCGTTTTATGTTCATCAGCGTGATTCATTTGCGTGTATCACATTGTTTTACACTGCAGATTGCGATTTCGGGGCACCATTTACTTTTATTCGTGTGTGTATGTTTCTGAATTAACCACTATAATAAATCGATATTTGTAATGCATTTACCGTACCCATTTGAATGTATTAATACATGTAAGGGGATAGGCTCTACATGTATCAATTAGTTATATCTTGTCTGAAACATTTACTCAATATTTGAAATCATCTACATGTCATTACAAATCTTTCCTTTTCAGTTTCCATGCTTGAGAGCAGTTGATGCACCTAAAGGGTTAGATGCGGTAGTCCCAAACAAACAGAAAAAGGGATACATAAAGAGGGGGTGGAAGAAACAATTAAAATGATAAAGATAATAGATAGTAGAAAAGAGAGGGCTTGGTCCTGGAAATATAAAAGAGAAAGATGCTGATTTTTATTTTACATTACAAAATAGTGTCACCTGTTAGTCTCCCCCATATACTTAGCGCCCTCACTGTTAGAAGGGAGATTGAACAATCAGAGAGGAATATATTGGAAAAGGAGGGAGAGAAATAGGCAGTCACGGAGAGCATAGAGAGGGGTGGGGGAAGGGCGGGGAGAAGATGAAAGAGGTACATATATAAAACATCAAAATGGTCTTACTTCTGTTTGTTGTTCGATGCAGTCTTTGAATCGCCTGTCGAGGTCGTCTTCGAGCTGTCCAAGATCACTGATGCGGGTACTGAGACTCTCATACTGCTCCTGTAGCTTTAGGGAACTCAATTCTTCCAAGTAATCCTTCCGGTGCTCACTCAGGTCTTGCTCATATTTACTTATCTGAAAAAAAAACAATCCACGTTAATCGCCAAATGAAACATTTAAGGGGCACCTTGCACAGATCTAGGGACACATGCCTGCCCCTCCCCCCCGGATTAAAAAAAATCATTTTGAATATAGATATGGAAGGGCTTGAAAAATCGTCTATAACTATGCTCTAAAAATTATTGTGACGCACTGTCGGAACAAACAAAAATACTGGATATAAAATCAATGAACAAAACTTTTTAACAAAATCAGAGCTGTATCAGCTGATAGTTGAGATGTTTCACTAAAATCTATTCTAATCTAAATATGTAAATTATGTACAAAGTAAACCTAAAGCTTTATTGTAGAATGAGACTAAAAATCAAATATACAGAAAACGTACCTCTTCTTGGAATTTAGTCCTGGTTTCATCTAATCTTTTCTTTAGCATCTCTTTTTCAATTCTGTACTGTGATTTTTGCCTCTCCAGTCGCCGATTCATGCGATCTGTCTTCTTGCTGTCACTTGTGTCCTGCTGCTTCTTGATGTTCACAAATTGTCCCTGGACGGCATGACTTTCTTTGGTCTTTGACACATCCAAATCGGTTGTAACCGGATGGTTATTTGAGCTTGTGGATGTAATATCCTTCTTTTCTTCAGTATGAACAGAATGTTTCACTGAGTCACTCTTCTGACTTTCTTCTATGGGAACATTACCATTATATTCAGTTCTACCTTCACTAGGACATTCTGCATGTTTAGTGTCAATTCCAGATGCATGCTGAATGGTCTCGTCAGTTGGGGTTACCTGGGAAACTTCCCCAACGACTGTCGAATCGTTTAAGGAATTGCCCAGGCTAAGTCCCGAATCATCTCCCGAAACAGTGTCTTTGGGTGAATGTTTGTGATGACGGGCCTTCGATCGTTTCTTTCTAATAGAGGAGGATACCACGATGTTTTCATTACATTCAGAGCTGTCCTCTCCGGATCCATCATGCCCTCCGCTGGTGGCTCCATGTTCAGAGTTAGGTTCACCTTCAGGATTGCTTCGACTTCGATGACGATGTCTTTTCTTTTTACGATGTTGACTGTTGTTCCTTTCGCTTTCGGTATTATCTCCGACTGGCATCGCCCTGATAGAACTATTCGTGTCACACACAGAGTCTTGACATGGTTCAGTTGGGTCGTTATTCACTTCATGTTCATTTATAATGGTTTCTGCAGGATTCCCCATCATGATTGTTCCATCAAATCAGCTATAGGACTACAGGGTCAAGAGGAGTGTTGACGGTTTTGCCGAACACCATGATGTCTAGTGTAGAACTTCTTCAAAATGGACCATCTGACATCTCCCGAGATTCCTGCAACAATTCAAAGTACAGTTTAATGTAAATTGTAGTCATGGAAGTGGTGTTGTTGTTGTTTAGGAAAACATGCATATATATATATAGTGATTGTCTTATATTATTGATCGGACTGTTGTGAATGATACTTTATTCGACGAAAATTCGTGAAACAAATTCCAACAATTGTTATTGATAAATGTACTCATTTGACTTCGCACCACATAAAACTGAAGAAACAGGTGTTATTAGTTTATAAGCAATTTGAAAAAGAATGAATTAAGAAGTCTAATGATATCCCCTCAAATCAACTCAGGGAACACATCCTCGGAGCACTTTATATTGACGCAGGCAAAATGTTTCGTTACTTTTTTATTTTTGAGTTGCTAAATTTGTTTATATTGGATGGTTGTATTCCCTTCTCTTTCAGTTTCGACCTTCCAATTTTGAGCAGCCCTTTCTCTTCTCATTCTTATTACCATTCTCACCTTCCTTCTCTCTTCTTTTCCCACCAAGCTCCCCTGTCTTTATGATATCATTCTTTCGTTCCCTCTCTCCTCCTTTCTCTCTCCCTCTCTCACACTTTCTCCCTCTCACTCACTCCAAATCTGTTTTATCGCCAATGTACTACATTTCATGATATGCTTTTATTGTATGAACAATTATATTAACTTAAGTAGCTATCGTGATGAAATAAAACTGGAAATGAATAAATAAAAATAAATAAACAAATATATTAATTCGGACGCGTAATCGTTAGTGACATCAATTCCTTTATATCTCCCAGGGGATTGTGAAATCGTGTGAGGCCACTACTCGGAATGAGGTTTGTTGATGAGAAAAAAATTGATATGAAAACGACCCTTTTTTCATGATACATAATAGATTAATTTACCTCTGTTCGTAAATATGAAACTGGTAAAATATCAAAGGAATTCCTATATGAACCCTTTTTTCAATGCACTGGCCGATGTAGGAGGTAGGGATGGATACGTGAATCTCACAGATGTAGTGACACGCCGAGTGTTCCATGTGGTGCAAATCCATTTAAACCAAAAAAATCATATTGTAACCTTTGATCTTTGTTTATCGAAAATTGTTTCGTTGCTGGTCAAATTTCAAGATCTAATGTCTTATATACAGCAGATATCCAACGTCATATCTAAATGACGTATGGACTGCAAACAAATCCACTGTCATAAACCTGCGTAAACTTGCGTACACGGTGACCTCCACTATCATAATATGTGACTTGTGGAATTAGAATTAACTAGATTAGAATAACAGTCTAGATGCAGGATCAATTCATCAATTAATTTGCCTTTTCAATCAACAGTACATTATGATCATCTTTGTATACATTGCAGATATGATAACAACGAATAAAAACATAATTAAATGGGACACGTACCCTTATAATATTCTATGTTGGTATAGTGAAATATGCATCAGTGGAAAATTCATATATGGATCAGGCCCATTATGATTTTTCGAATCATGAGTTATGAAACATTTGATATCTATATAGATGTATGGTACAGGGTTTTTAGGGTATAATCATGGACTAATTAACAACAAAATCCCTTTACTTCTCTTCCACTGAATGTTATGTATCACAATTACCTTAACTGTAGGATCGAGGCATAAGCTCGAACGAAGAAGAATCAGTATCTATAAATCACACTTTTTGCAACTATACATAAACTCTGTATGGACTTTAATCTTTCAGACAAAATATATATATTTGACGGTGCTTGATTTTTCTGTGTGGGACCTAGCCAATTAGTCAATTATCCGCTTACCTTGCTACATTGGACCACGATTCCGTTCGTTTAATATCAGACAAAACAGAAATATCCCATTTCTCCACATGTCATCTAAAATCAATGCAACATTATCTCTCGAATGAACAGTTTGCGATGGATGTCACTTTTAAATGAAATATAATATGTCATACTGCTTATTGTCCAATGTATTTTTAGGTTCTTCCAAAGCACAATCGATGTTCGTATACACAAACTACACAGCACACGCACTGGTTTTATTTTGTTCCATGCTAATTAGCATGATAAGAGGAGGTTGCTAAGCGTCCCCACAGCTTTTAGAGTCAACGGGGCGTGATCGTGAGGTATAGAAAAGGTTTGCGATCTTGTGCACTGGACTGTGGACGGGGACCGTGCCTTTTCATGCTTTCAATCCTGCATTTTTATATCGGTCATTTAAGTTGACAGGGCAAAAAGAAAATTTTTGGTCGAAAAAGAGAGATGTTTTCGCAGTGCCTATTATCATGATTCTATCATAATTATATGTATGTTTGTTGATATAAGTAATCCGGCGAAATATCAAAGAAATCCATCTGAGTCCGTCAGGGCCCTTGGAAAAATTTTTTGACTGGGGTGCTGAATGTTAATTTGACAAGCAAAAAAAAGATTTCACTACAAATTGGAGGTCATTTTCGTCCCGAGCAATTTCACAAGCATAACAAATTTAAGGGAGGGGCTCTGTTAAAGGAAAAAAAAAACCTTGATGTTGAAATATCTCAATTTGTCACATCTTCAAGAATTCATGGGGGTGTTACCTATGGAATATAATAAACACAGCATCTCCAGCACCCCCCCCCCCCCCGCTTCCCAGGGCCATGGACTCCGTCCGTAAGCATTGGATGCACTTTTTTTTATTTGTTGTTCTTTTTAAACAAATTTAGCGCTATCATTGTCAATCATATAGCTTAAAGCTTATATCAGAGCAAACTTTCTTTTCCTCTCCAGTCACAAAAAATAGCTAGTTTAAAGTCATAAGCATGGGCTTTAAAATTATACTGGAGTTTTGATACTATAGGAACAAAATCACAACATTCGCTGATGTGGTTTACGGTACACCATGTGGAGTGTTATAGAAACAGTGGACAGAAGAAAAGAAATGGATAGGCGAGAAAGTGGAGATTTGAGAGTAGAGTATTCTTTCTTGAAAGTAGTCCTGAAAAGGACTGTAAACCAGGAAAGATTGATGAGTTGAGAATAGCTTGAGTAGTAGAGCTGATGAGGAGATGCTGGCCTGAGTCGGCGAGCAGAGATGATGAGTAGTAGAGAGACTCGACGATTCGGACAGGTTGACTGTCCGTCTTCAAACAGCACCAAATCACAACATTGGTTAGCAATTACTCATCATCGAGTGCTAGTCGAAGAACTCGATTAGATTCAATGACAATTTGTGTTAGTTTTACAAGGGGTTCATAATCTGTCATTCAAAAAAGTGTTAACATTAGTTGTGATTTCAAAACTTTTATTGTCATACATCATTGAAATCCGCATAGGTGTTGCATAGCGAAAAATTGAGAACAAGTCTGACGTCCTTTCTCGTAAAAACCCTTTTGAAAGGTCAAGTCCATCCCCAACAAGCTCAACAAAGAATAGCTATTGCAAGCGTGCCACTGAAAGTGTTGACCCTCAAAATCGAATTTTAAATATGAAATTTTGGGCATATATTTTCTCAAATTACATAAAACAGTTATTGATTGATTTTATTCGTCAAGAATATCACAAGAGATTACAATGAAATTGAAGAATACACAGGATAGCCCATGAAAGCCGAAAGGCTTATTTCCAATGGTCCTATAGTTAGTATAAAACATTAACATATTGTAACAAAACTGGAATATGTTATACACACATCCTAATCGTTATCGGGAACCAATAATATCACCGTCGTTTTTTTCGTATTATTTCATGATATAAAATATCAATATTTGATGATAAAGGGGATCCTCAGCACATCACAGTACATTATAATTATGAAGATAATACATGTTTTCATGAGGAATCAAACCCGGAATCAAGTCAAGTTTTACATTATTCCCTAGTGTGAGTGTGCATAACTATTTATTTAGAGATTCATCGAATGTTATTAATGAGATATGTATTTACACAATTTACCTCCATGTTAAACAGTTCTTAACATTCCATTTTCGGGTCAATATATATTTCAAGAAATAACTCGCGATTCGCGCGGGCATATTCTGTTTCGCATCCCGCTCATCATGATTTAAAAAAAAGCGCTCGAAATGTCCTCTCATTTAGAGAGTTTAGTATCAAATTCCTGAATTTTTACCAACATTCTTTTAGATGCCTCTTTTTCATGTCAATATGAAAATTAAAAATTGGCTCGATCGCGCTTTACGCTCGCTTTGGAAGCGGCTATTACTGTTTTCCTTGGAGGCCCTACAACAATAATACAAACATAGCAAACAACATTATAAAAATGTACAAAGTAAGGTTAGACAAACAAACAAGTAAAGAACACAAAATAATGTTTGAGATATGCAAGCATTTCTTTAGCCGGGGTTTGGTAGAATAATTCTCCTGTGTGAAAAGCGATATACGGGGTCATACCATCAGTGGGTCATACCACTGATCTCTCCCCTACCTGGATGGGAACAATAACGCTGATTGGCCTATTCCGTGTTGAAGCACCGGAAGTTGGTACCTTCGCACGCCGAGTTCCCCCAAAAAAGCCAAAATCGGAGTAGAGTCTGGTACACGGCAATAGTGTCAATTCTTAATTATACTTACCAAATCAACTCTTATAACAGCACTTTTCAATGTGAATTTATACCTGATACAAAGTTTAAGATGTCGTCCTGTGCCACGTATAATTGCACTTATTGTGACGACCGTGGAAACAGAGAAAATGGGATTACTTTTCACAGATAAGACAAGCTGGTGAACTGCATAGTTGTAGACTTTATGTAGTCCCATGTGCTCAAATACATGTGTGGTAATTCTAAATTACCAGAGCAAGTTTCCAAAACTTTAAAACTCCGGGGGGGGGGGGGGGGTTATCGATTGTTGTGATTTCTCTGGAAGCGTGATGAATTCAAACCATGATTCAAATAAATATTCAGTTTATTAATATTCACAAATGTCACCAAGTTTTATGAGTTTATCAATCATGTTTGGACAGAAGAATATCACGACTGAGACACGAAAATACTGACCGTGTACAGCATGTATTGTGAAACTTAAGTTAAGACTGAAAATCTGCCGTTTCGGAGGAGTTAAACAAAAATATTTTTTGCAAAGCATAGATCCTGACCGAAATAGACTGATTTTTGGGACAAGGACTGGATCTACAAGGTATTCTGAAAATTATTTATCTTTTATTTGTGAAAGGACAATAAAATTTACAAGCTATAGGTACATGTATACGGTGTAGGACTAGGACTTTAGGGGGCTTATGTAACTTGTGGCATGTGAATTTGTGATATTTCTCTGTCAACAATAGATCAAATTATTTTTTCCAAGAACTCTTTTTTTAAGTACGTAAAAAAGACATTAAGCTACAGAGACGGATTTACAGACTTCAGAAATTTCACAGAACTTATTTTGAGATGCCGAATGTCTTCAAAGAAAAAATGTCTCGGTGGAGCAATTAAAAGGGGGGGGGGGTTATCAACCAGAAATTTAGGGGGTGACGCAATGAAAATAATCTGACAAGCAAAAAAAGGTTATCAACCCATATTTAGGAAGGGATGCAAAACAAAAGAAATAATCTGACAAGTATCAAAAAAGGGTTATCAACCAGAATTTCAGGGCGGACCACAACGATTTTAGGGGGGTCCACCTGAATTTAGGGGCCGGGATGCAGGAAAAAAATTGACAAGCAAAAAGAACAAAAATAAAGTTGTCAACATAAATTTTGGGGGGTCTGTCCCCCACCTAAAATTTAGGGGACCAGGACCCCCCCCGCTTCCTACAGTGTATATGAACAAACTGGGTAGAGCTGAGGGTCGATCGATGTGACAGAAGGAAAGAGAGAGAGAGAAGGTCAAGTCCACCTCAGAAAAATGTTGATTTGAATCAATAGAGAAAAATCAGACAAGCACAATGCTGAAAATTTCATTAAAATCGGATGTAAAATAAAAAGTTATGACATTTCAAAGTTTCGCTTATTTAAAAAAAAATAGTGATATGAATTAACGAGCCAGTTACATCCAAATGAGTCAATGATTTTACTCACTATTTCTTTTGTGTTTTATAGTTTGAATTATACAATATTTCAATTTTTACGAATTTGACGTTTTGGACCTCCTTGCCGGAAGCACAAAATGTTAAAATAATGGAATACCAACCGAGATGTGCATATAACTGTTTTGTGAAATGAAGCTTTAAAACTTTAAAATGCCATAACTTTCATATTACATCCGATTTTGATGAAATTTTCAGGGTCATGCTTGTTGAATTTTTTTCTTTTTATTCAAATCAAGTTTTTGTTGGGTGGACTTGTTCTTTAAAGGGCGAGTCCACCTCATGAAATGATTATTTGAATAGAGAGAAAAACACACAATAATGCTCAAAATTTAATCAAAATCAGAAATAAAATATGAAAGTTATATTTTTAAAGTTTCACTTAAGCGATGAATTTTTCGGTGTTACACTTGTTTTATTTTTTTTTTTTTGGGGGGGTGGGGTAGACTTAAATTAAAGGGGGGTTCAAGCCCAGTGTTATAAGCCTTCATAACCTAGAAAGTCCTCGCCATATCGATCCTAAGATGGTTATTTGGAAAACCTCCAAAATACCCCTAGACAAATCAAGGATTTCATCCATTCTTCCGTAGGTGAGAAAAACACCAACCCCTTCAAAATTATGTTTCCGAATTGTATACTGGGAAAGTACCATGGTTTCAAGAAAATTGCGAATTCTGGCACCTTAAATATATGAAGTTTTGTATAAAAAGCAATGAGTGCTCCAGTGTGCAGACAGCTAGCATATCGCTCACAATGCACATGCTAATGGGGCGATCGCGTTCCTTTTGGGGGAACTGGTATGGCGGACAATAGAACTCGCGGGCTTCAAACAAAGGACCCTCCCCGCATATCCAGTTAGGGGAGAGATCAGTGGGTCATACCCACGACAGTTTTTCTTTTTCAACTTTTCAAAATGTTCTACCATAGAAAAAACACATGTCATCGGGCAACCTCTGTTAATGTTCCGTAAGTTATACCTGATTTATTTCCCTCTTTTTCAAATTATAGGTTATATATTTTTATGATGTATAAACTGTTTATATTTGAAGTAATAACCATCCACATCACATATAATTCGGCATGCCTATAATTCTCCAAAGCTTGCCGACTGTATTGTAAACCTGACTCGGAACTGAGGTGCAAGTGTCTCGCGACGAGTACCGGTACCAAACATGCCAAAGTTAGTCGTAAATTAAAGGTATAATGTGACATTTGTTTATTTCAAAACTTTTTTTTATATTTCACTCTCCGCTTTTCGTAATATTCATAAACAAGTTCTGAGTCCATACAATGTATTGCATTGGTCAGAAAGAACTGTTTTTGTTCTTAAAAAATATATAAAGAAGAGAAGTTTTGCCGAGTGAGCTTTCATTTGATTCATATATTAGAATTGACATAAAAAATAAAGAGCGCCACCTCGAGACCAAATGACAGCAATACCTCCTCATGAATATTCATATCTATCGCCTTCGCTCGAGTCTCACGTGCCGATCTGTGTGTAAAGTTGTATACCGGCTATGTACAGACGGTATACCGATTGAACGGCGGTCTTTACTTATGCGACTTTTTCATTCATTTTCCGTAGAAGCATGTACAATCGTGCATGAGTCCCTCGAATGCACATACAAATTACTTGGAAACAACCAATTCCAAGGAACTTCTTCAAATGACCATCATGAATATTGGGATGTTATGCACGTTTGTTTTTCAAAATCGCGGAGATTGACATCTGGATATCTGGCAGAGTGCCGAAAGACGGATTTCCTTCCCTTTCCTTGCTTTCATCTTTGCTTCGTTTATCTGTATTTTCTGGAGGGAGGGAGAATTATGGTTGCTTGTGAAAGGGCTATTATTTTTTTCATATTTTCCCCCTATTTTTGTTTCGTTTCCGATTCACTGAATTGTTATCAATTTCTTCAGGTTCTGTATTTTGATTTGTTCATCATTATCACGTGTTGTGATAAAAATAAGATATAGTACATTTTTTAAAGGAAAGGAAAATCACTTTGTATTGAACTAGCTTGGCCGCCATTTTCTTCATTTTGCTTTCTGCGTACTATACTAGGCCTATAAGATCTATTCCACTAATTATTTGTCAATATACTGCCTCAATGTATTTATCAATAAAAAAGGACAAATACAGCGTGGCCTAGTGTTTTCCCCATTTTTTAAACAATATTCTGGGGCGGATCCAGCTTTCATTATAGGGGGGCCGGGGGTGAACAATACTTTCATCCACATTTTCCCCGATCGATCGGCAGCTCAAAGCTAATTTTTGTTGGTATCTATAGTCGTAACAGTACTATAGCCCTACAAAAAATGCGAGCGTGAGGTATTATTTTCGGAAATCGTGTGTTGTGTCCTGAAAATTGATCAGAGAAATATCATTATGATCATTAACAAGATGCACACTGAAGGATCCAGCAGGGACCGGCTGTGCCCCCCCCCCCCCCTTTAGAGGCACAATCAATATTTTTAATGTAAAAAATACCGTTATAACACGTGTGCCCCCTTTTAAAAGGACCATATTTTCGCTTGTCAAATTTGTCCTAGGAAAAATGTGCCCCCCTTGGAAAATCCTAGATCTGCCTCTGAATATATAGAAATAATAAAAGAAAATATTCATAACGGTGTGGCCTACATAGTGCATCGCGAAGCCACTTCAGTTTCGTGTTCCCCAGCGGGCCTTGCTAATATTATTACCCCGGCTTTAGCGTGGCATGTGAATTACATGTAGTAAATGCCTATTTAGTTCCCATGTTCGTTTTACTGTTAGGCCTTCAACAATATTTCTGTGTTTTCTACTGTTTTGATATGAATTGTACCTTGTTATTGTAACTGTTATATGTTTTTACATACAAGGACCAATTAAGATGAAAAAAAGTAATTAATTACTAAAAACTCTGATCTTTTGAACCTGTTTAACTATGACTGAATGAATGAATTAATAAATGAATTGGTATAGATAAATATATATTCCATCGAACAGGCAATGCGAACACAAAGCGCGAGCTAAATTGTTTTTATTATAGTGACATATGATTCCCCCTTCCCAAGTCTGAATTCCCCTCACCTTATTTTATTCATTCTTCCTCCTCTTATATTTGCCCCCCCCCCTGCTTTCGTTTCTATTACTTGTTTCCCTTTCTTTTCCCCTACGTCGCGCCGTCAATATGGGGGTGGGGGGCGTACAATTGGTGTTTATCTTTGTAAGTTTCTCTTTGTAATTTTTTTTTTCAACTTGTAATGGTAGTATATAGTATCATGTGTGACTTTATCCCCCTTTGGGTCATTGCGGGGGTTTGTGATGACGTCTCCTGGGTGCCTCTCCCTCCACCCCACTCCTCCATGGTCCACTGGGCTTGGAGAATAAAATTACGTACTTATCATGGAGACATATATACTGTAAATACATATTCGAGGACATACAGCAAGTTGGAACTATATGGGGAAGGGTCTTCCATTTCTGTGTGATTCCGAAGTTCCGATGATGGTTCAGCGAATGTGCTTCATGCAAAATCTCGTTTTGGCATGACTTCTCAGCGCTGCGCATGTCAACGGACACGCAAACATGTGAGGGAAAGAAATTGTAAAAAATTTGAACCAGTTTGAACTTAGATAAAATTTGTAACCCTATGTTATATTACAACCAGTGCGGCGAAACCGGGGTTAGATATTTTTTTCCTACTGGGATTTTCTGGGGGGGGGGGGGGGCAAGTGCCCCTGCTCCCCCAAGGAAATCCTAGTAGGAAAATGCTTTTTTTATGGAAAGTGCCCTTCTTTCAAAGTGATGTATGTCCCTTTTCAAAATAAAATACATTTTTTGAAGTCAAACAATACATTTTAGGATGGAAATCACAAAATTTTTGGCTCGCGCTTCGCGCTCGCATCATTTATTATTGAGTAAGGCACTCATTCTGTTTTGGTTACATATTGTGTTTACAATGTTCAATATTCAGGTTGGAATGTCACAAATTTTCAGCTCGCATCAAAGGTACACATTATGTTTTTGGTTTCAAACTGCTTAGAAATATCCAGTTTTCAGATTAAAATATCACAAATTTTCGCCCGCCCCCCCCCCCCTCCCAGGTAGGCAAAAGGGGCGCCAAAATAGGGAGAAAAGGAAGGGAAAGAAATAGGGAGGAAAAGGGGAATGAAGAAAAAGAGAAAGGGGACAAGAAAGAGAGGAGGGGAAAAAGGAGAGGGAAAGGTAAGCGCCGAATTGATGTTCGACCTAGGGAGGGGGATGGGGAGGGGCCGAATTGATAATCGACCTAGGTTCAACATAGAAAGGGGAGACGTATAGATGTTCGACATAGGAGGGCGCCGAATCGAAGTTCGACATAGGGGCACCGAGGGGGCGCCGAATCGATATTTTTTTCGTAGGGTTGCAAAATTGCTGTTTGACATGGGGGGAGGGAGGTGCGCCAATTTTTTTTTCACCCTAGGGGGTGCTGAAATTATGTTTTGCTTAGGGCGCCGAATCGATGTTCGACCTAGGGGGTGCCAAATTGCTCTTAAATCTAGGGGGAGGGGGCGAATTGATGTTTTACTTCGGGGCGCCGTATGAGGCGCCGAAAAAATGTTCAACATAGGGGCTGGGGAGCCGAATCAATGTTTTTCCTCGGGTTGCCGAGTTGATGTTTGACATAGGGGCGCCGAATTGATGTTCAACCTAGGGGGTGCCGAATGGATGTTCACCAAGCGCCAATTTGAGTTTTGTCCCGGTGCGCCAAATTCAGGTTCAATTAACCTAGGGAGGGGTGGGGTGCCAAACTCATGTTTGCTCACATCAATTACCGATCCTGTTCATGATTACCAAAAGTGCCTAGAAAGTCCTAATTTTAGATCAGAATATAAAAAAAATCATCCTCTTCGCGATTGCATTGTTTAGTAAGGTGGCGATCCTGTTCATGGTCATGCAGATAAGTGCTTATAATGTCTGACTTTGTATCGAAATTAATATATTTTCAAATGAGCTCGTGCTTCGCGCTCGCATAAATTGTTTTGTTACTGCTCATCCTGTTCATGATAATCGAAAATGCCACTCAAATGTCCAAATGTCAGGTAAGAATATGAAAAATTGTCATCTCGCTCTTTGCGGTCGCATCAATGTTGTTTAGTTAGATGACAATCCTGTTCATGATTACCAAAAGTGCTTAGAATGTCCAAATTTTAGGTCAAAATATCAATCACTTTTAAGCTCGCGATCGCACTCGCACAATTTTTAAATAGATACCCATCGTTTCCATGGTTACAAAATATGCTTAGAATGTCCAGTTTTGGGTCGGAATATCAAAAATTTTAAGCTCGCGCCTCGCATTAAATGATTGGTTAGATACACATCCTGTTCATGATTACTAATAGTACTTATAATGTGCAAATTTTAGGTCAGAATATCAAAAAATTTGAACTCGCGCTTAGCGCTCGCATTAATTTAATTATTTAGATAAATACTCTATACCCATCCTGTTCATGGTTATAAAAAGTGCTTATGATATCCAGTGTTGGATTAGAAATTAAAAAATTGTCAGCTCGCACTTCGTGATCACATAAAATGTTGATAGGTACCCATTTTGTTCTTGATTACCAAAAGCCAAGTGCTCATAGATTTTTTTCCAAATTTGAGGTCAGAATAAAAAAAATATCAGCTCACGTTTCGCTCTCGCATCAATAATAATTGTTTAAATAATTCATATACATATTATGCTCACGGTTGCAAAAAAAATTTAGAATGTTTGATCGGAAAACAGATGCCTGGCTGGGCGGATCGGGGTGTCATTTCCCGAAAAGTTCACAGGGGCGCAAAAATAGTCGCCCCCCCCCCCCTCGTAGTGCAAAATCCTGGATACGCGCATGTCTGTTGGGCATCGTTTCCAACATTGTACCTAGCTCTTTATCTATACCGGCGTGACACTATATAAGTGCATGGTTTACTTCCATTTCGTCTGATGCCAAATCGTCAAATTGCCAACTCGCCTACTATCATTTAGTCTATCATTAGTCCATCCATTATCGTCTAGCAACCAGTTGGTCCAATAGCCATTTAGTCCACATACCATTTGGTCTAATTGGACAACGTGCTATTGTGCAAAATGAATGAAAATGAATTGGATACTGGACCAAATAGTTGTTCGAAGAAATATTGATGGACGGAATGGCTATAGACTAAATGAAATTAGACCATGTGGTGAGTGGACGAGTTGGCACTTGGAAGACGACGAATTGGCAATTTACCAATGGAGCTACTAGGCCACTGAATTGAACTTGTCCGAGTGTGCCATAACACCTAACTGCATTCTTCCTCATATCCAATACACCCCCCCCATCATCCGCCGCCCCAAGAAAGGGAAGGGGGATCACATGGAGGAGATAAGAAAGGAAGAAAGAACGATCAAACATGTCAAAAGGGAATATGAACGCAATATTATAATACTCTGTTTGAATCGCTTCTCTTTCATGGAATTTATAGTATGAATAGATCGTTTCAGTCTTTCTCATTATTTTACTTTCAACCCTCTATTTAATCAGCTTTACTATCAAAAACCTGCGTAGCGAATTACAAACGTCCCATCCTCTTTTCACCACCCATGACATTACGTAAATATCATTTTATTATTATCATGTAATGAAATTCATGCTGTATTCACACGCTGCATCGTCTGTCAGCTTGACTAAGTATACCTCGTAAATATTTATTTACAAGGTAAAGCTTATTTCCAAGGTAATATTTATTTACAAGTTAAATCCTACAATTCCCATTGGGAATAAGCTTTCGAGCTTTTGTGGGTCATCCTGTGTAAGCCTGTTGTTTTTATGGTGACTTGCCAAAAAATCAATCAATCAATCAATATAATGTTTGACGATATTCAGTTGAAATCAGTGACGTTCAACATAATGGGGAAGGATTGGGGCTATATGGATTCCCAAATTTGTCACTGCCAAGACAAAAAGAAAGCGAGAATTGGGAACTATTATCTGAATATTATGTCAAAATCTATCACCGATAAAAAAAAATGATTTGTGCCCGATACGTATATCTAGCCCCTTCATATTTTTTACGTTCATTATTTACACCACTGGTTGAAATTATACGTTCATGCATGGTTCCTAACATCTTTCTGCATTTTTCGATGTTTATACAATTCCTAGCCTTGGGTTGCGTGTATTCCTTATGTTCGCGTTTTCAATGTTATTTTTCTCTATATTTCAATATTATTCTCTCCAACTTTATTATGGTATGACTATTCAAGGAAGTATAATTACTCGTTTGCTTGCATGCCCCACCATGCCCATGGCCGCTTTGCCTTCACTTCAGAATTATAACTGCATCCTCATTGATCCTCCTGGAGTTGTAAAACACCCATAAAGGCAAAATATTATATTTTTATCGGCAGCATATGTGCATTACATCACCATAAATTAAGTACATCAGAACATAGCGTCCATGACCAGAAAAATCGTATACCAATTAAACCTCTCCAGAATGGGCTTGCCAAAAAATTTCAAAAAAAATTATTTTTGTTTTGTTTCGAAAGTCACATCACCACATAGTTTAACTATTTCAACACTTTCTACGATCAATACGACCGCCTCGACTGATCTGATATGATTAATTATTCCGCGATCATATGGCCCTTGGAACGGGGGGGGGGGGGTGTGCAAAGCACCCCAAGCTCTTACAAGGGGATGCGGCGTGTATTGTTTTCCATATAGGCAGCACCCCTGGAATTCTGGTAGGTGTCGAAATTGATAAATGAAGGAAAATTACCAACATTTGTATTGGAACCATTTTTTCATATTTTTCTTTTGCTTTGTCAAATTATCTCAGCACCGCCACCAAAAAAACAAAATCGTGACAGTGTGAACATTGGAACTTCTTTTTCAATCATCAAAAATGATTATTATATCATTTTCCCGCATGAGTTTCGAAATGTTGACACGCCGGGATATCTTTTGTCCCAATATGAAAAATAAATTTCCACTCTATAAAACAACAGTTATCATTCTTTTTTCCTATAGTTATAAAAGGGAAATGGGAGTTACACTTCCATTGCTAAATAAGTCTAAAATGTTATGGCAATCATGATGCAAGTATAAATGTCTTTGTCCTGCTCATGTACGTCACACGTTCATTCACATTTTTTCAACAGTTGAACTGCTCGTGCACATACTGTATGCGTAGGCCTTTCCCGGAGGCCTCCTCTCATTTGTTGCAATAAAAGGTCATCCTTCCATCAGTTTTTTACTTGTTTATTGTCAAGTGGTAGCAACAGTTGATCTCCCATGGGGTGCCCCTATCTATTACTGCATCATTGGTATCCATTTTTCTTTGACCATTCTTTCGTGGGATAATACATCAATTGGATGATCCTATTCATCAATAATTGGATGAGCCTATTCATCCATTCTTTCAGTCATCCACTGGTCGTGTTGATGGTTTGATTATAGCATGGACCAAATAGGTCCATGATTATAGGCTACCCCCACCCTCCCCATACTGCATAAAACCTCGGCAACTCACGGACTGGTCGTATGAGAGTGTGTTCTTCTCTGGAAATGTACACATTTCAATGCAGACGTACTTGAACAATTCCCTTGTACAAGTTGTACATTGCCATGATTGCTGCTTCTCTAAGTTTGCTTAGTCTTCTTTCACATACGTTATTGCACTTTGTCCCACGGTGTGTCTTGTAAAGTTCTGTTGAAAAACTCTTACATGCATGGTCGGCCCTGGAAATCACAACTCTGGATACGTAGAGCGGTTCTAGACCATATAGCACCGCCCGGGGGGGGGGGGGGAATTGACAAGTGGATACCATGCGCGACCAAAAAACACGTAAAAGGATGTCTTTTTTACGATAGGGCACGTTACGTACGTATCGTTATAAGGGTGTCAAAAACACAAAAATAATGAAAAAAGGGTATCTATTTCGCTAGGAAAATTACGTGTTTAGGGTCGAATTTGCGGGGATGATAAAACAAATTTAAAATGTTTTGTAAAGAATGTCCTTTTTGCCCCAACACTTCGTGTGTAGAGTCCGATTTGCGCGAGGTGTAGAAGGTGGGGTCGTACTAAACCAAATAAAGTAAAGCCGACGACCGAAGGACCCGTAACAATGAATATTCTTGTACTTGTTTAGGGTTCATTTCAGGGAATATTTGCCAAGAGTATCGTTTTGTTTCCAATACTTGTTAAGGGTAGGGTTTCACTCGCCAATACTTGTTAAGGGGTGCATTTTCAGAATATGGAAATTACGTGTTTAGGGTGCTTTTCGAGACCCCATGGTCGCGCATGGTATCCACTCTGAATGGAAGTGCCCCCCCCCCCCACCGCGCAATACTCAACTTCTCATTAATTTTACCATATCTTGATGCAAGCTTTCTGTGGCTGCAAAAACAATACTTTTCCAAGAAAACTTGTCCCTGGCGTCATGTCTGCCCCCTCTTTTTTTTTGTGGGGGGGGAGGCTCATGACGCCTCTAGATCTACTCTGCTTGCTCGAAATTTGCAACTTGCAATTTGCGTTGGTCACATTCACACTATCACGGTCTACACAATGTAGACTACACGTACGTACTTCGCATCAACAGGTTTCTCAGCTCACCTTTTGACCTCTAAAGTTCAATCTAAACAAACGAAAAGTGGTCAAGTGTTGCATTTTCGTTTTGTTTTGGTTATATCATGTAGAGCTATCTGTAATAGCTCTATGGTTTTACTATAGGCCTCTATGTAACCCCGTGTTAGACAAGCCCTGCTTTATATCGCAGAACCCAACCCGCCCTGAAAATAATCGTTTTTTTTCTTCGCCCTTTCCCTTTCTTCATGCTTGGCTCTAGACAGAATGGTGGTGGCCGTCTGTTTAGAGTTTTAAAATAGTTTTGTTTTATTTTTTTTTTCAATTTCTCCTCTGTACTTTGTGAGTGGAGACAAATAATATCTGAAACTGACTGAAACATTCAGGAAAGAAAAAAAACACCAAAATATTATATTAGGAAGCTCCTTGGTTGTGTTCAGATCCCTTTATGATCGCTCTCCTGATTCTCTTTTTACATGGGTGTCGATCGATCGGTATTCTTGGTTGGGGGGGGGGATGATTGACACAAATGTTCTTGTGGATGGGGATCTTTCAACATTGACATTTGGGAGTGGAGATATGCACGGTGTTCTTGGAAATTCCTTCATTGTTGCAGTGTACTGTACTTATTTATTTTTTGGAAAATTCGATTTGTGTTACAAGTAAGCCTATTTTAAACTCATACGAAAGAAAAATTACAAAAATTGTCTGGGACATTTTGATTGAGCATGATATATGCAACTCCTATCTGTGAAAAGTTATTTGTACTTTTTCAAGATCTACTCCTCTGGGATTTACGTCCATGGGGTTTTCCCCGTTTATCACCCTTTTACTCCCGTTTATTTGTCCACCCTTTTAAATTAATTGATTTATTAAAATTCATTTATTCACCACTAGAGGATGGAACACCTTTTCAACAAAAGTTGTTTTTCGTTGAGGTCCTTTCATGTCATGTGTTAAAATATCATATAGGACCTACATACATTTCATTCTTTTTCATCTTGAACCTCCACCCATCTGTTTAAAAGTCCTGGAAAAGAATGTTTTTATTTAATAACAATATACACAAATTGCGAGAGAAACAAACTGACTGATGGCATACTATAATCATCATGATCAAATTTTTCATTTTTTCGTCATTATAATTTTTCTACCCAAAATTATTTGGGGGGTGATAATACAGGCCACCCCCTTGAAATATTGGGAAATATATCCCCCTCCCGTGATCGACACCCATGCTCTTTTACCAATCCACTTCTTTCTTTCTTCTCTCAGTCTCCTCCTTCCCCTTTCCTTTGGGGAGGGCCAATGAGTCAGTATACAGTAAGCTGCGCTAGCGCCTCGCTCCTAGTTCCCGTATAAAGCACCCCAAGCTATGAAGGGAAAATGTGCATATAAGAGCTACAATCCACGTCACATGAATAAAAATCAAACTCGGCCCTAATTGCCCTTCTCTGGGATTCTCGTATCTCTTTTAGTCCTGGAGTACTTTCAGATCCATGACATTATAGATTCCGAAAGTAAGCCGTATTGAGCAATCCTTTGCTTCCTCATTCACGTCAGATTGTCAACGTGTCTGAATCCTTATGATCACGTATACGATACAATCATAGCTCAATGTAATATTCTCGTCCTGTGTGTGCTATCGCTAACAGTGGATTATGTGTGAAACCAATGCAGAGAGAAAGCATATCGCTAGCCGGCTAGCATCGGCTCATTGAGCTTGCACGCACCGTTCGATGTTTGCGTTCTACTCAGCTTCACATACTAATACTGCACTTAGTTGATACGAGGATTTCGTATGACGTATTTCATCAATATGCATGAGGTTGTAATGAATATGCATGATCCGAACGGTGTTCTTATCTCAATTTATTTTGTAACCCGAGAGGGCGTCAACAATTAAGCTAGGTTAACCGAGACGAGGTATAATTATGTTTCACCCCTCAATATCATGAAAATAGAAAAGTTATGCAAGTTTCTTTTCCGTGATAAAATAGAGCAATAATATAGGTATTTAATGAATGCAATAATTTCAAAATTGATTCATTGCCCTTGTCTGAGATCAACCAATCATACACTATACCTTTAAGAAGCTCAGTCGCCGCGACTGGCGGCGCATCGTACTTTCCAAGCCTCGCTTGCACTCTGCACTGTTGAAGACCACACTTTATACTAACACTACAGTTTAGTGTGTAACCTCGCGATACGTGTGAGTGATGTAGGCCAGGCCAGATTGTGACTCTCCTATACACAGGACGCGTCAATATCTAGACAGGAATAACCGTCGTTTCTGGGGATTTATTATTCAACAATTTCTGACATTTTACTGTAAATCCCCATTCACCCGGTGAGTGGAGCCAACGTAGTTCAGCGGAACAACCAAAATACAGAGACTGAAGCTTTTGGTCTAGTCAATATCATGCATCAATTGATGATGGTTATTTCGCTTCGTCACTGAAAACTGAAAAGAAAAATGAACAAGGTTATGATCATGATGCTCCTAGTCATGCTAGTCCTAGGTAGTATTAGCAATTTAGCATTACGTATTTCAATCTTAATTTTTTAAATGATGTATAGACCCTATATTATGAAAAAAGAAAATTATTTAAATATTGTTTGTTATTAGTTTTTTGTTGTGATTTATGTTTGTCTTGCTGTTATTTATTCTTGCAGATCTAATGCTTCTTCAATCGTCACAAATTAGTTCAACTCGTCTCATGTAGAAATTTCACCATGGATTTCAAAAGTGATTCCCGATTTGCAGCTGTTGCCAAAGACCCTCGCTATCGGCAGGTTCCGAAACTTGAACGAAAAGTTAAGATTGATAAGCGTTTCCAGGGCATGTTCACAGATAAACGATTCAAGCTGAAATACTCAGTGGACAAACGGGGTCGCCCAGAAAATCAGACCTCCAAGGAGAATCTGAAGAAGTTTTACGAACTGGAGGAAGATGAGGAAGAGGCAATAAAAGATGTGTCAGATGAAGACAGTGAGAGAGGTGAAAGTGCAGGGAGACATTGTCTAAAGAAAAAACAAACAAGGAGGAGAAGTGGTCGAGAAGTTGTTATGGCTTTCAAAAGGAGAAAAGCAAGGTTATCTGCTTCAGAAGACAGAGGTAAAAAAATCAGTGACACATTCACAAAGAAAGCGATGTCCATACCCAGTTCATCCAGAGACCAATGCACATTGAGGAGAGGTGACAGATTAACTAGGAGTGAAGAGGATGATTCTGATAGCGAGGATGACGAAAGTGGGCTTGGCAGTGATGATACTCCTGAAAAGAGATTGAGAGGAACAGGTATGTTCATCAGAATGCTTGTCATCTATTTGCAATGCTGCATGATATTCAGTTTAGTATTTTTTTTTTAAGTTCTATTAAAGATTCTATAGATTTATTTTTTAGTATGCTCCTTCACAACCTCAGCCTGCATGTTTGCAAAGGAGAAGCAAGAAGCATTATCTTTGCTATCATGCATATGACTGGTCAAGTAAAAAGCATGTGTCACATTCAGTAAACTTTGAACGTCTGAGATAAATAGAGGTCAAACAAAAATCTTTGCTATTGCCTGGTTTCTTGCAATGGGTAGGGTATGGTACATCAAACATGTATGTTTTAAAACTGAGAAATAAAACAATAATAGAACCTTGAATAAATTTCAGAATTTTAATATGAGTTTTCAATTACTGCTTGTTACTTGGTGTATTGATATGCTTTCACTCTTAAAAGTCAAGTTTAAATAAACTTGATTGACATTTTATTAATCCGTCCAATCTTTGTGTTCCAGTGCTAGACTCTGAATCAGACTCTGAGTCGGACACAGACTCTAAGCCCTCATGGCAGAAGCAGATGGGCGTCGACTTTGCTCGCGGTGAAGGAAACATAGAGACAAGTTCTTCCGAATCTGACTCGGATGATGAGGTGGCAGTGACTTCTACACAGGGACCTGTCATTGACGAGATCTGCCACAGCTGGGGTGAACTGGATGCAGAAGCTCCAAGGGAAGAAGCTACAAGTTGCAGATTAGCTGTCTGTAACATCGATTGGGACTGCGTTACAGCCAGCGACCTCTTTGTACTTCTTAACTCGTTCAAGCCTTCTGGAGGAGTTCTTCATTCTGTGAAGGTACTGCATTATATGGTTCATTCCTTAAGGATATTCTTGACCTGTGTTATTTATTCTTTACGTTAATCACAGCACACAGTTGCAGGTGATACTACATAGTGTAATTGTATATAGTAGGCTGATGCAGGATTTATGTGAGCCCAGTTAATAGTATTGAATCTAATATGAGGTATCCAGGAAATAGATATTCATGAATATGAAATGAAGCAGGAATTAATTCACACAGACCCTGAACTTTTTTGTAGTTTGTTACTGCTGAATTGTAATCAGAACAAGTAATGCATTTTTAAAATGTATAACTTCAAAAGATTGAAGTTGGTACCTTATTTTCACTAATTGTGCTTTTTGCATAGAAGTTCTAGGTTCATTTTTAAGCTACTGTACGTTAAATCTCCTTGCCCAATTCTCACCAGTACAGTAACCACTAAAATTCATAGCAATAAATATTGCTGACTTGATATTATCTTTTCAATAACTTTCACTGAAAATTAATATTTTCCCTTATTAGTCTTTCCTGAGAACTCTGGACCTTTGCAAAGTCATGATTCATTTGGGAGTGTCTTTGTTCCAATATGTTAGGATTTATCAATATCCTATTACTCAACCTAGCTCACACCTTTGCATTGTTAGCTACATATTGCTTTGTTAGCCAGAATTTTCCTGTAAATGTGGACCAGGGGCCCGAAACACAAAGATTAGCAATGATTGTAGAACATTTTTCTACAATTGATTCCATTGACTACAATGTACAACCAATCCTGAAAATCAAGCGTACAATTGATCACTAACCTTTGTGTTACGGGCCAGAGGAAGGATTTGAAAAGACAATAGAGTGAGAGGCAGTGTTAGCACTCTTTATTGCTTACTCCCCAGAGAGAGGAAAATATGCTAGGAAACTCAAATCTGGTGACAGGAGTAGTAGTACATAGGAATAACTGTCGTTTCTGGGGATTTTTTTTTTACAATTTCTGACATTTTACTGTCATCCCCATTCTGTATTGTATTGGTGAGTGGAGCCCAATGCAGTTCAGCAGAACAACCAAATGCAGAGACTGAAGCTTTTGGTCTAGAGTAGTAGTAGAAGCACATATGAAGATCACTGATAAGAGCTCAATAAATATGAAATACTATGTCCTTGTTTTTATTTTGAATTTCTGTGTATTGTCTGATTTTTGTCTCACCTGCGAAGCAAAGTGAGACTATAGGCGCCGCTTTTCCGACGGCGGCGGCGGCGGCGGCGTCAACATCAAATCTTAACCTGAGGTTAAGTTTTTGAAATGACATCATAACTTAGAAAGTATATGGACCTAGTTCATGAAACTTGGCCATAAGGTTAATCAAGTATTACTGAACATCCTAACAGAGTTTCATGTCACATGACCAAGGTCAAAGGTCATTTAGGGTCAATGAACTTAGACCATGTTGGAGGAATCAACATCGAAATCTTAACCTGTGGTTAAGTTTTTGAAATGTCATCATAACTTAGAAAATATATGGACCTAGTTCATGAAACTTGGACATAAGGTTAATCAAGTATCACTGAACATCCTGCATGAGTTTCACGTCACATGACCAAGGTCAAAGGTCATTTAGGGTCAATGAACTTTGGCCGAACTGGGGATATCTGTTGAATTCCCATCATAACTTTGAAAGTTTATGGATCTGATTCATGAAACTTGGACATAATAGTCATCAAGCATCACTGAAAATTTTGTGCAAGTTTCAGGTCTCATGATTAAGGTCAAAGGTCATTTAGGGTCAATGAACTTTGGCCGAATCAGGGGTATCTGTTGAATTACCATCATAACTTTGATAGTTTATTGGTCTAGTTCATTAAACTTGGACATTAGAGTAATCAAGTATCACTGAATATCCTGTTTGAGTTTCAGGTCACATGATCAAGGTCAAAGGTCATGTAAGGTCAATGAACTTTGGCCATGTTGGGGTTTTTTTGTGAATCTCTGTAAGTTTATTGGTCTAGTTCATAAAAAGTGGACATAAGAGTAACCATGTATCACTGAACATCTTGTGCGAGTTAGAGTAGTATTCAAAGTCAGCACTGCTGCTATATTGAACCGCGTGATGCAGGTGAGACGGCCAGAGGCATTCCACTTGTTTGTTTACCATTTTAGATATACCCCTCCGAGTTTGGCTTGGAGCGGATGCGGGAGGAGGATGCTAAGGGTCCACAGGAGCTGGTAGAGAAGGATAAGAAGAAGGAGAAGTTGAGTGGTATCCAGCAGGAGCGATATCAGAGGGAGAAACTTCGCAAGTATCAGATGCAGAGGTTGGTTAATTTGAGACGTGTAATTCTTGTGTTCTTGCTCTTTAAAAGAAAGGGTCCATGTCATTGGGATTTGACACAGTCAAAATTCTTAAAATGGCTATGCAATTGAACATTCAGAGTGACTATTTTTGAGTTTCACTCTCATGAATAATTTTAAGAAGTTGCAAATTGTGAATGTATCATTATTATTTAGAAGTAGAAACATGCATCAGTAGAAATTGATGTTGCTAGTTTTTTGTCTCACCTGCATAGCAGAGTGAGACTATAGGCGCCGCTTTTCCGACGGCAGCGGCGGCGTCAACATCAAATCTTAACCTAAGGTTAAGTTTTTGAAATGACATCATAACTTAGAAAGAATATGGACCTAGTTCATGAGACTTGGCCATAAGGTTAATCAAGTATTACTGAACATCCTATTAGAGTTTCATGTCACATGACCAAGGTCAAAGGTCATTTAGGGTCAATGAACTTTGGACGATTTGGGGGTATCTGTTGAATTACAATCAAAACTTTAAAAGTTTTTGGATCTGATTCATGAAACTTGGACATAATAGTAATCAAGTATCACTGAACATCCTGTGCAAGTTTCAGGTCACATGATCAAGGTCAAAGGTCATTTAGGGTCAATGAACTTTGGCCTAATTGGGGGTATTTGTTGAATTACCATCATAACTTTAAAAGTATGTTGGTCTAGTTCATAAAACTTGGACATAAGAGTAATCAAGTATCACTGAACATCCTGTGCGCATTTTAGGTCACATGACCAAGGTCAAAGGTCAATGAACTTTGGCAATAATGGGGGTATCTGTTGAATTACCATCATAACTTTGCCAGTTTATTGATCTGACTTTTGAAACTTGGACATTATAAGAGTAATCAAGTATCACTGAATATCCTGTGCAAGTTTCAGGTCACATGATCAAGGTCAAAGGTCATGTGAGGTCATTGAACTTTGGCCACATTGGTTGTATTTGTTGAATTACCATCCTATCTCTGTAAAGTGTATTGGTCTAGTTCATAAAACATGGAAATAAGAGTAACCAAGTATCACTGAACATCTTGTGCGAGTTATAGTAGTTTTCAAAGTCTGCACTGCTGCTATGTTGAATCGCGTGATGCAGGTGAGACAGCCAGAGGCATTCCACTTGTTAACATTTTTAAGTGGTGAAATAGTCTTTAAAAAATATGATACCCTTTCACAATGGTTCAACACTTTTTAAGCTTCAGTTGACTATAGTCAGAATTGTGGAATTGAATTTGACATCATGATTAGATATTGTTTTATTGTTGCTTTTGTTCCAGGGAAATAAAGAAAATATACTTAGTTTGCTTTCTGAAATTTGAAGGTTTTGCATTCATACATGACTGGTGACCTTTGTGTTAAGCGAGATAAAGATCTAGGTATACCCCTAATACCTCCTGTTTTAACATCTAATCATGTCTTGACAATCAAAAAAAGGATGGGAATCAAATTTAGTTGATGGAAATACAAATTTGTGTTGAGAGGTTCTACATATTTTTGCTCCTTCCCCTTTGCTGAATATCTCTAGGTTGAAGTATTACTATGCTGTGGTCGATTGTGACAGTGCTGATACAGCCAATGCTATTTATGACCAGTGCGATGGCATGGAGTATGAAACTAGTGCATCAAAACTAGATCTCAGGTGAGTTCCTGCGTGTTTGGTAAAGGTTATGACTTTCTACTCTATCTTGTTAATAAATTACAAAATCCCTTTTTTGGTCAGTTCTTGAACTACCAGAGTCCTCTTTTGAATTGGTGAAGATTGGCATCTCTGCTGTACTTTCTTGATGGCCATTGAGAATGTCTCATGACATTGACAGCAGTGAGTAAAATGAGACATCCTAGTGAGTGGGTAGTATCAAGAGACCTACATGGAGGGTGAAGCACCATCGAATGGCCAAACAACAAGATTCTTGTATCTTGAAATTGATGAAAGAGCATGAAGTGTTTGTATCCTCGTACATCAGCATTTAATTCGACATCCCACCCTGGGAATGTTGATATTGTGCAACGAAAATGGTTAGAGGAATCTAAACCAGATTATAGACTGATTCAGCATGTTGCTGTTTTCTATGGTAATTTCTAAATGAGGGGGTGGCTTCAGGTATACCTAACAAAAGATAATTTATGCAATGTCATAGCAACGCTTGTGGCTCATTGCATGAGCTATTGAAAGTATGTTGTTCTATAGAAGCCCCCTCCCCCCGCCCTGCTATTGCTGGCATATGTTGCAGTGATCTGAAGTCGGATTCATCTATACTTAAAGCTCTGGGCTGACAGGGTTTCATGTTTTCTCAGGATTTTGTTTGTCCAACCACAATTTTTTCCCCATTCCTAATTTAATGAATGGCTTGAGCCTCAATAAATCAGTCAATATTACACCCTTCATATTACCGGTACCGGTACATGTAATTATAAAACAGATATATCAATTTTTTAGAAATGTCCTCAATATAAGGGGTAAGACACATTATTCCTCGAACTGCATTGTTGATACCTTTATTGATGCTCAGCATGAGGCTAAAGAACACTTCATATCAGATAGAAAGCCATGTCTAGATACTAACTGAATGACAGCTCTGATAAGCTCAATCTTGTAAATGATTCTCAGGTTTGTACCAGATGACACCACCTTTGACCACGAACCTAAGGACACAGCCAGCGAGGCCCCGGACGCCTCTCAGTTCAAACCCCTGGAGTTCCAGACGACTGCCCTGACCCGGTCCAGCGTCCAACTGACATGGGATGAGAATGATAAGAGGAGGGCTAAGGAGACCGATGAACTCTTCAAGAGCAGGAAGAAGATGGAGGAGATGGAGTCTCATATCCAGGCATACCTAGCATCATCTAGTGAGGAAGAGGAGGAGGAGGAGGAGGAGGATGGTCGGAAGGATGGAGATGAAGATGGTACGTGTTTACCATCACCTCTTACATTGACAGAGAATGTAGAATAAAAAATGGAAATATTTTTTTTAGAAATACCGATTGTATAGACTTTACAGGTTGCTGTAATTGTTGAGTCAGGAGTAAGAGGTTAATGATTAGGGTTGGGTTATATGTATGGTCTATATAAAGTCTTGTGGGGAGAAAAAGAGTCAGCAAATTAAATTGGTGATTGCAATATAATTTTAGTGCATTTGCAAACCAAACTTCAGCCATTATACCAACTTGAAATGATATTTGTGCTGTATATTTCATAAGTTTCTGTTTTATTTACAGGAATGAATGTCATTATTTGCAGTATATAAGTTCTGATAAGTCAAAGTAAAGTAGGTTTGATGCATAGAATGAATTTAAAGTAATAACATAAAAAATAATGATTCAAGATCACCATAATTATTGAAACTGTTAAACAGGTAAGGAGTGGTATATTTGTGAAGGTCATTTTTTATGTTGTGCTAGAAATAGCATGTTGTGTATCTTTTTCTGGAATCCAGTCAGTTATAGAGCTTTAGTAGCCTGATTTATGCTCAGCACCTTCACCATGTGGTAATTGAAATCACTCATTATACTTGAGCCTTAGCACATTGCCATCAATGTGGGGGGGGGGGGGGTTCTGTCCTGTTGTCCACTGGCCAAAGGA